>NW_010972528.1:4349957-4414957 GCF_000737465.1 Haliaeetus leucocephalus | reverse complement strand
TTTGTATACTCACACAGTTTCTATACAACTATGCTTGTAATGTGTATTGCCCCAGCAGACCTTGTCATGCGAACATCCAGGACCCTGAGAAGATGCATGTTTCCACAGACTGACACATTTTGCAGCCACATCGTAAATGAACATGGGACCTTGACTTTAAATGGCACAGACTGATATTCCCCAGAACTAAGCAATTTTCTCTAAAGAAATTAAAACAGACAGACAAATAGAAATACAAAAGTACTCTCTATTGGGAAAGATGTTAAGTCTAAAGAAAAGCATCAAGACAATTATCAAAGTGATCATTAGCATTTCTCATTGTTCACAATGGCAGACTGGATATGGAAGCAGCCAGAGTCTGTCACAGCTTTGGGGAATCTTCAGTACCATTTGATTGATACTCTCTTAAACTTTAGGAATAGGAAGGAATGAAAGCTGCATTTATTTGAATCGCTGGGGAACAGCGGCCTATTTGAAACTTCTTGTCAATCTTATTTTTCAACCAGACCCCAAGTTAAAAGCTACAGTAGAAACCTGCCTTCTGCTTCACAGCACGCAAGGTTGGCACACAACAGAGACTGAAAACTCTCTGCATTTACCTCCTCCCACACTCCAGCTTAGAGTTTTCATAGAAACCTGAGTGAATACACAGCTTCTGTCTTGGCGAAGCAGCTTGCTTTCGGCTGTGAAGAGTAGAAAAGAGTAGCACAGATGACTTCCCTTTCTTCCTTCTCCCTCACTTTCCTGATTTAGTCTCCATTATCTCATATGCCATACAGCCTGTTACAGCCATGCTATAGGTAGTCACATTGATCTCCTTCAGATGGTTACACAGACACAGAAAACAGGGACTCACTTGCTTTTTTCTCCCAGAGGTTCATGGAAATGGACATAGGAAGGCACTGTCTCCAGTGGCAATTGCTACTGTACCCATGTAGACCATCTGTGTGGTTAGATTAAGTCATACATTCAGTCTCCAAAGTCTAGTTTTAAAGCAATGAAACTAATACGGCATTCAAAGATGAATGCAAAAGCATTCTGGACTAGTATACTTCCTTTTTCTTTAATATACACTGGAGAACATAAATACATCTGTAAATGTTCTTAAAATATTTTGACACACAAATTTTGGATAAAATGAATAACATCTGCAGGCAAAAGTGTGGATTCACATGTCATGCTGAACCCTAGTCCAGACAAAAATGAGTGCATTTCCTTCACGTGGGTAATTCTGGTGACATTCTGTTCTTCCTGAAGGAATGGCGTGGATTGTGGGCTGTGCTTTGTTTTTAAACTGGCACCATGTTTCTAACCTCTATTTCTTTATCTGGATTCTTTTCCTCAAGGCTCTGTAGGGAGGCCCTGCAAGTTGATATCAAGTTGATATCCCACCCCATGCTGCACACCCAGATTCTGTGCTTTGGAGCAACTCCTCCCTCACCTTCAGCTTTACACCACTTGTTCTTCAATTTCTCTCCTTTCCGCGATCTCTTCTACTTTTGTTCAGGATCTCTCTAGCCTTGCACAGCTCTGCTGGAAAACAGAATCATCTGGTCTTATCCCCTTACTGCTTGAGAAAAAGTGAAATGCAATAAATCCCAGCAAATCTGGTGCCTTTATTCACACATTTGTATCCCTATTAAATGCTGCCTAAGAAATTCTGCGTCATGAAAAATTAAGGTTGGAAAAGGAGGGAAGAGGAACTTCCATGGCACTTCTGAAAAATCTAACCAATCTAGCTGATGGGAAAGCATGATGGAATAGAAAGCAGGTGAAGACAAACTGCTGCTTCCCTTGGATTTATTGGAAAAGTAACAGCTAAGTCAATTCCAGCAACGCTTAGGGGTCCATGAGAGGAGTGGCAAGGACAAGTTGTCAAATTTACCAGGTTAAAGCAGGGAGGAATAAATATAATACCATAGTAAAAAAAAAAAAAAAAAAGCAGCATAACATGTTTAGGTGTTGTATTTAGTTCTTGTTCTCTGGAAAAAAGCCCAACCGAAAACAGAACTCAAGGGAATGGAAAGGGCAACAAAAAAAATAGAGGAGCAGAAAGCTATCAGCATGGAGAGGTGAGTTTGAACACGAAACTACAAGTAAAGTGCTGAAGACAGACGAAACCAAACAATGGCACGGCAAAATCTTGCAGCGCAAGAGCTAGTCAGTCCCTGAAAACAAGGTGTTTTCTCCAAGGCCTTTGCTCATCTCTGAAACCCTGCAGCCCGAGCCTCTGTGTAGTGCTGCAAGCCACCACAGTCCCAGCCCGCAGGAAAGGGCCCACTGGGAGAGCCCATCCCTTCCTGCACGCAGAGCTTCCATCATTTGCTCACAAACTGCACTTTAAGTGACACTGGCTATTAATGAAACATACACTTGGTGGACTTGCAGTAATTTGTTCTTTTTAAAATGTCACTGCACACAGGCAGCTGCTACTACAAATTCAGACAACAAGCAGCGTTACGGCAGAACCAGACGGGGCGGCTATTGCTATTGCTATCACTATCCCTCAGCAGGCTGCTCTCGAGCTGCAAATATCTAACCTCATTTTAAGGACAGGAGATGCCCAGCGGTTCCCCAAAACATCACACGCCACTCCCTTCCTCTTACAACTGGCCTGATGGTACAACAGGGACCCTCCATGCTCACGAAACATTTTCAACTCTGAATTTTGAGCTGTATTTCTTGATGCCTAGAAGGAGGGCATACGTAAACCACAAGTTTTGAAGACACACCATGGCTTAAGGAAACCAACACGCACCGCATGTGCCCTGCCATTCATTCACAAAGCAATTAAAATAAAAATTACTGCATTTAGCAGTGGCAGAAGCGCTACGAGCCAGGCAACAGCAGCAAGGAGCTCTCTTTATTCAGCGCGGCCCCTCATTATGTATCACTTGGAGAAATCCTGCTGTTTTCTCTGTTTGCAAGGAAGCCTCAAGCCTTTTCTCAGCAGCTGTCACTTGGTTCACAGAAAAAAAAAAGGCCTCTCAGCACCATGGCGATTAAATACCATTATAACTTTCCTCTTTCTGCATACTACAGTAGGCAATCAATATGGGCTTACATTTTATGAGACAAGGAGTTAACTTGTTCAATTACGGTGCAGACAGCTCTATTCTTTTGTAACAAGTAATCTGGGTAGGGAAATCGATACTGACAGGCCCGATGCACGCCAGCTAATTTCATATTATCCTCAGCCAATCGGGTACCTGCGAATAATAGAGTTGTTGTTACAGTTCATTATGGGGAGGTGGGATCAATATCGGTACAATAAGAGGATTGGCAATGCATCTGCTGCATAAGTAACCCTGAAGGGAAAGAAGGTCCCACCAGTGCAGCCAGCACGCTCACATTTACATAGCCAGGGAAAACAAAAGTGCTGGAAAGGTCCCTGCTCCCTGACCTACAATTAAAGATGAAAATACCCCAGAATAGGAGCAGGATAAACAAACCTCCCTTGCCTACTGCCAGGATAAAACAGAGAGGGGGGCAAAGTTGAATAAAATGTTAATAGCAGATTAAAAGAAATGCATATGCTTCGTAAAATGAGATAACACATGCATGGCTAAAGGAACCTGAAACAATTATTATTTTTTGAAGCATTACATTAATATACAATGTATGTTTGACAAAATACAAGGCAGAAAGGGAAAAAAACATGCAGTCATATTCTGATGAAGATTATACATATTTTATACACATGATATTTCATGGAGCATGTTTTCTTTGATGATGCAAAGTCCTACCTATGTTAACATTTATTATGCAGGGTGTACGAATGGGGCACGAGAAAAATGAGATTCTGGTATTCAAATTAGGGGTTAGAGAGAGAATTCTGCGGTGTGTTTAAAACAGCTTGAGAAGTAACAATGTACTTGTTATTTAGTTGATTTCAGAAATACAAGTGGAATAAAAACTTTTTTTAAAATAAAAACTTTTTTGGAAAAAGCAGAAGCACTTTCTTGAAAGAGATGGGTTTCTTTAGATAGCAAAAAATTCATTTTGACTTGTCCTCACTCACAGAACAGGTACCAGAAGTATCCTGGAACGGAACACTTACACCTAAAGTTTTCATAAAACTTTTTTTTTTTTTCTTGTAGGTACCTAATTTGAAACAACACAGGTTTTGATTTCAGAGGCAGTGAGAGCTTACAGACTTAACTGACTTAGAGTGGAGCTGCAGCTGTTCATTAAACCCTACCGTTAAATCAACGGCAAAAGTTTGCTTGGCTTCCCAGGGACAGAAATCCCCCAGAGTTGCCTAAAACCCCATCCCAGTTCAGGAAACACTTTTGAAAACACAAGCTTTACCCCAGTGAAAAATAACACATACCAAGACAAGCAGATACTGACTTTCTAATTTCAAAAGCGTGCTCTGAGGATCAGGATACAAAGGCTTAAGTGTCAAAATGTCCCCCCAAATGGAATGTAAAACCAGAGGGCATCTAGAATATGTAGATTTAAAAATAAATAAATAAAAATCTGTTCCAAGGACTTTCACCTGTATACTAATTAGGTATTTGTTCTTAATCATCCACATTGCTCGATTTAAGCTTCCCAACTTTTCCCTTCTAAAACTAACTGCTCCACAACTGGATTTTTCCCATTATTTTTAAGAAAACTGTCCTCTGTGCAGGACATGCAGCACCGCCTCTCTAACATGAGCCTCTTTACAGTTCACCAGAAGCCAAATTAGCAGCAGCTGAGGACTTAGAAACTCTTTCTTCCATCTTAAAACAATCCATTTTGTGTATTTTAATCCTCATGGGTCCCTTCCGTCTCAAGATATTCTATGATTTTCTTAAAAGTTCTATGCTACATGCTTTCAAGTAGCAGTGTGAGCATGGAAGACAAATTCACTCCAAATTTTGGAAACACCATAATCACAAGGTACCCAAATTTTTAAATGGACTCATGTACTATATAAATGTGAATTTCCATCAATTGCCAATTTCAGCTTTGAGAAACAGTGTATCTATTTTAAGACTATCCATCCTTTTCTTACATATCTTAGTCATGAACCCTTGAAGTTTTGCAATAGTGATAATACATAAAATTGGCTTGATATTTCAGATCTTTTCACATATTCTATCAATCTGCATTCAGAGAAACTGATCAAAAGAAAATGCAGTGTGACTTCTCTATGCGATCTACCTTTCTAGAGAAAATGAAGAGAGCCTAATTCTAGACAAAGAGTGACCCACACGGCTTGGAAATCACAACATATCTTGGTTTGGTGCAGATGTATTTTCATAAAGATTTGAGTGGAGCAATCTGAGTGCCCTCAGGAAACCGAAGTTGAAGCCTGCCTTTAGGTCTCAAGTGTAAATAAATTCAGCAGTTTTGACAGTCTCTACTGGACATTTATCCACATAAAACCCAAACAAACCACTACATAATTTGGTACATTTCAACCTGACCATCCATTTTTACTCTTGAAAGGCTCAAGGGCAGGGATACTTGCACACCAGGATTAGGCTGTGGTGGCAAGGCTGGGCAGAGCAGCTCATCCAGCCCTCATTTGGTGCTCTAGTACTGCTCATCAATTTCTGAAAACCGAAACATCCACCAGCTGAGTCCCTCCCCTCTGCTTGTACTCCCTCCAAAATTCTGAATGGGATGAGAAAGTGTCATTAGTATTAATGGCCCTTTCGAGCCAGTCTTAGAAGAACAAGTTTTTGTTAACTCTGCAGTTCCTTTTAACACATTATAGCCTTTGGAATAGATTACTGGTAGCCTAATTTCATTCATTATTTATCCTGGGCATTTTTGAAGTCCATTAATTATTTTTCATCAAATTGCAAAACCAGGCATCATTAAAGAGGGAGGCAGGCACTCGTGTACATGCTGGATTCACACTCCACACTCTAACTCTCACCAGTTCAACTTATGCAATAAACAATGGACTACAGGAAAGATTTATGCATCTGCCAGTAGTGTGTGTCAAAAACGGCATTTAGAGAAGCCTCACTCCTAATGGAATTGATATTACTTATGTTAGAGAAACCAACTGCTTTGTGCCATGGGCACAAAACAGCTGCCACCAGACTTCATGGCTGCAAAACAATGTGGTCCAAAAGATGCCTTAGAAAGAGAGTACATTTAAACAGCAGAGAAAACAGTCAACTGTGTGACACCTCCATCCACTGCTGACATCAAGCAATCAGCATTTTATTTCCCTCACGTGTCAAAATATTGCACAGAATACAAGTAATATGCATGGAAATACACCCAAATGTTTTCAAATTACATATAGTTAACAAGGAAAAACAGCATAGAGGTTGCAAAAGAGGAGAAACAAATTACATACACTCTAAATGCTCGGCTGTCTTAACAGTTAAGCAATGTACACACACAGCAGAGAACATGGAAGACTGATCAGCAGATTCTTATCTATCCTCATGTACTCTAGAGTAAAAGTAAATCAATGTATATTAGCTGGGAGCTACCAGCAGCAGCCAGACTCGGAATCTCTCCAGGTACACTAGTAGGCATAACTAAGAAATATGTGCATTTCTCAGTAAGGGATAAACGGTTCTAACTTGTCCTCAGAGAGCCCTCCTATGTATCAACATTACTATTCTCCTGATAGATGCTCATTTCTTACAGTAGAGTGTCATAAATACGGGCTAACTTCCACATCACAGCTCCCAAGTGACCATCCTTTTAAGTTCTGAATCATTAGAGCTCTTCAAAACCTAGTTAAATTAATAGAAGGGTGAAACAAGGTTTTGTTTCAAATCCTTAAAACCTGTGGATCTGGAGTACTACAAATGTGCTCCCCTACCCTGTCATGCTGTGTCTGTCTGCAGTGGCAAAACAAATTTGGGGGGGGGGGGGGGTGTTTTTTAAAAAGGGATGAATCTTCAAATCAAATTTATCCACCAGAAACTGGGGAGTGAGCAGCCAGACGGAGTTCACTTAGAACAGTTAATTTTTCTGAGACAGCAAAACAGGGCAGTATTAGAGAACAAGATTCATCTCCCCTAACATACTGTGAGCCACCCCAAATCCTACATCACGGAAGAGAACGCAGGGGCTCAGGGCTCAGCACACTGACATTTCAGACCAGTTCATTTGGCCACCACAGTTCCAGACAAGCCATTGTGGATTCTGCTTATCCCTTGGTAAAATAAAGACTATAATTACCCTCCTTTTATTTGATTCTCTTAAAATTCAGCTTTTCAATTGCTTCCAGCAAAGACACCTGCTGTGATTCTTGCAACCAAAGCAACAATTGATGCATTTGTATACTGATGTGCCGTATAAAACATTATAGTGAAGTGATAGCTTCGTACCTCCAGCTATGGGTACTGTGCATAAGTATTTCTAACAGACAGCTACTCCATTTAACAGCTACTAAATCCTTGGATATATTTATTAAAAGGCACTGAGCAATTCATGTTTAATTACTTCATAAAAGAAACAGAAGTAGTAGTGGAGGAAGAGTTAAGTACTGTACTAAAAGGAAGAAGCTACAACTAATCACAATTAAGAGGAAGTCCCAGGCTATTTAAATGCTACAATCCAATTATATCAGGTAAAATGAATTACTCCTTTAATGCTGACTTTATATGAAGATACCTTCTTATTGCTCTCATTAATAATCATCAGACATCATTTTAGCCCATATTGGCTGCAATAACATTTCTATTAGCATCATGGTGTAGCAGGGCTGACAATTAAAAAAAAAAAATAAATCAAACCCAGAACTGAATAAATGTAATTATAGTTCAGAAAAGAGCTTTTATGACTATTTGATTAGTCAACTGAACAGTACTTATCTTTTAAATCTTAAACTTCAGTTAAATGAAATTTTAGACTTATTACAGTAGTCCCTGAAAAACTAAGATACAGGCAGCAGATGTTTTCAAGAGTTATTTAGCTGCCTTAGAACCAATATGCAACATGTTACTTGAGAAGCATCAACTAAAATGGACTTAGTGCTGCATACCACCAGAATACACAGAATTATGGAGGGCATTTAAAAACAAAAACCTCAACCACCCAATAACAACCCCCAACCAACCAAAAAAACCTGTTACCGAAGACATAAGGGATCAGGGCCCCTTGGTTGGTGTGTCCCCCCCAGACCCCATGCAACTTCTAATGCCTGGAAACCTTACCGTGGAAAAACATCAAGTTATATGTAATACAAGACAAAAGCATGCATCATTATCAATACTGCCATAGCCCAGCCCATAAACAACAATGGGAGCAGTAAACTTCTTTTAGCTCAGATGATTTCCATGGGATATAAACAGAGGCTACAGAATTGGACCCAGTCGCCACGGCACACAGTGACTAGCTAGTTCGCAACAGATAGCAACACGTTTTATGCAAAAACCAACAGCCCTTACAAAGAGCCAGGACTGGCTGTTCCAGAAAGGTGAGAATTTATTTATGGGCAAAGAGCAAATAATTGTGGCAGCTTACCTATGCCAGCATACAGAACACTGCCAGCCCCAGTCAGCTCAAATGGATATGTGAATGTTTGGAAACTTATAAAACAAATATTTGATCAAATATGCATCACTATCGAATTTTCTCCAGGAATGTGCAGAATTTTTACTTCCAGCCTTGAATGTTTGATGCTGAGAATTTGTGAGTAACTCATTTACACAACAAAACATGCAGAACTATTCTTTTCTTTTCCCTTTTTTTAATGGAGAAGGGAAAAGGTATTTTGATAAGAGTTCCTATACATTGAAAACTCCTATTTTAAACTCCTTCGAAACTTCAAGAGTTTAAACCAGGAATCTAGTCCCCATGGCTGCAGAAGACCATCGCAACAATTATATTCTTGTATTCTCATCTTTTATACCAAGATACCTTGACTAAAGCCACTTTTGAAAGTAAAGTTCCACCCTCCCCCAGGGATAAAAACAGCAGTAACTTCAGCTGTCAAAGCATTTACAGTTTTCTTTTCTGAAAAGTTACCAGGTAACAAAAAATAATCCAAAACTCAACCACAAAAGTTTTCCTGCATTTTCAGGAAACTAAAGTGCAATTCAGTAGAAATAGATGTTATAATATTATCATAAAAATTTACCATCAATAGACAGAAATTTTTGAGAGAAAGGGCTAACAGGGCATATTGTCCCCCAACTCCCACAGATCTTCCAAGGAAAATTGGGCATCACAACCCCCATTTCTACAGCTCTAGCAGCCCTCCTTCAGTCACAAGACCCAGCAACAAAAGCTACTTGTCATACAAGTTATTCATGTCATTAAAACAAAGCAGTTTTATAATGAAAATTCAAGTAGAAGCATCTGTGTTGCCAAAGGATGACAGGTGTATCCAACCTGAAAGTGTTGGATCCACATCTGTCTCTGGATAGGATTTCCTTTAAATTCAGATGTTTTCAGATTAAAGCTACCCCTGTAAGTGAATGACAGCTTGGACATCAACAGTACTGAACCGGAGTACTTTAAGCAACACTTACTGGATAAAAGTGCACTAAAGCAGTTACACAGCTTAGTCTTGGGTAGACCTGCTGTTCTGAGGAACAAACTTAAAGATGAGTATCAAACTACTGACTACTATCCAACATACTTCTTAGAGGTGCTCTGCTGCAGAACTGCACTGTAGATGACCTACAGCAAAACTGTATATTGAGAATGATGTTTTAACACGTTATCCCTTCCTGCGATAGACAATGAAGATTAAGAGGTTGAATGTAAGAGCAAAAATAGTGACCACCACATCCTCCCTCCTTAGCCCCAAGTCCACAGCAACGACAACACGTGAAATTACTCTGTAATCTCCCAGCAGCAAGGGCTGCTTTCTGCTCTGTGTCTACACAAGCTTAATGGTGTCTTTGGTTCAATGATTTCTTGGTCTACTGCCATGTGAATTAATAGTGACAAGAAAGCGTAGGGTTTAGTTCTGGGGAAGAAAGAAAAGCATGCAAAAATCACTGGCCTCATCCGGATGCGTTGCTCCAAGTTTACATCTGGCAGTCACTTAAGTAGTCAGAGAAAGACCAGAAAGATATTGGACCAAGTCTTCCAAGCCTAACCATTATGTAGTCTTCCCTTGTGTGGAGAATAATTATGCATTTAGGGATTTTCAGGTTCCAGGTCTAAATTTTCAAGGCAAACCAGCTTTTTGAGAAGGTGGAGAGATGTCACTTGTATTTTCTTTCACTGGTATCAGTAATATTACAATGAGAGGTGACACTTTCTACCCCAAATGAACCAAATACTTCCTTCAAAAGAGCTTCTCCAAGGCCATGAAATACTCTTACTTCTGGTGCTGTTGTGTGCATGTAGGCACCCACGTATCCAAATGTGCACATACAGGAGGAGGAACAGGGAGGCAGAGGTGGTCCTTGCCTTCCTTTCTCTTCTCTGGGACAAATTCAGCACTGAATGGGAATACTGGAAAAAAAAGTCTACTGAAGAAGCTTAAGCCCCAATAGATTCATTTAAGCTTCACTTTGAATCTGCCACTTTCCATATTGCTTTTGGAATGCAAAATTATTTTTAAAAGCAGCAAGGCAGGCTCTTTTCTCTTCTACTCATCACTAGCCCTGGAAGGAAGGACCTTGCTCTGAGCACAGTGCTACATTTCAGCAGCTGTGCATGCCCAGGCTCACTGAGCTCAACTAAAGCAGCTCAGTTTTAATCTAGACTTGATGTTCAGGGTGACCAGACACAAATCAGGCATGCCTAGAGAGGGATTTACCAAACGCAGAGTGAATGGAGATCTGGCAACTCTCACTTTCCTGAGTTCAAGGCACTACAGACAAGTTGCACCTCTTCAAAGAAATACACAGTTACTCAGTACAACTCCAAGCTGTTGGCACAGTGTAATCCTTGCCCAGTTTTAGTAGTTTGTTACTCACAAAGTAGGACAAACTGCAAGTGAAAACTCTATTCCAGCTGAGAAAGGACTTTGATTCAATCCCATTGCTTCAGATAGAAAATTAGAACTATACTGCAGGCATAGTGCTGTTTAAAGCCCAACAAAATTTATGTCCCAAAAAGTTGCAAAGACAGATGGACCAGACAGAGGCAGCTCTGTAAGCTACGAGAGAGTCACTCTCTCTGCAAAGACATAGCTTCAAAATTCTTTTCCAACATCAGAAGATAACTTTGAACTTGATCCAACTCAACCAACCTGGCTCCCTTTTCCTGCCTTTGTGATTCAAGTGCTTACCAGCACCTGACTTACCAAAATATTCCTTCAGCTGATGAGCTGTCACCAGGTATTTCAACTGTTACCATCAAACCTGAGTGAGCTAGAAGAGACCAAGGAAGCCTGGACCATCCAGGTGGAGTTTTCATGTACATGTTCTACAACCAGCCAACAATGAAAGCTGCGCTGCTGACTGGAGGGAGCTTTATATCAAGTCCAAAATAAACATAATAATGTGCTTTTTTAAAGGTAAAATATCACTTCTAGAACTGCCTTTCTCTAGCTCAGTAGCATGGCACTTTACCCTCTTCATTAAAAGGCGGGGGGGGCACTTTATCACTCAATCAAAACCTAATTCAAAACCCTGCGATACCCAGCTCAACCACCCACTCTCCCCCAGGTTACAGGTTAAGCTGCCTCTTCAGGACCGAGAACTGAACAACCTGCTGGAAGTTTCAGTTTACAGTATCTCAAAAAGTCTCAGTGCTCTTGACAGCAGGGCTGGTGTAGAACAGCAGGGCTGTCCCCTTATTCCTTTAAGTTCCTTTGAAAATCCCAGGGTGGATCTATTTTTTCTGGTCCATAACACACTATTACATGGTAGTGCTTTTGTTTTCAAAGCTCCACTACTTTGGTCGCTAAAAAAAAAAAAAGAAACAAAAAACAAACTTTACTGTTTCTTTTGGAAATGTCCAAATTCCCATTAAAAGCCCTGATCCCCCTGTAATACAAGTATGAGTTATAAATATCCAATATAGTAATTTCTGGACTACTCATGCATTGATTTGAAACATCTCTAGACAATTTGCTTTGTACTCTACTGTTCTCCAGTGTCTTTTAGAGAAAAAACAGGTTTTAGTTTCAACATAGAGAATTCTTTAAATCCTTGCAGCTTTAACTGTTGATTATTTTATAAAGCCACAGAGAACAGTTTACAAGGAGCCAAATGGGTAATCATTATTCCCCATCAGCAATGAGCTGTGACTTGTGTAAATTGCATAATAAATTAGGTATTTTGAGATAAATGAATTTACAATAAACAATCATGGACTGAAAAGCTCTACTTCTTGTCTCCAAAGGCACAAACTCTGGTTAAAATCAGCCACAGGTAGTTAAGTGATTATAAACTGTAAAAATAAATCAACCTGATATAATTGCTCCAAGGAAAAAATTACCAACATATTTAAAATTTCAGCAGTGCACCTTTTCCCATATCCATTTGGCATTATCTAATTACCTTCACATTTCATTTCCATCAATGATATGACCTGTATTTTCCTTTTATAACTGTCAGGGAGGGGGTTGGAGGGTGGAGTGGAGGACCACAGTGATAAATCAACCTCACCATTAGGACCGAAATGGCTCATCGCTGCAGCTCTAAATCCAGGATTTATAAAGATGTCTAGGCCATATAGCACACTTGTGGACACCATAATAAATTCATGAGCACATTGCCAAGGCAAACTACTTCATTATGTGGCAGGCTGCTAGCCATTAATCTAGCAGAGAGAGATTCCTGGGAAACTGAGACTGCTTGGAAATTTATGCAGGCCTAAAGTTACCCATTTCATTATGGATTTAATCTGCTCTTTCTGCCAGAGTGCATGAAAGGTTTTTACAGTTTAGATCAAGTGCTTGTAACTCCCTATTTTATATTATTTCTTCAACAATAATGTCCTAATTTTCCTCTCAAAAACTATTCAAACTGAATGCCTTCACGCTTGCCTTCCTCTAATATTACACTAGATAAAATATTTATACAATCAATTGACAAAGAGCAATTTTTTCCCCTTAAATGTTCCATTAACATGTAAATTTTCATATGATCTTTATCTCATAAGCAAAATGCGCTTCGAAATGCCCACCTTCTTCCAGGCAGTTAACCCTTTTATCGGCTGTAAAGAATCCAGATCAAAACAGATTCAGTGGCCTCATTTCTAAAGCCCCTAAAGAGGTCCTGTATTTAAATTACTATTCATTGAAAGAAGATGTAGCTCCTAAAGTAATTTCCTTTCTTTTTTGATGGCATTCTCTCCTTCTCACACACATGCACAGACAGACAGACATGCATTTTAAGCCCAATTCCTATAAATAAGGTATCGCAAATTACTGTTTTCAACTTTATAATAGAGTTTAATAAAATGTCACTAACAATGCAGAATATTCCAGATGATACTGTGACTCTGACATATAGAATTAATGACACCAACAGAAATAAGTTTGATTTTTACAGTTGAACTGAATAATTGCAGATTACCATCTTCTGTAAATAAAGATTTCTCCACATTCCAGGGGGGCCAGTTACTAAGTGAGAAACTAAGGCCAAAATGTTTCCAGTGATTTGACTCTTCTAATGACACATAATGGGAAGACCCAAACCAGAAGCTGGAATAATAAATATGTGGAAAAAAA
This sequence comes from Haliaeetus leucocephalus, assembly GCF_000737465.1. Classification (NCBI taxonomy): domain Eukaryota; kingdom Metazoa; phylum Chordata; class Aves; order Accipitriformes; family Accipitridae; genus Haliaeetus; species Haliaeetus leucocephalus. The sequence continues at coordinate 4,401,402 of NW_010972528.1, read as the reverse complement.
CAAACAAAAACCCCCAAAACCACACACAACTAACTATTCAATTTTATTTTATGTTCAATATTCTTTCCTGTTGTTACCTCACTAGAACTCCCAGCCATGCATTTGGGGAAAACACTCCAACGCGTTGCTGGAAATGGGTCTAAAAGGTAACATTTGCACGTTACGGTCGTTCTCCTTAAATGCCTGAAGCTAATTTTGATGCAGAAGTGCTTCACGTGGATGCCTTTGAAATTGTGATGGCAAACACCCCCTGCATCATTCTTCTTGCTAGTCCTGGTAACTTACTATGTGAGCATGCACACAAGATGTACTGGTTAATAAATCCATCATCAGCTGAGGGCCAACGTAGAGCCAAGATTTTAATAACACAACTTTATCTTTCACATCAATCTTAATATTAAAAGATTATTATGGAGCAAGGAAACACATGAGAACAAGTCATGTATGTAATGTCTTCCTTTTAATAAAACTCTTCATTTTCCCCCTGTCTTAGATGAGAAAAGTGGCATGGTGTCTTGCCCACTTCAGTAAAACAGTTTTTTCCCCTGTCAGAAGCATCTGAGTTATAGGACTACTGCATCTCCAATACTGAACTGGTGTAGTCTGGTGATAACTCATCGCCTAGTCTTTCAGATATGCAAACTTCATGAATAAAACTTCCACCCACACTAAAGTATCTCTCTGATAAGATTTAGCATCTTTGGGATAAAACTTACACTCTGAATAGAAAACCTGTGAGCCACCTATTTGGAAAAAACAAAATCCAAAACAAAACCAAAGCCCACCCTTTTCCTTAGCAGATGAAGTCCATATATTGCAGAAGGCAGCGTGGATCCAATTTTTTTTTTTTTTTTTTTACACCTAATAAAGGGAAACTACCTTTTATATAATTCTTTATTCTACTACCAAAGAGAATACTGAACTCAGAAAGTGCATGATCTCCATATCACAGTGGGAAAAAGATTCATGTGCAAAGAGATAGACGTTCAGATTCAATAGCTCTTTACATCTCTCTGGCTTGCAAAGACATCACAGTCCACCTGAGCTTTGTTCTCATGCTAATCTGTATATTCCTTTTTCCCCTACTTTCCCCAAAACACTACCTACTTGCCTCTAACAACAGAGGAGACAACTTCAACATGGGGACCAACTCTGTTGAACTCTGATATGAAACACTTATGTGGAATTAAATGGATCATAAAAATACTACAAATCAGCATTAGTCAGTCATTTAGTTATTACACTTAGAATTACATAACAGAGATGCTGTAGAAGGTTGATCTGAATACAAGAAATGGGAACACACAAAGGACTAAACAGTGAATTTGAACAGGTTCAGCAGAATTCCAGCTTTTTCCAGCAGAAAGGGAGTTTCTGCATCAACCCAGGGTTTATTATTAAAAACAGTTTTATGCCTATTTTTAGTTTGCTAAAACTGAAGATATCTTTCATACAGTTAGCCTCAGTCTGAACCAAAAAAATCTCAGGAATTGGCTGCACAGGCCTTAACTATGGTCTATTATGTTCATAATCCCAAAATCACCGGATTAGTGTTTCACAGACCTTTGCAGTTTCAATTTCAATTTGGACACTTTTGACCTCCAAGAATAGCCATGACCATCTCCAAATGTTACTAGAGGTACTCTTAGTACTGCTGACATATTTTAGGAATGAACAATAATGACATCTTTCTAAGATAAGAAAATTACATTTTGTACTGCAGTCAGATCTTTCTCCAACTAATCAATCTACCTTGTACCTTGGAAAACAGTTCATGTAAGCAACTGGGATGCATCAAATCTAAAGGAAATGACTCCTCAGAACTTCACTGCCAGTGAAAACGAACCTACAATAAACACACACCTCAGCCAGATGCAGGAGAATTCCCTCCTGGAGATAACCACTTGGAAAATAAGAAGTTCAAAAAAGTTAAATGTAGTGCATCTAATGAGTTCTGCATAATTGGATGAAGTAACTCTTCTTAAATAGGTCCTAACATGGAAGACAAGGGTTCTCAAAGTATGAAGCACTTTACCTCCTCAAGAAAAAAAGCTTATAAAAAATTATTGCCTATCAAACAACTTGAAAGAAAAAATATATATATATCTCTTAAAAAAAAAAAGTAAAAAAAAATTAAAATCACACTTTGCTTAGAAGTCACTGAAGATCACCTCTGGCATCACTAAGTTTCCAGGTATCCACATATTTCACTATTTCTTTAAATTTTCTTTTTTTTAATAGGCTCTATTCTAGTACGCCTTATCTTTCTCGCCCTTTTTTTTTTTTTAAATAGCATTTCCTTTATCGAAGCTGGCACTAAGACCCAGACTCTCAAACATTCTGAGGGCCTTGACCCGAGATCCACCCCAAATACAGGAGTCTCCCAATTAATTTTCAGTAAAGTTTGAATGTTTCTTTGAAGCACATAGCAAGTCGATCTATCAGACTTCAGAAACACCCACAGCAGCCAACAAGTCCTCACATCTCTCGCACTCTGGTGGGATTTACAGTCACAGATGCCAGGATCCCACCAGAATGCGCTGACGTGCCTTTACAGCCACGACCCATTGAATTCACTCTGGTTTCGGACTTGTCATGCAGATGGCTAACATTTTTGAGGTTCTCGGAAACTTCAAGCTCAAGTTAAGTGGAAAGTCTTCCTTACAACACTTGTAATTCTCATCTTCAGTACTTTTATGGCTTTGAGACTATGAGACTAAGCTTTTGCAAAGCCCTGTAATGCTGTGTACTTCCTGGGATACCGTAAGCAAACAAGCAACTGATTCTCCACACTCTCTGTTTTTCAAGACTTCATATGTATCTGGCTATAGAATAAAAATAAATTTCCATCAGCAAGCTGAACAAAATTCAAGGTTTTAGCTAAATTCAATCCATTTAGGCCAATGCAAATACAGGAAATATAATACAGCTTAGCAGTGTAAAAGCATATAAAACCTACAAAATGTTTCTGGAGGCAGTGATCCATACAAAACACCAAGAATAATATGTCCAGTAATATGCACACAATTTTTTTATGTAGACAACACAACCCGCAAGAGTCACATTTGTATATCTAAATTGGTATCACCAGCACTGCCTATTCCAGAGTACAAAGGAGATTAGTTAGATGCTATAACATACGTATACATCAACAATGAATTACATCTGAGTACAGCGAAGTGCTTGGCAAAAAGATATACTTTAAGACAGCCAACTCGATAAAAATCATGGACCCAGATAGCCAGGGTCCTGGCTAATTTCTTCAGTCTTACAACTTGATGAACATACCGGTCACAATCAGACTGCTGCCTTTGTACAGAGAGAGACCCATTAAACAGAGAGCCAAGACTTCGAGCACTCTTTCAAGTCTCCAGCAACTCGACGGGCTTAAGTAAATGGATGGGCCAATTATTTTAACATTTTGGCTTGTGCCTACCTTGTTACTTGCTTGCCTGCTGGCTAGTACCATACGCCTAGACCGTGCTGGGCAGTAAGCAGGTGCCTGTGACAAGAGAGCAACCTCAGTGGGAACAGCAGTGCCCAGCGCTTGCCTGCAACACGCTGAATCTGCTTATAACTCCTGTGATCAGAGGTATGTTCTTTCAACCAACACTTTATGGAGGAAACTTAACCAAACCTCTCGGACAGACTAAGATGGATTGAATCACACAAGCCCAGCCGTTCTGAGAGTCGCGGGTCTTGGCAGAGCACCGTGCTCAAACCCACATAGTACCTGCATGCAGAACACAAGCTCAGTCGATGCTGACTGGTACCATTAGCTCCTTTGTTAAATATTGAATTCCAATAGAATTGCAGCCAAAAGAATTACAAAAACCATGGACTTTTAAAACAAATAAGCAAAGTCAACTTAAAGTAGTTTTCTGACAGCAGCATCTTAATTGCCATTATCCCATCTAAACTGCTCCAGACTGCCAAAAAGCTGTTTACAGAGACTGACTACACAAAAAAATGAGAAGTTATAAAGTTCCCCTTTCCAGAAGACTCAGTTTTATCTGGCAAGAAGCAACTCTGAGCAGCTCCACAAAGGTGGGACCTCAGGCATTCCTAGCTTAGCCTGCCCATTTAGGGGGAGGAGGGGAGAGGAAAAAAGAAAAAAAGAAAAAAAAAGTAGATGATCAGAGCTCCAAGGTGAAAGCTGCCAACACTTTCTTACCAGGGGGTAGAAAGCCATACAAATTTAAATACTTCATGTTCTGTGGGAGCTATGCCTTTAAACTGTTGGCACCACTGGTCCTTCAGGTTGCTGAAGTTAAACTACGTTGGCATTGCCAGAAAGCAGCAGCAGTGCGTGCCAACCAGTCAGTCCCCAAGTAGGCTGATGAAATCTGGCACATGTAGACAGCAACACCAGCAGGAGCAAGGCTACCGAATGGATGCGACACTACAAAGAGTAATAAGGCTAGAAAGGATGATTTCTCCCATAATTTTAGGTAAATCCTGGAACAGAAGAAACAACTGAGCATATGAAATAGATGTAGGTAATGTGATTGAATAGCATTACCGAGCTACAAAGCTTGCATGCCAAAGGGATTTGAAATTTGCACCAGATTCTGGGCTGGTGCAAAACACAGCATGACTCCACAACCACAAATCCTACTGTATATTTGGCCCCTTATATTTAAATCCAAACAGTTACTGCATTATTATTATCTGCATTCTCTTGTTCGTATTAGAGATAAATATTTTCTCAAAAATATATTTTAAAATGCAAAAACTCATTTAAAAGCCAGCATTTAGCCTTCAAACATCTTCAGATGCCTCCCATCTAAGTCATAGAATCATAGAACCAAACAATGCAAGCTGAGCAAGAAACATACCAAATGGATTGCCACCCTAACTTTACAATACATGCTATATTTATTTTTGTCTATTACATTGGTCTTTGGTTACCTTTACAAGGCAAGTATAATATTAATCTTGATGAATGTAAGGTTATCCAATTTTCATCATGCGTTTTGATTTGAAAGACTCCACACTGACAAACCTGCCTCTGAAGTACTCCCATATTTTGCTTTCGATGCGGAAGTTCATTACAGGGCAGAACTCTTCCAGCAGAGGAAATATCAAGATATCAACATACTCAGTTGAAGACCTGGATACTCAGGGCTGATTTCCTAACAGAACTGCACCACCTGCAAGCATGACCCAAAACATTTACCCATGTTGTAATAAGGGCAGGATCCTGGAATAACCAATGCATTAACCCTGAAGTAATGCTCCATGAACTTCATAGGGGAAGGAAAGAGGAAGACATAAAATAATTACTGGGGTCATCAGAATAAAAATATATCTAGAAACAGACTACGTTCTAAAAACTGAGGAAATTAAGACTATTTATATTTTAACATATTTATAGTATTAAGTACACAAAATATACATCCCCTTTCTTTAATCTGAGGTTTAAAGAAGTCTTCTGTCCTGACACAGTCAAAGATTTATTTTTACATCTTATCTAGAAGCAGTAAGGCTACCTACCATATGTATTCATGTGCCGTGTTGTATCGCATACTCAGCTCACAAGGGGGATCCTTAAACTTACTTACTGGAGCACCACTGGGAATCTTTTATTAGCCATAACATAAAATTATTACCTCTATTCAGATATATCCTTGCAATATCCTCAAAAATTTTTCCAGATAATATGAAAGTCCAATCCTTCATCATAGATGTTTTTTAGTGTGGAAAGAGCATTCAAATTCACCCTGGTACCACTTTCTAATTGCACCAGAGGCCCTGAAAGAGCCTTCCCTAAGTCATATAGGGAAAATTGCCATGAATTCACCAGCCCACAGTCATTTTTTCCTCAATAAACATTTTCTGCATCAAACAAACCAAAGCACTGTTATCAACATAGTCTGCAGATTGTATTTATTGTTACTAAATCCCATTGCCCTTGACTGGAAAGAGACTGACCTCCCAAGGATCTTCCTCTCCCCCCAACCCTCTCCCAGTCTTCATCGCTGGTTTTTTCCGGGTTAAGTTTTCCACTCTGTGCTTGAACGCCAAGGATGGTGCAACGGCTGCATTTTCTTTTCCAAGGCCACGATGCCAGGAGCTAACGATATGTGAAATGTTCCATCCCTGCAGGTTTTCCTGCTCAAACATTTTCTAAATAAATAAATAATTAAAAACAATGGCATGCGCCACGTTCCAGCCCTGAATTCCCGGAGCAGCTCAGGTCCTTAAACTGAATAATTTGCCTCAGCTTGCGTATTGCAAAACCCATTCAGCAAAAGATTATGGGCCTTTAAGTGCCATCCAGGCCTGAAATATGACTCTAGGGCTTTAGGATGTCAGAATTGAGAATTGCTAGTGAATATTCTGTTCTGGCAATACTAAAACTACCGTTATTTAGCAATACGGGAGCAGGCAAATGGGGGCAGGGGAGAGAAACAATCTGACAGAAGGGAAAGACTATAACTTAGCAGAAACAGAGGTGCAGTTTTCATATGTGGCCGCATGAATTCTTTATGGAATAAAATGCATTTGTGAATCAAAAAGCGGATGCAGATTTATATTCCCACTTAAATCTGCCAAAAGCAAGTAAATGAATACTGAGAGCTCATTTTAGTTCAGGAAACAATTTATGAGGATATGTGGGTGTGTACAGGTACTCTACATGAACAGTCTCAAGGGGAATTAGCAGCTGCTTCTGCTCCTCATAACAAAGAATAAATAGACTAAACTGAAAATTAGCAGCACCTCATTAAATGTAAAACCATCCACATATAAAGCAGCTAGGACTCAATCCTTAAAAAATTCAGAAGGTGCAGTGTAACATGAAAGCCAAAGAAGCTTTTGTCATCCCATCACAAATTATTTAGGCTTAGATTGTGGCATCAAGCCAAAGCTCAGAGATGGTGCAGTTGTGAGCCGCTTTCCCCGGTGAAAGTTGCCTTCTGACCTTGGGTTTTTTAGCCCTCTTCAGCACTACATAACCTCCATCTTACACCCTACCCCAGCCCCCACCTCCCTTCCCGGGTTCAAGTTCACATCCGTACTGAGGAGAACTGGTCCTTCAGACCGTGTCCAGTCAGTGCTTAGGGACTACTAGTAACTCCAGGTATCTCCAGGAAAGCCTGGATGCTCCCAGGAAAGTTTGGGCAATGCCTTTGAGGCTCCTCCTGTAACTGGTCCTTACTGGAGCTCAGCTAAGGACCTGTAAATGCATCTACATGCCTAACACAAAACAATTTCCACAGGTGTTACGTGTGTAATGGAAGCCTAGCACCAAGAAGTCTGTGAGTATCTGCAGCTTCCACTCTTCTAGCTCCACCTCATCTCTCTTCTTTCCTACACATCAACATGGGCAGAATTACACACAAGCTATGTGGACTCATCTGAATATTTGCAAGCAGCACTGGTGAAGCAGCCCAAGTTAAGAGCCATGCAGCAACAGCATTAGCACACATGCTGTTTGAATGGTATGGAGTCTGAACTTCTACTTGAGTTCCTTCCCTTTCCTTCTCAGATCATGGAACAGTTTGGGTTGGAAGGGACCTTTAAAGGTCATCTAGTGCACCCCCCCTGCAATGAGCAAGGACATCTTCAACTACATCAGGTTGCTCACAGCCCTGTCCAACCTGACATTGAATGTTTCCAGGCATGGGGCATCTACCACCTCTCTGGGAAACCTGTGCCAGTGTTTCACAACTCTCATTGTAAAAAATTTCTTCCCTGTATCTAGTCTAAATCTACCCTCTTTTAGTTTAAAACCATTATCCCTTGTCCTATTGCCTCGCTAAAAAGTCTGTCCCCATCTTTCTCACGAGCCTGCTTTATGAATATTTTCCCCATTTTACCTTTAAGCTCCTTTAGGCACCAGATGAATGTTTCCATAAAGGAGTGGGGTAATCTTCATTGCCCCCTTTTTGGAGTCTCCAGCCTCATGGATACTCATGGGTCTGACTTCCAGTAATCTTTAAACACATACTTCTACCGTCAGACCTTTCAGGGATGTCTCGGTTTGGGCTTGTGAACTAGAACACTCAGATTACTGTCATGTTTGAAACTCCAGGCCCCCTCAACCTGTTTTCTGTGTTCAAATCACTGTGGTTTCATCACACAGGAGATTAAGTACTGATCACCCAGTTCAGATTTAGGTATGACAACCAGGACCATATATTTGTCTTACAAAAAACCAACCCTTCTTAAATCCTTGCCACAGCAGAAATTGCTCTCTAGTCGGAAAGCGCTCTACCAATAAATTATTTGCTAAGAACAAGCTCTGATCTATGGTTAGTGCCAGAAGAAGGGTGGTGCCAGGTAATCTTTGGTACTGTGCCATTTAGGTTTTCCTTGGAGAACCAATATCCAATCACTCTGCTTAGCTTATGAGATTGGAGGGGAATTATAATACAAAGTGACTCTTGATCTACTTACAATTAAGAGACTTACTCAGAAAAGACTGAAATACAACTATCATGAAAAGCTAAAATAGAGAATACGTTAGGGTTTACATCTAATATTAAATTAATCTTACTCAGGAAGAGAACCAGTAACTTAATTTTATATGCTTATAAACAAGAAAGTCATTAAATTGGCTCAGTTCTGACTGCATATTAAGTTGAATGAGAAAAGATAAGATCTTTCACTCAACTTTTCTGTATTACTGTTGTTCTGAGTTTTCTTTTGACTCCGTACAATAGGCTTTTAAGAAGATTGGGTTTTGTCATTATTTCCTGACACTGATGCATCAGAGAAGTTAATAACCTCAAAGAAGCATCAAGGGGAAGGTGCATCTTACAACCTCCTAGCCATTACCAGCACCCTGAGGTGACAGAGAAAGCTAAAATAGTGTCAGCTCCCTTATGGAGAGATATGCAAGTGAAATGTCCTTACTAGTCCAAGTCTTATGATTTTATTGGGATGGGAGCAGCAGAGGATTAGATGTGAAAAATATGAGTCTGTCAAAACCACATCTCCCTTTAGTAACTTGTGGAAGTTGTAGATACAACAGTATAAGATGACAGAGTACGAATGCGTCTGCTAATGGGCCATAAAACAAAGATGAGAGCTGGTGATTCACATTGTAGCAGAATGAAAGCTTCTCTCTAGTCCAAGGACATCTTCATTACATAGATTCATACTGCATTAGCAGCACATGTCTAAACAGACATGATCAGAATTAATGAGTAACTTAAAACCATCCCTTACATAAAAAACATATGTAAAAAAATGTGTAGCTTTGTATTTTAGCAGTAAATATTTCAGTTTAAGGAAACAGTGATAGATACTTAGGATTTGAGTTTCCAAATATTTATAGATATAACTTTACAGGGCCCTGTGGTTAATGTTATGGAAGTCACCTACTGTATGCAAATATACTCAGCTGCCTGAGTGTTTGCAGGATGAGACCCTTTTTACTCATTACATTCATAAATATGAAGGCCAGCAGGGACCATTACAGTCTGAGCTGACCTCCTGCATAAAACAGGCCATCACATTTCAAATGTAATATAATTAGGGTTCTCAGGTTTAACTGATAACAGCAGCAAATACCCCACAGAGACTTTAAAAATGTGTCAGGCAAATTCACACATAGAAGGTATGCTTTGATGTGTGTCACTGAAACATCACCAGAGCTAAGCTCATTCATGCCCAGAAGTTCCTGGTTTTTTTTTTTTTTTTTTTTTTTTTTTTTAAGAGCTATGCCTGACAGTCTTCCTGCTTCAGGGAAAGCTGCAAGGACTGTTTATTGTTCTTGTCTTCTTTCTTAATATTTTTAAGCCCCTCTCCAGGCAATGGCCTAAGATATTTTTCTCTTTTTGTTATTTACTTGCCTGAAATGACTGTGAATATGGTGCCTCAGGGTCTGCAGGCTCTCCAAGGACAAACTGACACAGCATTTTTTATTTTTTAACCCTCACCAATATCAATAGCCTCAATTATGTTGGTTTTTCTCTCCTTTTTAATTACTTTTAGCTAAGTAGGCTTGAAAAAAAAAAAAAAGCCCTCCAATTAACCCTTGCTAAGATATTTCAATTTTTATTAGTATTTAAACCATTGAACCACTTATGCCATCACCCAAATTGGCTGTGCTACATTTTTCTCCCCAGTGAAAAAATTATTCCCTGATAATCATTACTGTCATCAAATTACAATTCCATGGAGAGCCAGATCATATGAATATGCCACTGAACATGAACATATAATTGTAAAAGATGAATGGCAAGCTGCCCCAGACTTGCTGGGGTTTGAGTTTCTTATCTATTTTGGTATATTTGCCTGCTTTGAGGCTTTTGGTAATATTTTGTGGTTGTTCACAGGAAGGTTGAAACTTCTCTAAGGAATCAATACAAAAAAAAAGTCTAACTTTTTTTGGTACAAGCTCATTCTTCCACAGCAATACTACTGAAGTGCAACTGTGAGTAACAGAAATCTTCAGCTGTGTACTAGCAGGGGCCAAAGCACAGTCTGAGCTCAGCCTAACCTATATCCTGCATCAGTGAACAGATACCAAACCCCATTTTTCAGGGTAATCATAAGTTTGTGTAATACTGAGCAGTAAGTGTGATATTTAGGTAAGTGACGTACACGATAGCATCATGAGATATGAGATACATGATATTTCCCCTGTGGGGGCACTGATGCTTTGGGCAAGAATTTGGAGGCTGGTGTAGAGAGTTGGAAGCAGCAAAGCCATGTGAATTATATTAGTTTGCATCCATTAAATATTCATGAACATGGGCTGATATTCATGAATTTGACTCAGATCAAGCTACCCTGAGTGACTGGCTTCAGACTGCTAGCCAAACAATTCTTACAGCTAACCATCTTCCCAAATGTGATGTGATTTATTTAAGGAGATGTTTTCAAAATGATCCAGTTACTGAGACTTTATGTATCATATTGCAGCTTTAAAAACTCTGCACCCTCCCTTCCCTCCTCCAAATTTGCCCTGGTTATGAACTCTAGGCAGTGTGGTTTATGGTGGCACTGCTGAGACACGGCTTCAATTAGGCTACAATGGTGCTGTCAGGTGCTGCAGCCCATTACCTAAAATGTAAATGTTTTAAGAAAGGCAGCACTTTTTGTCAGGACCAAAATGATTTCCAGCCTGATTCTGAAACAATGAACTGGAGAAGTACATAACTCAAACATTAAGCAAACAGTAAAAACATCACATGTTGATTTACACATATATATAGACTGATGCTATCAATGCAGTATTTACCTTAATCAATATTAAAAGATAATGCTAGTTATTTACATGTTGAGCTGTCTTAACCTAGCCAAAAAAGTGTTTCCATTCATAAGCATATCCTTATCCGTTAGCTGGTCATTTCCTCTGCCCCAGTGAATGAATTTGGTAGGAACATTTTGCTACCAAACATCTTCTTAGCTCCATTTATATTCAAGAGCCCATTTCTCAAATTAATGCCATAAATATTTTATAATCCATGTGTACAGTCACCTGTGCAAGTTTTACATACAAAAACATTTTGGGGAATTATCACTGTGGATAGACCTCGGTAGTTGGTGCTAATGATGAAGAAACATAGAAGTTGCAACAACTTCGTGTCCAAGGAAAGTTCCTTTCCTGACCCACAGCGAGTGGGGATTTCTGTTACACACTGATTCATCCCATCTCCAAAACCACACCAACAAGCTGCAACTCCAAAGTTGCAGTGACTAATTTCAAGTGTCCCTTTTCCCTTCTTTCATAACAAACTCCCTGCAATTTACTACTTTAGATCATCCTATTTCTGTAATTTTTTCTCCTTCATCATGTTAGCTGAGCCATCAACCACCATATCATTTGAAACACTTTGTAAGAGAAGGAACAGATTTCTGTTTACATAGGCTGTACCATCTAGTCAGCAAAAACAATTTTTAATTCTAAACCCAAACAGCACTTAGCACATTGCAGCCTCAATCGCCGCACTGGGCTATGAAAGTTACAGACTATTTCACCTCCAGTAATATACCAGGCAAATTACATTGTTATTTTTTTACAAGTGCCTAACAGATAAGTTAGGATATTTCTGGAGAGAACTATCTGCTTACTTTATGTCTGAGTATATGAAGATGCATAACCACAGTCTACAGGCAAACAATACCAAACTGAACACAGTCACTTCACCGTTTTAATAGAATTCTCTGTATTGTTGCAGACTTGGTCAAAGCATTAACTTTACGTGTCCTGATGAGCTGCATATGCACACAATCCCGTGGCTAACAGATGTAGTTTTTATGGCCAGTGTGCAGTAACGCAGTTGACTTACCATGGAAATTTAAAGTCATCTTGCTAAACCCCATCACTAAAAAATGCCTATGCTTTGCTTAGACACCCATAGAAAACCAATTTTGATTTTGCACAAGCTCATGCAAATCAGATATGAATTGAATAGGCTACTTCCCTCAACACAACCATGCAGTTTCTTCCACTGACAACAAGCACAAAAATTAACAACTTATCTACCTTATGCCTAATTTTTAAGCATATTGAATCCTGCTACTGCCACTGATGTTCCCACGAAAAATGAATTTGGTCTGTCTAGCAACAAAATATTCTCAAATACTTTGCAGGCCATATGCTTCACAGAGTCTCTCAGCAGTTTCAGGCTCTCATCAGGCAATAGCTGTGTACTCCTGCCTCACTTTCACAGGCAGACACTCCAGTCCTTGACCTTGTGCCACAAGGGCTCTTCACGCCTTCAGGCTAAGGCTTCTCGCTGGAGTTTCATAGCCTTGGCAACTGCCCTGTTTTAGGAGGACTCAGAAAAATTAAGTCTCCTCTGTCTTTTCTCCCCAGGTTGGCCTCGCTGGTGATATTTCTCAATAGCCTCATTTTTATCAGATTTCAGACTCTCACCTGACCAGGAATGTCTTGCCACATGGTACCAGGGAAACTACTCTATCAGTATTCAAGAAAAAAAACCCCAAGGAATACGTAATGTTCCAATGTTATGCCCAAGATGCCATCTTGAAATTATGGTCCCTCCTGGAGCTCTAGCCAGACAGGGAGCCACTGCCTCTGAAAGCATTTGCTCTATGAACACAACCGGGGAGTTTTGTGACAAGACCCAGCCAGGAAACTGGAGCTTAAACAAAGCTATCTGGGACCATAATTTTTTTTTTTTTTTTTTTTGGAAGGATTAGACATTGCATGCATCAAAATGACAGGATATCACATTTCTTGTAGAGTGTGCCACACTGCTATCCTTGCATGAGCTCACTTTGAAGTAGTGCGAATCACAGGATTTGAATACACATTTTGTTTGTTGGGGGGGGGGGGGTCACTGTTGTTTCTGACAGGCAAGAAACAGCTTTCATACAGTATCAGTCTTAAACTGCATAGTTTTCTTCCTCACACTTTTTCTCCTGGTCCTACTTTTTCCTTCCGACAGATGCATTTTCCATCATCTCAAAACTGGCTACATGCCTCAGCCTCCCATCAGAGGGCCGCCTCAGCTTCAGCCAAAACGGGCTGAGCACACTTCTCAACGCCAGCCCACCAGACAGCACAGCACTAAGAGCACAAAGCTTGTCCTATAACTTGAGCACATGGAAGTCGCGAGGACACTGACATGAACTTCCATTCGTGGAACTGCCCTTTTAAACTTCTTCTTAATCTAGTTTGACAAACCTCCTTATTTCCCCTTGATTTAAGGGACTGTTACACACTGTAGCTCTCGGATACATTAGCCTGCAAGCAAGGGTAGAAAGGATTGATAAATCACAAAAATGGATTTCATGAGGGATAATTTACATGGGTGGGGGAAGCACGTTCCTTGTGTCTTGAGGAGACCACAAAGGGAATGTTTCATAAATCTTCAAAATATTTGTTTATGAGTTAGGTTCTAACTTCAACTGATTTTACAACTGTACAATGAAAACTATTTATACATAATAAACTCTTGTAAAAGCAAGATTTACTTATTCATAAATTAGAGTATCCTTTCACTTCACATCGCATTACTTGCAAACAAAAACAATTTCCTGCTCAACTACTGTGTAGCAGCAGTGCCTGAAAATACCATGTATTTATTTATACATGGAAGTTGCATATATTATATACCATATGCAGCAACACAAATATTCTGGCACAAATCTCAGCAAGACCTTCAGCTTAGTTTTGGTAGAGAAAATTTCATTTTTGCAGTTTTTAAATGAGTAAACTTCAGTTGGATCTCCTTGCCAGAGACTTGTCACTTGAATATCTTCGGATCTTTCCTCACATCCGAGCTAAAAGCAGAAAAATCATCCAGATTTAGCAAGGCGCAAACCAAGAAAAACTAAATTACAGTTTAATTGGGTGCCTACGCTAGATACTTGGCAACACATCAACAAATCTGAGGTCTGAATCTTCAACATCTATACACATCATGAAATCATTCTGCCAGCAATATGGAGTGAAAAGTGGCTATAAAATGCTCCCACATCACAAAGGTAATAGCTCACAGCACAGCAGGTACTAAATCCAGTATTAACTACTTATTGCACAGGAGAGAATGGGCTAAAAATACCTTTTGAAGAGGAACAGCAAGTTCCAAACCCCTTATTGGGGCTTGACTACAAGTCTGCTCACAATTACAATTCAGAAGACACCAGGAAGGAGTGGGGCAAGGAACTAATCTTATGCTGATCATAAAGATTAACCCCAGAAATAATTTTGGGGAAGGAAGCCTAACAATCTTCCAGGTGACTGTGAAGAGCATCTCTTCCCATTCAGCATAGAGGGGGGCTTGTCCCACAGTGCAGGCACCTAAACTAGGTGGAAGGATGTATTCTCACAAACCCCTCCAGGTACTACTACTATACACCTACTAGTGCGTATATACAGGGATACTCTCTCCTTTGTTTGGAACCTGGGCCCACCCCAAGCTCCACCACATGCTTGCAATTGGAATTAATCCTTTTTGACCTCAGCGAAGCTATGCCATGTGTAAATCTTTGGGGCTAGGCTAGGCTGTAATCTGCTTGCTGGCTTGCTCATTCTCATTCCTGGAGATGTGGGAGTGGGAACTAGAAGACTTGGAAAGGACAATTAAAATTCTCAATAGTCAAGAGGTCCACTCTGTTGTTTTCAGTTGCCATAATTACTGTGAAAACATCTTAGATAAATAACAGTCAGATCCACAGTAACTGGCTTTCCCATGCAATGAGGTTACAAAGCCCGCGGCATGTTCTGGAGCACTAAGCACAGCTTTGCTGGAGTGCTGCTGAGCCACGGGATGTGGCTGCAGCTGCACATACCCTCCTACTTCTGCCCAACTCAAAATAAGGCAACGTTTGCCCCAGATATCAGGTAATGCCTCAAATTAGAGGAGATGGATTTGTTCTCTAGACAGAAAACTCCTTAATACCAGGTAATATACGTGCACCCATTTATAACAGGTGTTTAAGCTGTGACAGCTTTTCTAGCCAGCTGAAATTCTATAGCGCTTTCTTCCTCGTCACCGTTATAATACTTTTTAAATGTTGTTTTTCTTTCCCCCATTAAAAGGAAAACATTTCTCAGAAGCAGTAGTGGGCTGTTAGGGCTATAAAACAAGTTTGCACAGAAATGTAACACGTTGAGCCGCAAGACACGACAGAGCGTGTTTTATGGGGCAATTAATACTTGCCTTGGGAGCACTGTGAGGTATGAAGCACTGTCAAACACACCCTGGTATATCCAAATGCAACTTGTAAAGCTGCATTTTGCTTCTTGAAAAATAATGATGAAATCAGTTTGCCGATTTTTAACTTGCACCAGATAAAGAATGGAACCTTCCCACGAGGAGCCAAGCTCAGTGCCAGCATTCATACAAGTGCAGGGCACAGGGGTGTCACATTATCTGCAGTAGTTACAGCCCCATTAAAATAGCTGGTCATGGTGCACATTCATATTTTATAGTCCTTATTTGAACATTGGCTTTAGCTGTTTCAGGGTGTGCAGTAGGCAGTTGCAGTTTGGCAGGGGGCAATCCTAGAGAGCCTTCCCCTCTCCCCCTGCAAAAGGGAGCCAGGCTGTCAGATTTATAAACCACTGCAAGTCACAGTGCACACAGGCACGGCAGAGTTTCCACAACTGCTTCAAGTTCCCAGCCACAGTCTGACTCCCGCCATGCTGCACAGCACCAGCTCTTACCGCTCCTGTGGTATTTCAGGAGAGCCCAGCAGGGCTAAAGAGACCTGGAGCAACCACGGCCAGCATCACCTCCCCACCCCACCGCTGCCCTGGAAGGGTGCTAAGCAAGTGGCAGCTGGAGTTACAGGGACAAATTCATTACACTTCTAAATCCCACACACAACTAATAAATGGAAAACACATATTATGCTTTCTCTGTTCCTTTCTAATTTTTGCTTTGCTTACAGTAAGTTTTATCTTTAATTAGCATGCAAAACCTGTGGGCCCCCTTTGAACTGTGTGTAATGGTCAGGCTAATGGGACAGTAGGTACTTACTGCAGCAGGGAAGCACGAGAGGCTCCCAGTGAATGGCACCGATACTCAGCCCACCTAAGTCCACGTTGTGCCAAACTCCTACCCCAGGAGAGAGGTGAGCACTGCTGCACCCAGCCTTCTGACCGAGACCAGGACATGGCTGCCAGGGCTGGGAGGGGAAGCCCAGTCACAAAGCTGGGTGGGTGGCATTGTGGCATGTGAGCAAGTTGTCTCCCTGTGCACACACACATAACTGGAGCTTACTCACATTTCCTCCAAATACCATTTTCTGACAGAACTGATAGGCTCCATGCAATTCCATGTACAACTGCTGCCAGACAAAAAAAAAGGTGCCCCAAATTAGAGACACTAAGCTGAAGATGGTACAATAGGAAAATTGGAATGAGGACTTAATGAAATACAAGGGGAAATAAGAAATGTTGCTATACATAAACATGCTCTGAAAGCGCTTCAATGCAGAGCAATATCCACCAGTTAAAAGCTCAGACACTGAAACAAAAAATAAACAATGCAATGCAGAAACCACTAACGTTGTAGGAACAGTATTAGGCAAAGCACAAGTAATTTGTTCATCATCACATATATTACAATGGGAGTGAGAAGGAAGAATGAAGTTCTAGAAATCCCAAGAGTCACAAGGGATGTCAGATCTCCACAAGCAGTTCAGAGCCAGATCCTCAACTGCTATAAATCAGCACTGCTCTATGAAGTTCATAACTGTATCAAAACCAAGACCTTGGGCTTTCATGCCTCCAGTCATGATCCTCACATGCTGATGTTTTGCAGATTAAACCTCTAAAGCTGTGAAAAACACTGTTTTCTCTAGGATGTCATGTAGATTCATTTGTTAGTCTTATTGTTTAAGATCTAAAACTTTTTTTAAAAAGCACTTTTAAAATACAAGGTTCTTTTAAAAGCATTAGAAATAAATGTTAGAAGAAATAGCCTTTGATATGAGGAAACAAGCTTCTTTATCTCCAACATTCCATAACCACAAAGAATTTTTTTGTCTGAAAGACAGTTTGATGGGCATGGGGGAAAATGCAAAAATGTTAGTGTCAGTTGTAGCCATGTGTCCTGGATTTTAAGTTTACCAAGTTCTTCGCTAATTTACTGTTTTAGCAGAGACCTTATATTTGAAGTTTGCAATGTGGGTCTGTCACACCCTTTCCAGCTCTAATTCTGGGCTGGTTTTAAGAATCTCCTACAGCATATACTAGTGCAAATGCTCTTAAGTCAAAAGAAATACATAAACAGAGGTGCAAAGGTAAAGGATCTGCATATAAGAATGCACTGTTTCATTTCTCTCTGAAGATGGAGATTAATCTTAAAGCAATGCAGGTTATCAGTATATTTACATATATATCTCAATAATTCTCCAAAGTAACAGTTTTTAACATGACATTTAACTAAAGCAGTGGAGAAAGCAAATATTCCAGAGAAGAAATCCGAGATTTAACACATTGAAACTGTTTTTCTTGAAATGTGTTCCACTCTCCTGCAAAACAGATAACACCAATCCTATATTTGAAAGGGATGTTTGGAAAAAGTTGCTAATAAAATTTCTTACTGTTTTTCTTAGTGGAAAAAAGCCATAAAAATAGGGACCATTGAATTTCTTGATAGCTGAATTCACAATTCAGTTTGTGAAGTACCACATGTTGGCTGTTGATACCATTAATTCTTTACTGGCATATACTTAGGAAAGATTTCCAAAGAGCTGCTCGCAACTCTGACCTGCCATAGTACATGCAATTAACTGTATGTGCGGTTAACGTACAGGAAAGCAAACAAAAACTTAAAGCATATTTTATATTACTGTTTCAGTCCATAGAAGTGAGTTATTGCTCTGCTTTTCCAAAGAACATAAGGCCAGGGTTTGGAGACCTCAGCACCTTCCAGTTCCTACTACAACACTAATAGCCAGACTTTCCAGGGAGCTCTCTCCCAAGTCAAGGCTATCATCTCAACACTTAAATGCCAGGTAAGCCTCTGACACTTGGCCCATACATCTGTTCTGAGGGGTCAAAGTTCCCCTATTATCACCCACAGGGCTGGCACAAGTTTCTGGGATCTGCAGAAACAAGATGAGAGATATTTTACTGACTTCTGAATTGCTGGGACAAAATACTGCTTACCAATTCAGCAATCCTGCATTGCAGATGCTCATTTAATAGTGACTCCTAACAGCTATGAACAACTGATCTCCACTCAGTTACCTAGACCCCTATCCTCAGTCATTAAATTCAGTCCAAGCTCTACTTGAGGTAAAGAATTAGGTATTAACTTCACAATTCAATAGTGTTAATGCTTTTTAAGTAATGCCCACACAACCAACCTCCACTGAGCCACAAAGACTGGAACTTGATCAAGAAATTTAGAGAAACACCAAACTCCTTCCAAACTAGTGTACAACTTAAAAAACAGATATTTTGACTGTTTAGGTTTTTTGACTATTACAATCCAGAGAAAAAGAGGATACATACTAGTATTGACCAGCTGTTCTTGCTCATTTCTGCTGAGCTTTCATTGATGTCTGAGACATTTTCTTTATAAAACACATTATGGGGTCATATTAGAGTAGCACAGGCAGAACCCCAACCGAGGCAGGGCTTCTTGTGCTAGGCTCTATCAATATTCATTTCATAATGGGATGGAGAAAATTGTATCATTCATCTGCAGTAACAGGACCTTCTGTGGCAGGCTGGGGACTGAAACCAGGTCTGAAATACCAGTTACCTGCTTGAGCCCCCAAACCCTCTGTCTTGAGATCAACAGCAGTACTTCTTACCAACAAGGTCCCAGATCTGCTCCTGCAATGGGCACAGGACCACTGCTCTGTGCTTCAACAAGCAAGACTCTTCCATCCCAATTACATTTCTGCTTTCAGGACAGCCCTAACATTAGTAGCAAAGAAGCCAAGTATCATGATGCTTGCAGAGTGTGGGGCTGCTGGAGATGTTTGCTTTTAGTTTCTTAAGTTTATTTAACCAATCCCCATCTTTACATCTGGGGCTTTCACATATAGACAGGAGCCTGTACACCAGCCCCTACTGGTAATAGCAAGGTTACAAAGACAATGCAAGTTTCCAGATATAGGTATTTGTCTCCATTAATCTGCCACCACTGCTCACTAATCACAGTCACATTAAATAGATGTCAAGGAATAGCAATTTCTTTGATTTCTGAGGTTCGATTAAAACATAAGATGTAGGCATAACAATTCCAGTACTTTTTCATATCAAGTTAGCATCTACATTCCTCCTGCATCCCATTAGACATTTTCACACATATTAGAGATGACACACTGTGTAGTAAGGAGGTCAAAAACTTAAAAAGAAAACTGTCCAAGAGTCCAAGAACACTGAAAACACTGGTGGCATTTGACATAATTTATAGTGCTAAAGAGCTGGGGAACAGGAAAAGGTTGATGTAGTAATAACATTAGCAGGAACTATAGTCCATGCAAGCCAGTGCTAAATAAAGTGCCAATCAATAGCTCTTTTATTAGTAGGTACAATCAATGTACAGCAGGCAGGCCTGGCCAATTAAGCTTATCGACTGACCAAAGAGTAGCAGGAAACATTCTTTCCTCAGTTTTGTTTTCCTTTCTGTAAGTGAGAAATGAGCTCCAGTTTTATCACTGGATTCCCACCAAGGCATCTCCAGGAGTTCCTGTAGAGTGGAAACACTGACAAAAAGCAGGCTTGAGCTATCTTGGTATCCTTTAACCTAGGGTCAGCCACAAGAGCCAATATAGTCAAGGGTCACTTACAAAGTAGCTTTTTTTTTTTTTCTAGTGACTGTATGAAGTAAAAATGTTGTTCTTCTAGATGAAGGGGAGAGAACTGGTAAAGGAAGAAAGCACAATCTTTTAGCAAGGCTTAACCATTAACAGTCCTGTAAGACCTTAGGAAATTAAGCCTATTGGTTTCTATTTCATGTATGCACTGCCTGAACTCAGTAAACCTCCCAGTGTGGAGCAACTTGAGTGCCTGTCTTGGAGGAAAAAAAAAGCCAAAACTACAGCTCCGGTAAAAATTAAACAGAATTTCAGTCCCACATTGTAAAGACTGCTGAAAATAACAGGAACTTTAACATTCACCTGTGACTAACTGCACAGATGCAAATAGGATATTTATCCACAATACCACTCTCCCTCCCTGCTCTCATCCCCCCTTCCTCCATTATCTCTTTCAAAAGGAAAAAGTTAGAAGACCAGATAAGATGTGGGTTCTCAGCGTGATCAAATAAACAGTCTGTGGTGGTCACAAGGAAAGAAAACACATTGTAGGAATGAATGGTAAAGATTACATTTTACAGAGAGTCGCATACAAAATTAGCCCAGATTCCGATTTCCCATTGATGTAAGTTAGACTGGATTTCTGTGGCCTGGCTTCTCAGCAGGCAGAGCTGCATCTATCCTGGCAGTCAATCAGGCTACATCAAACTGCTCTTTTCAGGGTTTGATCCTTCAACTTATTATTGGAATTTAGTGAATAGAGCATAGTTCACCAAGTTTATATCCCTTCAGGTCTGGCACATCGAGAGCTTTTTTGAGGTGTCAAATACCTGTAAAGTTGGGGGGAGATTCTCAGCATGTTTGACTACAGGCATACAGGCACTACGGGATGAGCCAGTTTTCAGCTTCCTATCAGTCAGTTCCCCAGCTGTACCCAATTCAGAAAATATTTTAGCAATCTGCAGAAGTCACCTTAAGTGTCAGTCAGACAATCCATTGCTAAAGCTACAGGCAAGCATCTCACTTCTTACATTTATGTTGTTTGCCATTTTCTTTTGCTTGCATGTGATAATTTAATCTAGAAGACTAAAAAGAGCAAATCAAGTAACTTTGCATCCTATCTAAATGTCACAAGGTTCAGTCTCCCCTACTGCAACTCAAAACAGCTCTGACTGCATGGACTGCAGCTCCACTGGGTATTACATGATCTTACTTTTAGCACTGTGGCCTCTGCTGAAATTCATCATAGGTCACACATGCACAAGTTGCTTTAATTCACTAGAGAAAAATCAACCTAATATAGCAACCCATTTACTCTCAGTTTTGCTCGCTTATGTTTCATGAGACATTAAATACCATAACTCCTGGCCCACTGCATTATGAGAGTTTAAGCAGGGAAACAAGGTAACAAATAAAGTGGGGGATAAAAACATGGAGCAGACATTTCCATTTGGCTTTTAACATGACAGTTCATAGGAGTTTACAAGAGACAAAACGGGAGTTTAGCTTAGACAGCACTAACAACCTTAAGAAGTAGTATAAAGTAACCCAATTTTTCAGAAGTCTTTATCAGTCAACCTCTCTGGTTCAGCTTTCCAGGAGCTCAGAGGTTGCAGAGCTTCTAGAAGAGTCAGACCTTCAACCAAAAGCAAAAGGAAAATGGTTTACTCCTTCAGACTAAGAAGCAACCTCAGCTACTTTGTCCGAAAGAAAATTTTGTCCAGAATCCCTTTCTTGAATCAGATCTGGCTACCAGTCTCAGAGAGAGTTCGGGGTGTCTTTTGTCTGAAGGTGGTTTGCTCTCTCATGTCCTTAAACAGTTGAGAAGTCGACCCATACATTCTGTCCCAAAACATAAAGAGAGTTAATGACCTGGGCTCACTGCTTTTCATCAAGCACAGGCCACTTCCAGGGGAAGGTATGTAATCCCTATTCAGCACATTACTCCAGCACAGCTCGACTTCAGCATCGTGCTGTGCACAACTAAGCATCACAATAAGACTCTACCCTAGGTGTACACAAACATCTCTGGAAAGCCACAGGCATGTGGGAGAGTCAGTCCCACGCTTTACCCACCTTTCAGAGTTGCTCAGTGCCTCTCCCTGCACATGCATCACCTCTCTCATGAGGGACATGCAGCAAGGTCAGTTCATGGCTTGGTTTCCCACTGCTGGTCACTCCTGTCCCCAGAGGAGGGGCTTATTCCTCTGCAAGTGGCTCTGTAATGCAAAAGATGACATCCTTAGCTGAGTTGACTGCCTAAACCAAGCCAAATAACATGTCAAAAGTCTTCATCAAAGTAAAGCTTCCCATGAGACGCACAGGGACTTCTGTCTTCAAGCTTTTGTAAGGTCAAACCCTGGTCCTGGTGTACTGCTATTCTTTTGAGACTTAGAGGGCAAGGTATCTTTAACTCAAAACACCCGAACATTCACGCCTGGTGCTCCCCTGTAATTCTCAGGTCAGCCAGGGCTCTCACACATTTGTGTCTTAGTTTTTTAGGTTAAAAACTCCACCCTAAACCTTGAAGTCTGACTGAAGGAGCTAACCTTGTTTACAGCCTGGGAGAAGTCAGTTTTGCTAACACACACAAGGCTCATTACTATTGCTGAGCAAGCTCAAAATGAAAATGCACTTCAGGTTTGGGGGTAGTTTTTCTGAATTGGTGAGAGGGCCCTCAAGTATACCCCACATCATGGCCAGAAACATCCTCGGGACTTCCATTTAGGAATCAGCCCTTTTGTCAAGAAGCAACATGTTTTAAGATGCAGGACTACATCTTCACACTCAACACATTCTCAACTGGAGTCTGTAAAGATACAGCTGGACATGTGCTACAAATCCCACTCAGTCGTTCAGAAAAATCCTTGTTGAAATTCCCTCTTTGTGAATCCATTTTAGTGTAAAAAAAACCAACCCAAAACAAAACCAAAACAGAGACAGAACTTCAAGAAACTAGAACTTCACATGGAGGCACTTCTGTGAGCATGGAAGGTGGAGCCTGTGAAGGAGCTCACCACTCCTCCTCCTACTGTTTTCCATGCTCTGTGCCTCTTCCACCATTATGTTCCCTTCTGAACTGTGCAACAGATGGGAGCAGTTGGTTTTTAAAAGGTTTTTATTTTCTGATTTCAATTTTTCATGTGTCATTTGAATCTGGCACAATATCATCCTCTAGTGAAGAGGAGACATTGTGTTAAGCTTAATTATCAAAGGCTGAAACTCAGCAAGCAATCAATCATTTAGTGACACACTCATGCTTTCACTGATTTGAAAAAATATTTTTTTGCAGCTATTGAAAAAACTCTCAGAGACAAAACCAGAATCACTCACTTTGCAGCATATCAAAATATCAAGACTGTGGGGAGATGAGTAAGGAATGTTCATTTGTTTTTTCTGAAACTAAATCCAACTCTCTTTGGCACGTGAGCCTGGAAGTCACATAAGACGTCTTTTAGTGTAAATATGATCTTTCTGCCAAGGTTTGCCTTATAATTAAGGTTGATTTGAACAGCCACAAAACTTGTTTCTAAATGGCTTTCCTAAAGAGTCAAGGTGGTTCTGTTCTTTAGTTTTTTTCTCTCCCTTTCTTTTTCTTTTTTTTTTTAACTGCCAGATAAGTGCTCGGGCAGCTGCATTCCTGGGGAACACTGACATCCAGTGGAGAGCTGGGGTCATCCCCAGAGCCAATGCACTGGCCCCCAAGTCAGCATCTCCGTTGAGAGGAACGCCCCAGAAGTCTAAGGGCCGTAGGAGATGCCTTGAATTACAAACTAACTCTGAGCCTCACCACGCAGACAGTGGCACACTTCGGTAACAGCCTGAATGACCTTGAGCTGTAATAGTTATTTTGCCTTCTAAATTCTCATTAAGATGATCACATTTCTAGCTGTGTTATTTCTAGTGGTTTACTTGTGAAGCTTAGACATGGCGTTTTTTCTGGTTGAGGAAATGTTGAAAGAAAAACCGCTTGTATCCACTGATCAGCAAACACACCATGCTTGCTTCTGTTTTTTCAGTGATACAGGATGACATGTCCCATGTGTTTACACAGCACTGTATTTCAAATGATAGCGTACAGTCAACAATTAATGTTGTTTTTCTTTGCAGAAACAGAGTCTCCATAAGGTCACTCTGGTGTTATCACCTACTATAAAAGCATCTGCTATCACTAGCCTGACTCCAACCACCACATAGATGCACTGGCAAGCTTACTCAACAAAAACCTACCCAAATACAAACACCAGACCAAACTTAGTCTGCAAAACAGGTTCATGAAACCTACATAAAAGTGTGATTGTCTTCTTGCTTCTCTACAATAGCACCACAGATCAACTCTTTGGAGTTCTCGTTTTAATACACTACATTGTTTAGGAATGTAACAGATTCTGCAAGAGCAGATGACTACAAGAATTACAGTGCTGGTAATATCATCTCAAGACCAGGGTAAACTGAAGTTTGAAGAAAGAAAAAACAGTTGTATTGCAAGCTACAAATAAGAACCCTGTTTCACAAAGAAATGTTTGAGGTTTCTAAGCTGGTTTTCTCTCTGCATTGCATTCCAGTACAAAGCTTCAAAACATTTCATCCTTCCATCCCCAAATGTGACACATTCACCCCGTTATAACTGCAAGGCTAACCACAAGCCTGAGTCATAAGAGACTAGATTTTTCTGAATCCCACAGAGGGAACTTGAACCTGGGACTCCCATATCCCAGGAGACATCCTTGTGGCTATTTTGGGTGAACAGGCCCATCTTGCTCCCTCCCTTATCTCAGAACCAAGACACTCTCAGACAGATCCAGTTTCACTAAAACTTTGTTTCATTGCATCAGCATTTCCAAAAAAGTCTTTTATCAGAAGTTCCCAACCAGCTCCAATCAACTGTATTTACCTTCTAGCCAAGAAACAAGCCACACTGTGCTCTGTTTCACAATGTGTAATTCTAAACCAACTCCAATAGGTTGTTGTAAAGATTCTCCGGATTTACACTGGTAAAAATGAGATCAAGTTGTGACACGTGTTTCTTAGCTTGCTATAATACAAGGTAACAGTGCATTTATACCCTCTGCATCCCACTCTGAAAAAGCATATGCTCTGAACTGTATCCTTCAGTGCTTTCCTATCAAGCAGTACTTCAGGACAGCCTAACCACTATCACGTTTCCTTCAGAAGGACTTGAGCATGCACTTAAAAATAGCAGCAGGGAGTGGAGACACTTTGGAAGGATGTACCAAAAACGTTAAGCCAAGGCTGTGCTTGAGTGCTTTCCACAGCTGGGACCAGAGAACATGCCAAATAATCAACCTTTTTCTTCCAAAAGGAAGAATCCCTGCTCCAAAGGTGAATAGGAGACACCTGTTCACTCCTGAAGGTATGACAATAAAATTATAAATCTCCCCAAAGCTTATACTATTTTAACCTATGTTTCAGAAAGAATACCTAAAGATTTTAGTGCTACAACAAAGTGTTGCTTTTCTCCCTGTAGCAAGCCAGGCTAGTTCTGTCTTATTAAGGCAGGATATCTCCTTACTGCCTGATTTTTGATACAGAGGTTAAGTACTGAAGAAATACCTTTTTTTTAAAAAAAAAAAAAAGAAAAAAAAGGGTTCTTAGTGCATCCTTCCAAAGGAAATAATAGGGGACAGCTCTCATTTCTACAGCTAGCAAACTACGTGGTTTCTTTTATGAGCTAAATGAAAGGAACATACAAAATAATCATTATGGATTTGTATGAAATTACTGGGTATGGAATGCAGTAAATCCCTAAACAAGCTTTAACTATAGCTTGTAAGATATAATAATCAGGTAAAACAGCAGACTATCCTTTTGTAAGATGCAGTAGAAACCTAATATTTTATCGGAAACCTTGATTTATGTTTAATAGCTCTGCTACCTACTAAAAAAGATCTTGTATTAGCAAATGGGTACAGATCCAGTCCATTAGCTTAGGACAACTGAAAAACTCAAGGGTTTTGTGAACTAATGCAATAAAATATCATTAAACACTGTAGCATGACAAGACAGACAGAAGGTTTGAGTTGAAAGTCAGGAGAAGTGTTTGAAATGAAGTAAAATGTACAATAGATATGTTTAGGTACATCTGGCTTACATTTGCAGTAGGTCGTCAGAGGACCTTAGTGTCTGTGATGTAAATGAATAACAGAGCCCTCAACAATTTAACTGTCATCAGTATAAATGCTTTAACTGGCACAGTAAAGCAAAGCTCTGGGCCTCTTTCTAAATCTCCATAAGCTCCTGGTCTGAATTATAAACTGGGGCTGCATTACCTGAAGATGAAAGCAGCCAGGTCAATTCACTTAAAACCAGAGAATTACCACTGCAAAGCTGTGATGAGCAGCAAAGGAGCATGTGTGTGTGCGTATGTTTGGTTGTGTTTTTAATGTACAGTTTCATAGAGGTAAGAGGAACATCTGACTGCCCAGTCACTCAAAATCCAGATTCAAAGTCTGACGGGAAGGAAGGTAACCCTTTGATTTTCAACTAGTCAAAGTTCCCAAACAGTAAGGCTAAAGATAAACCACCAGAATTAAATCTCTGCTAAGAGGAGGCACACAGCTGCAAAGGAAGAGTTGCTTCTGTATAACCTGCTCCAAGCCCACTGCTTGCAAACATTTCCCTATCAGGCAGCACCATCACATATACAGGCCAGGAAGAAGAAGCCTGGCTACTCAAGCTCAGCCGCTGACTTAGATGGCTTTAATCAAATCCTTTCTCTCTCTCTCCTTATGCACTTTCCTCCCTCATCTTCTGTCAGCCTTCAGATCACCAGTTTTGGGGAGCAGGAATTATGCCCCCCATGTGCTATAGCATACATGCCACAACACCGCGGCACATCCCGAGTCACAGTATACCATATAATCAACAGCAGCCAAGTACAACTCCCCTCACTTATCTTTGCCACTCATTTCAAGGCCACTGATCCCACTCAACCGTCCAGTATCCAAGAGGTTGAAAAATCTGATTTTTAAGACTCCTAAGGCAGACAAAACCCAAACAGATTTCACTTCTTTGAAATTTGTGAGTTGGATATACTGAATAGAGTTTGGTTGGGTAAGTAAAGGCAGCTATGCTTAGAAAGATGTGAAGGCAGATTGATCACATTTACTGCAATGTGGCCAAGTTAGCATATCGTCACCATAACCTTCTGGGCTCAAGATGAAATTGTTTCCCTCCCCTCCAACAAATGCATAGGATGTTCGCTTTTATAATAAATTCCAAACAAATTAATGGATTCCAACATGCATCATCAAATTTATATTTCCTCCTCCACAGAGCCCTACCCCTGTAAGTAATCCTTAAAATTCGTCATGAAGCTTTCAAAACAATTTATGCAAACAAACATCAAGCAGAGCTATTTGTATTGGCAGCACATTTCACTTAACAACCTACAACAAGGAACAGATGGTCTGAGCTCTGGAAACAGCTACAAAGAAAACAGTAGGAGCAAGTCCATCAGAAGCACTTTTTTTCCCCCAATTTTGTGAAGATTACAGACTTGTTCTTGTTTATTTCTTTGATTAGGCTGTTATTTTATGTACGCATGAATCCTTCCCTTGCATTTCATGGAACAAATCCACCAGAAGCACATTCCCCAACTGTGTATAGCTTACAGAAGCACTGCTTTATGAACTGAGCTATCTGTTTCTCACTGATCCAGTGCTCTCTAAAGTGGCAGGGAAAGAAGCAAAACAACATGCAGATGTTGTACAAGGGATTGACAAATTTAAGGCAAACCTCTTCACAATTCATAGTTCTCTTTATCCCTTCGCCCATCCCTTGGTCTCCAATATTAGAACAGGCAAAAGCAGATTATTCACACAGTCACATCCATTACACATCACTTAGTGCTATTACTGGTCTTGTAAGATGTGATGGTTTCCCTCTTCCCCTTTTTTAAGGGGACCTTCATCTCGTGAAGATGGATTACAAGAGGCTCAGCCTGAGCAGGATGCTATGGCACAAGCAAAGGAGAAACAGGATGATTAATACTTACAGCATGACAAGCAGGGTCTACGCTAGCCAGTAAGAAGCCTGATCAAATGGAAGCCTGGTTTATGCACATGTCAGGGCCAGAAGACTCTTCAAGAAAAGAGAAGGCCGCAACTGCCTAGTACAGTGTGGGAAGCAATCTAACAAGCAAACATCAGTAATAGTATTTTGAAGTAAATCAGCAAGGAATAGCATGGAAATGAAGCAAAAAATGACACCAATGACATTCTTTAATGGAAATATAAGATTTTCTCTGTATCAAAACAAGTAATAGGAAAAGTTTGTATAAAAAGTAGTAAAACCAACACTCAACAATACAGTCCTTTTAAAGAAATAAATCTATCCCTGGTCACCAGTAACCATGCATTTCTTGTTACTACCAGCATCATTAAATTCACTGTCAGGTCCACTAGTATCTGTGCTTTCTTCACAAGGATTCATATGAATTCATCTGCACAAAGACTCACCCAGCCCTGGATTTAATTTTAATAACGTTAGGGACAGCTAACATGCTGCACAGCTATCAGCCCAGCAGCCACAAACACACACACCTTTCTTTATTATCAGAAGTCAGAGGCAAATCAGCCCTCTAGAGTTACACAGGGATGAATATGGACTGTGATGTTAAAAGAAGATAATAAACAAGGAATGCCGGACTTCTGACCAGAGAGACAATTGTGACATCTTGAAGTAACAAAAATATTTCTGAAGGGCATTAACCTGGGTGGAGACAGAGGTCAGTTTAAAAGGGTTTGGCTCTGAGAACTGAAACCACATTAAATTTTGGTGAAGCAAAATCAAGGACAAAGCAGACCAAACTGACAGCTTAATAGCATCACAGTTGAATAAACTTTGTTTCACACAACACTATGTAATTTCTGTTTTCATACTCTTGTTAGTGGAACAGTTTCATATCAGGATGACTACAAAGCTGTTTTCACTGGCTGCCTTGACAAGCCATGATTGCCAGTCTTTACATACTATACACATCTTCCGCTGGACTACTTAACAGAGCAAGACGACTAAAATACTACTGAGGAACAAAACCAAATGCATCAAAGCCACCTCCTGCTTTACATAGCATCAAAGATCCAAGCTTTTCTTTTTGGAGTGAAATACAACTAGGTGCAGCAGCAAAAGCCCAGGCAGCCAACATATATACCTTCAACGCAGCTTTTCCCATTACTCATCTGGCTGCAGGAAGAGGAAAGCAAACTCAAGCAGATGATAAAGCTAAACTAACAGTGCTGTTGAGCAAAAGGTGTCTTGGGGAACACAACCGGAGAAGAGTATTTGGACAAGCTTTGTCATGTAGGCATTGGTCCTAGGTTTCACTTGTAAATAAAAAGTAAAGAAAATGCAAAAGTTGAATTTTCAGGACTTGAACTGTCTGACTGCAGTTTAAACCAATTTGAGAGTAGGTACAACTCTGAGCTCACAATCTGACCCTGTAACATGATACCCAAACTGAGCAAACAGTTTGAAGTTCACTATAGATTTCTTCATTTGGAGGATTACGACGAAGCATTTCCTGAGATGTCACACTTTAAACAGCTAATGGCATGTGACAACCAAGTGCTTTTACATTTTACATTCTAAAGTTGCAAACACTTGGCCTCTCCCCCAAGCAGAGAAATATGCAGCAGCCCTAAAAGCTTGACATCTGGGGCCCTGTCGGACTCTCTTTTTACTTCAGCAGGCACTGGGTACAACCAGGAGTCTGCTCAATGCAAGTGGAAAAACCTTCTCTACAAATGCCTCTCAGCGAGGGGCTGCAGGGGCCGCGGTGGGACCATGGCACCGAGGAAGGCCTAGAGCCTCTGACTGCCAGCAGCACAGATATTTATCAAGTCTGGGTCACCCCCGCCTCCAAAACCAAGCTGTTTTATGCCTTTTCCCCAGTAACTTTTTTCCATAAGGTGCATGTGGAGCGATATTTAAAAAAAAAAAAGACACAAGACAAGGAAATTGTTTCAAAGGCACAAGTGGAAGTAGATGCCTGATCCCTCCGGTGATCTCCCCCAAGCATGTCTTAAGGCTTTTGGAGTTGATCAAATAAAACAGCACAATTGGGCAAAAAGCTGCTGTTTGACAATGTACCTGCCCAGGTTTCCCTAGCACCTCTGCACGCTGGAGCTCAACAGGGCCACTGCGTTTTACAGGGGACAAGCCTTTATGGATCAGCATCCCTTCTAGGGAAGGCTGCAAGTTCTGGAGGCACTGAAAAATATATGTATATGTTATGTACACATACAAAAATAAAAATCAAACTTCACTGACAACCAGTAAAGTTTTTATTTTGGTTTAATCTCTATTTTAGTTTGCAGGCTTGCCTGTGTACTTCTTTTTAAATCAGCAATATAATTTCTGAACTACTCTAACCCAAAGAATAACTCTTAATTATTATATGATACTAAGCAAGAGGCATCACAACACGTACAAAGGACCAGGACCCAGCTGCTGAGGACCAGCACTAACCAATGCCCTGACATTGTTTCTGGGTTTTGCTCCGAATACCAGAGCCAAAACTATTCTCAAGCACAGTTAAAAAAATCAGGATGCTTGCTATTAAGCTTCAAGTTTCCTTCTACTGGAGAAACGCTGTTTCAGCTGAATTTGGTGGAATTACAGGAGCTGATTAGGTTAACCACTGACTGTGTTTCCTGGAGGGCACCTGAGACTATGCTGTGACCCAAATTATTTAATCTTGATCCAGATTTGAACTATTTAATTTTAAGCTCCACATCTCTGGGAAATGAAAAGGGTAATACAAACTTCAGAGCAGCTTTTAAATTTGAGAGGTAGCAAGGGGGAGGGCACAAATGCGATTGCTCCCAGCCATTCAGGGCAGCAAGAAACAAAGCCTTGCTGGTCCTGCTCCGAGCAGAAAACTTTGCCAGGGCAGGCTGTGGAGGAAGGGGACAGGGAGTTGATGCCAGCTGGGCACAAGCTGGCTGTTTTGCAGAACTTTAGCGTCAGTCATGTCTTTAGCTTCAGGGCCCAAGTGACATTTCTGGCCAAGAGAGAAGAGGGGCAAATGAGCCCAGGCAGGCTCAGGAATCAGTCACTCCCTGAGCACACAACCCCCACCACGCTCATGACCTGGTTCCTCCCAGCCCAGGAGAGGGACCAGACTGAGGGTCCCTGCTCAGTCCCACATCATGTATACCTAGTAGAGTTTAAACATCCCCTCACCAGCTTCATCCCTAAGTGCCAGCCTGGCTCCAAGATATTTCCCAATGAAAGCATCATTAAAAAAAATCCCAATTACTTTTGTTTGGGATGTTATTTGTCAGACTGAAGGAAGCCAGCCACACTGTGTCAATAAGAATGAACTTATTAGCCTGGAAAAGACAAAATATCAATCAACTTGCTCACACCTTTCAACAGCTTGCTTAGTAAGGGCATCAGGAGATGAAAATACTTCAACCTTTGCATGAAAGGGATTTTAATAGCACATGAAGTGTGCAAGAGTATTCCTAAACTGCACAGTCCAGCAGCATGCAAAACTATGCACTGTACCTCATAAGACATTCAGTGAGATAGTAGAAGCTGCATAGCTGTGTTAGCAGGATACCCCATACAGCTAATTAGCCCAGGGGAGAAGCAACACTTAATAATTGAGGCCAAATGGCCCTATACCTTGGCTGTAACCACAGGGATGTACTCACAGCAATTTCAGGTATCTTTCAGCTGCACAACATCGTGCCACGTACCTTAAACTGAATCACTTAATTTATCTCAGGACTCTGTTCAGCATAGGACAATTTAGCCCAGGTATTTTAGTACCAAACACGTGAGAAGAGTCCAGTTAAAGTATAACAGTGAGGACAGTATAAGCTTACCAGCAACATAGAAAAAAGGGACTTTCAATGGGATGCTACAACACATCCCCAACAAGCTTTAGATGTGTCTTCTCCTCTGCTCCCAGATAGAGGGGAAACATTTACAACCCCTGGCTGCAGTCAGTGAACAGTGAGAGGGTTCACCTGGGCAGCACCATCCCATCCCAGCCTCCCCTCCCCAGCAGGATGGCAAAGCACCCCAAAACTGAGAACCTGTGCATAGCCTCCCTCTGCTCCAGTGCAATTACAGCCTGCTTTTAATTATACCCAGGGCAACACAGCATAAATCCTGAATACACTGAATCTATTTCAGTAAGGGACAGTAATTTTCAGTCTTCCCTTCACAGCCTATAACCTCAGCTGAGCAACTCTGAAAAAGCCATGTCCTGGTGAAGCAGCCAAGCCCTCTCCCATACACTCCTGACCTACAGATATGCTTAATATGTTAATTTTTGTTTTGGTTTCAGAACAAAACCTGCCTTTTAAAGAAAATTTTAACAGATTCTAAACCAGAAACACTGCACTCCCCTGAGGCATTAAAAAATGCAAACTGAAGACTTCCCATGTGTCGGGGTTATTACTTATTTCCTTCTAAAAACAGAAGTGGTGTTGCAACAGTTGTAATGCTCCAGCTCACTAGGCCAAGAAGATGTTTTCTTTCTACACACTCATTAACCATAGCGTGGAACTCAGTAACTGTTCTAATTTCCTACCTTAAATGTTTTTCTTCCCCCCAGTTTTCATTTTATGCCTTACATTTACATAGGACTACACTCTACCACTTACCTTGAGAGGCTAGTTGCTGTCAAACACAATAAAAGGAAAGGAAAAGTGTCTGGAATCACAGAAGCTTTAGTGTTGAAAATTGTAATTTAATTTCTAGAAATGAATTTAAGCACTCAAAGCTTTCTTTGTCAGCCACAGATGAGAACTTGATAGGCTTAGAAGGCAAGCAAATGTTTTTTTAGTTGAATCTCTCAAGTAAATATTTATGTTAGATATAATAAGAGATGTTATTTCACACCACAAATTCAATACCAGCTAGTTATTAAATCTGGTGCAACACTATGAAGCTCTCAGGTACTGTTGCCCACAATAGGTGCACTGTAATTAGGCTGGCTGAGCTCCAGGAGGGTTCCTGAGCCTTACCTCCAAACCCAGAGCATCGGTCAAGCTGCCACCATGGCCTCAGGAATCCTTGGTACCAAGCCCAGCTCAAGGACAGATTTGCTCTGTGATACAAGGAAAAAAATCACCTCACCATGCCACGCTTCTGCCGCTTTTGGAAAATGCTTCTGTCTTCAGGAGCAAAACAGTTTCTTCTCTAGTTTGCAAGGACACAGTGCCTGTGAAGGGAGAAGCAGGCCCAGCCCGCGAAAGGGAGGGAACAGGACCCTCCATGCTCTGGGTGGCCCAGCAGCCTTCCCAGCTGGAAGATGTTGGATTACATGTACTCCCCCGCTTCATGGAGGGACACTACCTGTGTGCGAGCACACAGAGCCCCAACGTGTTCTTTAAAGTCTTAAATGTGCAAAAGGCCTATCACATTGATTTAATTTCCAAGAATAAATATACCAATACCTACATGCCTAAGGCATAAGAGAGACAAAAACTGCATTGTGCAGAATCATCCTGAATCCAGCCCAGACAAGCCATGCCAGCAGTGCAGATACAGCAGCACAACCTTCCAAGAGTAAGCGGTCTGCTCAGCTGGAGCTCTAAGAGAGGAGGCAGCCCCTTCTCCAGCCAGGCAGGCTGGAGCTGCTCTGCCCCACGGCTGCTCCTCTAGGGCACAGGCACAGCACCAGCTCCACCTGTGCGCTGATGCTCTGTGGGAGGCGATACTGCTGAAGCAGATGTAAATGCTGTTGGGTCTTTGTTGTTTTCTTTAAGTATCTTATTTGGCTAATTGCACAATCACAAGAAGGCTTCAAAGCATGCCAAAGAGTGGGATAGCGACACTTCATGGGTGAAATAGCCTTTCATTTCTCTTTTTCCTCTAATAACCACTGATAATGGACCATTATCCTACCAAGTTGTCCTGCCTTGTTGTGTCTTAATGCATATATTTAACAAGATTATTTACAAGTATAGCACAGTGGATGTCTAATAAGGCAAGATCATTAATTTTGAAAGTCCTGCTTTATCTCTTATTACTGCAGTATTTTTGCCCACTGCCTTGGCAGAGCACGAGGGCTGTAAACCAGCAGGGCTAGGCAGTGGGATTCCTTTACTCCACTTGGAGCTGCTTCACTGACTGTAGTTACAATACTCTGGTTAAGGCATGTTGTAAAGGCTGTTTTGGATAAGGCACTCAGAAGTCATTCAAAAAATGTCAGAAAAGAAAGGGAAAGGCTTGGCTGCAATAGCTGAAGGGGGAGAGGGAAGGGATGAAGGAAACACACCCAGGTATCATCCGTAACCCCAGCACAATGCAAATACCCATTGGCTGGTGAACGGAACTGGGCTACATTTCCGAACTGCTGTGGTGGGACCCAGATGGACAGCGAGCATGGAGACACACAGAAGCCAACAGGAATCAGTCAGCACATAGCAACACCTTGGCCCAGGCTTGCAGTTTGGTGCCCATGAGCAACCCCACTGAAGTCAAAGGTAACACCATGCACTCGAAATCAGGACAGCAGCCTTCAAACACACAATTTAGTACGACAGGATGACTGCATCCACCTGTCCTTTCCAAACAGGAGGGCAAGTAGCAGCCTTTGCCATTGTTCCTGCTGGAGAGGAGCACAACATCCCACCAGCAAGCAACACCACAGTGCATAGTCACCCAGACAAGTTATTTAAATAAAAGATGCTCACACAATCTCCTCTCACTTCTGAAGTGTCATCAAGTTGGGAGAACTTTTTAGCAAGATGATGCAATTCCAAAAGTACATTAGATTACAGAAGCACCAAGGTGCAAAATCAGGCACGTTCTTACTACCAGCAGACCATCATAATATTTTCCTCTGTTCATCAGGATAATAAAATGGAGGGTAAAGCTCTACAAACACAAAATTAAGCTAGAATTCTAGCAAAAAGGGGCTAGGAATAGTGCTGTATTTCCCTAACTGTCCACCAATGAAGAATACAAGCATACACTTTTGAAAGAACGAACGCATCCATAGTATGCTAAATACAGTAAGTATTAATTAAATCATTATTAACAATCAAAATCTAATTTCTTTCTGTCACTTTCTGATATCTTAACTAAAGGCATATTTGCAATACTATTATAACGAGTTACAGTTCGAGCAATAGAGCTGCTTGCAATAATTCAGAAACATGTACACTTTCATATGAATATATCATGCCTAACTAATGAGATTGCTCATTTCATAACTTCAGTTCCATTTTTATTATTTCATAAAACTGGAAGTCCTTATCCATTTTATGAAAAACACCAAACCTTTGTGAAATTCATTAAATAAGCATAAAAAATTCATTAAACAAGTGAATTGCATTCATGGCTGCTTTGATGCAAATGCCCTTTAAGCAATGTAAAACTCCATATTGATTTAACCTTTCATGTTCTGATATTTCCATGTGGAGAGATATATATATATATATATAAAAAAAAAATCTTTATTCAAGGAATGAAATTAAGTGCTGATCCCTTGATCTCCAGCCAGGATGAGGTAGATTGGTCAATTTAAATAGTCACTGCTGATCAGCAAACAGCTGAGTTTGTATTAAAACAGAGCACTAGTATTTCTGTACATCTTTGCTGGCAAATAAATACACGTATAGTATCTTGGGCCAAATCAATACGATGCCTGAAGTTTCCTCTGTAGCAGAAAGTCAACCAAATACTGGCTAAGTCCTGTGGGACTCGTTATAACAAGGCCATGCTGGTCAAGCAAAAGGTAGAGGAGCTTCTCCTGGGTACACGGTGAGGTTTAGCTGCTCGTTCCCATTGCCCTCATTCCCACTGAAAGCTGCTGCAAACAGCACAGCCAACAAGCCAGGGTCTGTCTGAACCTACCACCATGTACCACCTGCACCAGGGAGCTGCCAGAGTGTAGGATCAACTCAGTTTTCTTGGGGTTACTCTGCATCCCTTCAGTGGTTACAATACTCACTTGTCTCACTTCCTACCTTTAAACTCCACTGAAACCACAATCCTCTCCCAGTACTTAAGGCAGTGTGAAGAGTTAAAGAAACCACTAATCCCAGTAGAGTGATTCTCTTCTTTGTGTTTCCAATGCACCATACTACAGAGGAGATAACGTGAGAAAGATGCGCTTGCAACAAATATATGAGCCTCCTATCCAAGATATGCATCTGATTAGACCTGGAGTTGTCATGGAATAAAATACTTGTACTCCTCCAATCATCCAAAAACACCTGTTGATGAGAAGCAGTCATTTCCTCAAAGGCTTCTAATAGTCTAACTGCAGCAAGCTAAGAAAAAGACATCCACTGTATTCTAAAGTAACCATGCCCACAGCTGGGGTTCATGCTGGATATCAGTAATGCAAGGCACCAACTACTCATCCCACCACAAATTCCATTCTTGCAAGTACCAGTTCAGAGGGTACTACGCAAACCTGCCACACTGAGCTTTAATGTAGTCCCAGGAGGTCAATGACTGCAATGGGCTTCCAAGACCCTCACTGTTGAACCGGGACGGTGCAAGATGAGCAGACCTTCATGCCATCTCCTGGTTTACACCTACATACTGCTGCACTGTTTGTTTCTGCAGTGCTTCATAACAAGTAGTTTTAACTAAGAAAATGTAATCAAACAGTGCATACATGAAGGAGAGTGTGACGTATCAGCCTTATAGCTTCCCAAGGTCCATGTTTCAATGATGCCGTTCCTGAACCACCTCCTCTACAGTCCTTCCATGCCTCATTTTCCAGCCCAGGTGCCCATCCTGCACACTTCCTTCTCCCTCAGCTCATTTGGCTCCAGCAAACCAAGCCAGAAACAACTTTATTTCCATTTCTAACCATTTAAATTATAAACAATAATTTTTATGCACCAAAACATGTCTTTAATGCTCCTATTTCCCACCAAAATACACCCAGACATCCTTATTCTCAGTAAGCCCAGCCAAACAAAACAAATCAAGTTTCTAGGCCAAGCTTTCCAAGAGTTAAAAATAAGCCCAAAAGTATTAAAATAAGTTTCAAAAACAAAAATAATAGCCAACTTATTTAAAGTATCATCATTTTTAAAACTCTCCCCAATTTTTACCAAATGTCTCAGAAGATACTGCTTCAAAAGGAAAGTTCTTATGCCTTCCCCCCCCAGAGAAAGAAAGAAGGAAACACATTGAAAATAAGCTTTATAATAAAGGAATATCAGCCTTAATCACAGAACCACGTCAGCCAGCACAGCAGAAGGCTGCTCCCAGTTCTGTCATCACAACAGCGAACAAAAAGACAGATGAAAACATCATCACTTCCCACCTTTGTGCCTCCTGACCCCCCCAACACTCACCACTTCTCAGCTGGCTGAAAACTGCCCCCCCACAAAGGGCATCTGTGATTGAACAAGCCCAAAATAGTACTTGAAGCCATTTAACTTAATCATTATTAGGTTTTAGTTCAGACCTCCCTTGACACCATTGGCCAACAATAAGGCCCCCAGGTACCCTGTGATCCTTAAGCATCAACAGTCTTAGGAGGGCACATTTCCACCTACGGCAAGATTTAAAACTGGCTTTGTAATAATTAAAAAAAAAAGGTGGGGGGAGGGATAAAAACCTTGGGAGCTTTTTTCATGATTACTAATTTAACAGACAAACTATGTTTTATTGATAGTTCCAATAGTAAATCTGCCTTCCATACACACTGCTGCTGATGCCTAAAATAAGATGTGCAAGAAGAGATAATCTTGTGCCTAAGGCTTTTTTAGGATAATACACAACACAAGCTTGCAACAATTCAACCAAGAGATATTCAATAGAGTACTACTCTGCGAGAGCTGCTCCTTGCCTTTCTGGATCAGAAAAAGAGCTTAGCATTTCTGCCTGCGTGCTGCTATCAGACTCCCTGCTCAGGCAGGTGCAAACTCACACAAGTGTCAGTCCTGCAGGTTTGTTCAGAAATCAGATTTTCATTTAAAAAAAATCCTTGGTGTGACAGCACTGCAGCTTTAAAAATTTGACTGTCTACATCCTATTGGAAATGGAGGTATAGACTCCAGAGAGCCTGCAGCACAAACATAACTCATTCATCCGGAGCAGTATTACTTGGCAGGGATATAAAATTACTTCTGTATATTTGGGGAAAAAAATATTATCCTTAAATTCTGCAGGTGAATGAGCAGATCTGGAGTGTCTCGAGGTCAGTGGGATTATCCCAGCTGAAAGTCTGACCTGGGATCTTCCAAGACACCTGACTTGTGCCATCACTGTGCTGAAACATCACACCTCAGTCAAAAAGGGACATTGCCACAGATGCCAGTAACTCTCCCTCATCACACACACACAACTGCACCTGCTTTCACCTTCCTTCTTTCCCAAGTGCACACTCCCAGCTCAGCTGTCATTGGGGAAGTTCTCGCAGCTGCAAATAACCAGGGTGCTGTTAATCTGCAAACAGGGCTTTCTGCAGCCTTTTCCTTGCATTTAAATCAGTTTCACTTAAGGGGGGAAAAAAAAAAAATCTGTTTGTTTTAGCTAGGCTAACTAGTCAGTGATGTGTTTGGCTGGAAACCTGTTATGTTTTGCTACTTTATTGTGTTGCTATTTCCATGTTCAAAGGCTAGTTAAATTATTTACGCTACACTTCATATATTGTGTACAACACTTGCCTTGACACAAACAGCAGCAACTGCAACGCCAGTTTCCTTGAGCCAGTGCTTCAGAAGAACACAGAGTGCTGTGCTTTGCAGGGAATGACCCATTCAAGGCCTCAGCTCCCATCCCTCCCCCACCACCACCACCACCCCCAAAAAAAAAAAAAAAAAAATCAAGAGCCACATGGACATGAATTGGCTTCAAAGTTTTAAATAGCAATGTTGATTTAATTCTGGAGGATATTACAAAATACAGAGTATAAAAGGAATAAGCTGAGCATTAGCTC
Organism: Haliaeetus leucocephalus; assembly: GCF_000737465.1. Lineage (NCBI taxonomy): Eukaryota > Metazoa > Chordata > Aves > Accipitriformes > Accipitridae > Haliaeetus > Haliaeetus leucocephalus. Next base: position 4,362,347 of record NW_010972528.1, on the reverse strand, counting down.
AGTGCAAGAGCCTAGCCACATCTAAAATTCACTGTGAATGATAAATTGCTTTCAGCCAATAACACCCAATGCTATTTTAAAATGTATATTATAGTACATGTACTTCGAGAGGCTCTGTGAATATTTTATTATACCTCCCAAACATTTACACTCTGTGATATAAGTCTCATTGTAGTTGCACTCCCTTTTAAGGTACAGTTTGATTTCCCCCTAGTCTTTTTATTTATTTAATCACAACTGAGTTGAATTACCATTTCTTTGCTCATCAGCAACCAAATTGGGCATAAGAGTTAAGAAACCCACAAACTCTGGAAGTACTTCTGTGGCCAGAAGAACAAACCTCCTCAGGTATCTCAGAAGCTTGAAATCACACTCCAGTGACCATCACTCACTAAGGGAGCACACACCCCTCCAATCTTGCTGTTCTGCAGTATCACCCAGCAGCATTTAAAGAAAACACACAATTTTGTTAAATATGAGCGCGCAGTGTTGTGGCAGGACAGCTTTCCTACAGCTCTGCTGCTGCAAACACTAACACCCCATTTTTCTAAGATCCACTATGAATGATCTAGTACAGAGCAAGCCCTTACTACTGCTTTTCCCTTGCCAAACAGCACCAACCACCCCTGCAAACCGGAGGATGTTTTTTCAGCGCCACCTCATTTTCCACTGCATTCCAGCTGGCTCTGGCATTCCCCTGCATGCAGCCACGCAGGCAATAAACTCAGCACAAACGCCAAGACAATTCCAAACAATGGTTTTCTACGGCAGATCCAATGGTGCCTCCCTGGGATGCCAGTTGAGATCAGCACAGTGCTGTACAGACATGCACTGCAACACAGTTGTTGCCTAAGGAGTTCCCAGCTTCATTTCCCTTCTCTGTATTTTAGTATATTGAAAACAATAACTTGTACATAAAACAGAACAGGGGTCAAAGGCTGGGGAAGGAGATTATAAACATAATCTTTTGGTACAAAATATTACTACATTTTCCATATTGATCAGTAATCCCAGGTGCTGCTATGTGCCTTACTGTATAATATTATTAAAATTCAGTTAAGAGGCATATTACTGAATCAGGTCAGGGCCTGAGTGTCCCCTCCAGTTCAAGTCTTGATATTGCACAGGTCTTGTGAATTGAGTCATAGATATCAAGAAACATTACAAGTCAAATCAATATTTTATAGCCTTCGTACAGATCATAGTCTGAAACTCTATCAGCACAGTGCTCTGAACAGAAGGATTTGCAGGAGCTAAAATAATTTACACTAATAAAGGCACTGACCCATGCAGTCCTTAATGATCACTTAGCTTTGGCAATACTTTTTACCACTATTGAGCTGCTTGGAGTTGTGTTTTTTTCCAGCAGATAACTCCTACCTCAGATTTTAAGGACATAAGCAGTAACCTAACCACAAGGCTCAGTTTTGTTCCATGTAAATTCATTCCAATTATATAAACTGCTAAATTAAGAAATGAGGTATTTAAAACAAAGGGGTTATAACAGAGCCACAAATACACAAACAAACATCACAGAAATTCTTAATTCCATTTCTTGCATTGTTTGCTTATTGAAGTGGCATATGTTGCTGCAAGTGCTATGAAAATATCATAAGATCATAATTATAAAGTTTGTTGAATTATAGAGTAAAGAAGCCACTTATTTACATTTAAATATGAACAGTGGTAATTGAAATGTCACATGCTTCTCTGTTCTTGACTCCAGAAAAATATTTATCTACCAAGAGCTTGATGTGCTTTCAACAATGGCCTGGATTCATGAAAGGGACTGTTACTCGCATCACTCTCCACTTTTATTTATTTCTCCCTTCTGATTTACAAACTCAAACAGAGGCTCCTGAAGTGCTCAGGCACTGACGTAGCGATGAAGACACTGCAATGCAAACAGGATTGTTACTAAGTTGGTGTTCAATAATTCTTTGACCTGTCGATATGGGAAGCCCTGCAATAGCTTTAGGAAATCAATTTTAAATTGACCTCATTGAACTGATGCAAAACGCAACTGCAGATGCATTTAAACTGATTAGCTCTTGTTAAAGTCCAACAGCAAGCCAACCCAAGTTAGGCTGATGTAAACCCTCTCTATGTGTAGTCAACAAGAGTTTAAAAAGAAAATTGCATTAGTTGAACCAGGACCTCTTTAATGGGAAAAAAACATCTAGAGACCACCCCACTGAAGGCACCGCAGTCCTGGACAGATTCTGCTGTGCCGAACTCACTTATGAATGAGACAAAGCTTGACCCTCCTTACAACACTATCAATATCAGCAGAAAGCCTCCAAGAGGCTCCCTATCCTGGGAAAGGCTCTCTAGAAAAATCCCCAGACCAGCAAAACTTGAGTCTGAGCCTTCTCCAAGGAAGTTCAACATCTCATTGCAGGGAGCTGAAAACCCTGCTCCCACTGTGGCCCCAAATCCAGTGTCTGGGGAATCACTGAAAGCAGGGAGGAGCTTGCAGAACTAAGAGGGGCATCAAATAAAAAGAGCTCCCAGATTTTATTTTCTTGGTCTAATAAAAAAAATAATCATAATCTGTTCCATGCAACCTCAAAATACACAAAGATTTTGCAAGTGATTTCCACTGTCAAGTATTTTTCTTTTTTGTTAGATATTAATAATTCTCATCATACAAGGACTGAAGTTTGGGCCTTTCTTTTGTTGGCCTTTCTCCAAGAGGGCTATTCCACTGCACCACCTGAAAACCCAGGGAATTTTACCAGCTCTGTTTAACAGCCACCCACTCCACCACTGAGTTAATGGTAAAGCTTTCAAGTAACAAAAGCAGTTTTAGGCTAATGCTAAACCAATGAATCTCAGTCACCTGTTCTGCTTCCCTCTACCTTTCCCAAAACACTTCTTGTTTTCTGGTTTAATAATTAAATGTACCAAGGCCTTTTTTGAAGACTAAAAAGAAACTAGGCTGACTAGAGTTTAGTGAGAACAGGTAACATTTGCAGGGAAACACTCAGGAGAGGAGAAAAAATATTTGGGGGCAGCCATAGCTTGTATTGAACACTAACAGAACTCTCAAAGTCATCTGATCAAACACCAGCAGAGATGGGTCTCTGCCGAGTTGTGTCACTCAGTTTGTGGAAGAGCACACACACCATGGTGGCAGGAACGGCCAATACCCAAGAGTGAGAACAGCATCTCCAAAGCAATGGGTCAGTAAACAGCGTAATGAAATGTGACAGTAACTTCATTTGGAAAATATACACTAAAGCTATCAGGGCAAAAGTGCTAATAGCAAGGGCAACATTTGCATAATTACACTGACTTCAAGGCTCTGGTTTTAAATTGACCTAACAATGTCTCTCATTGATGCAAACCGCAGTTGGCTCTGCTGTTACGAGACAGCACGCTGCCCCGGGCCTCGGCTACTCACCACACTGGCTCACATGGCCTTCGGCTGCGACACAGAAAAGAGATTTCCACTACTGGGGCTTTAGGAACACACTAGTGTAACACTATGCATTAACGACCAAATCTGGCTTACGAAGGATACTGGTTTTTATATTTTCTGTGTTTCTTTGATGTCAAAGATCTGCCACGTAACCCTCACTGTTTACCCCTCATTCTCTAAGCTCCAACAATACAGCTCTGCTTCATCACTATACCACACAGATTAGGCTGGAAGAACAAACAAGGGGCAAATGAACGGCACGAAAGGTGTACAAGAGCAGACTAAACTGATGCCATCTTAAAAAAAACAACCCACACCATCCTTTGGCACAGTAAGGACATTCTTCCCACACCAGTTTGAACCATTCCCTGTGGGGTTCACTCGCTATGTCTACAAACAATATGTTTTTTACCAGTTTCGGATACTGCTTCTGCAGATAACGTATCTATTAACACTAGAGAGATTGACTGCATACAGTCTGTATGTGGCATTTAGCTATTCATAAGGGAATTAATTGAATATTTATTAAATAAAACAATATTCATATCATGGTACATGTTCAACTTATCTTGCTACTGCCCAGGGCTTATTTGGCACACACGACCAAACCAAAGGCATAGAGGTGACTAAAGAAGGCCACTGCAGTCATGGTGCTACCCAGCCCCGAACTGCAGAGCCCCCAAACTGGCGACCCTCTTCCAGGGACAGCCACACACACACACAGCCCTGCACACAAGTTGTTTGTGACCAGTAGCCACCTGGCCAGGGCTGGGGGGCAGATTTAATGAGGCTGTTTCCCACCATGGCCCACAGCTGCCATGCTCAGGGCCCCTCGGAGGCCGGCGTGCAGCCCTGCCTGCTCAGTCCCTCCCCAGCACAGCACGCAAAGGAGGCAATCAGTTATTTCTGCAATGAAACCCCACAACCATCAGGCTACGAGCAACGGAAGGACGTTGAATAAATATTTAGGCTCAATGGAAGAGTACAGGCAAAAGAATTTATGGGGCAACATTTTTACGGAGGAATTTTACACAGTAAAACTACACAGAAAGCAACGAGGAGCACAAGCAAGCTGGGAAAGGACCTTGCAGCAAGGCTATTCCAATGCTGCCGACTGCCCGCTGCACATTTACTCAGGCTTTTTCTAGCTCTACATAATCAAAGAGGCACTGGGAGTTGATGCATGAGGAACAAACCGAGCAGAGGAACAAGCCTTTGTCCATCATTTAGGGTTCAGCCTTGTGGGAGCCTGTGCTGTTACATGCAATTGAAACTTCAGAGAAGCAGCACCTCCCAGGGACACCCGTCCCGCTCCCAGTGAGACACCCGGGCAGACCTACCACTTACTGCATCAGTAGTTGGTACAACCAACTCATCTTTTACTCTCAACAACAGCCAGTGAAATATATACAAATGTCTCCTCCACCACTACCACCAGTACAGATCTCTGGTGCTAAACCCATCCACCCAAACACCAGTACATATTTTACAAAGATAAGAAGACAAAAAAATACAAAATAGCTATGGTAGCTATAGCACTTCCTTGGTAGATACTGAAACATCAGACAACATCATCTTCATATTAAACTCTTAATAAATGTTGCAGACCCCCATTCCATCTTTGTTACATTTTAGTATTCTTTGCTTCATCGCCCATTTACAAATCATGAAGAATTCATAGATGAATAATGGACTGAGAATAACATCCATACGTGTGTATATATATAAAAACATAAAACCCAGCACAAGCTACGAAGAGGATAAACTCTTCCTAGGCACAGTAAATTAATGATTAAAGTAATAAAATTAAAGTAAAAAAAAAATCAAACAGATATTGTTAAGTGTCTAAAACCCTTTCCAGTGACTCTGACAAGTAGTCATTATTCTGTTCCACAATAAAGCATATAATTTCATTGCCCATAGAGCCTTCCCATGATATATAAATTAATTACTTTCTGGAGGTTTCCCCATTGTCTCTAGAGAATTTACAACACGTTAAATTTAGCTCCTGTATCTCCTCCAAGATGATACGCTACTCCAGCTACACACTGCTGCCTGCCTTGACCAAGGAGGGACGTAACTCCTACCTCTACTACTAAGCTATTCTGCCACCTTGGGAAACCACCTCCCCTCTCTGCAGCCCCTTTTCCCACCCATCTCCCCCACTGCCCAGGAAGACCCCGGCAAGCACTGCTTCTCCCAGTGCATTCCCCGGAGCCAGCACAAGTACAGCTGGAAGACAGGAGCACAGTGAAGACACCACCACATTTCTCACCCACCTCAGACAGTCCCAGTCCTACAGCCGTGTGGCTCATGCTCCTGCTTCTAGCCACATTTCATCCTAAACCACAGCCAGCTCCTGCCTCCACCCACCTCGCCTCTCTCCTGCTCTAGGTGTAACAAATCCACTTAACTGAGGCCTTACAGGAGTAACTCTTCCCCCATCCTTAAATGGAGCAGAGCTGGCTCCTAGACCCACCTGTGGTTGCAATCACGGACATCATAGCTGCATTTTAATATTACTTATAAAATCCACATTATTCATAAAATGTGATGAATCCTCCAAAGCTTATGTCTGAGGTTTTTACTCAACCCCACCTGTGAGACCAGTTACTGACCCTCCTCCTTTAGTCCTCTCCTTTTTGGTTTTTAACAGCATTTTTGAAGAGGTGATCTCCACCTGAGAGGTGTATATGACTGAGGAACCCAAATCCCATTTTCAAAAGTAAAGTAGGCCCCTGGCACACAAACTCAATGGACTTCCGGCAAATCTCACACCCTTAAATCACCCATGGAATGAAGCCACCTCCACGACAGGCTTGCTGAAAAATGTTATCCACAGGTTTTCCTTTTTTTTTTTTAAATCTTCACTGCTGATTATTACTTCCTGGTAGAAATAATGGGCCCCCTCATTTTGAAAGTCCATCGGTGAAAACATATATCCTTTTATGAGTTAATCTGTTTGGAATAACTTTTAGACAATTACTCATCTCCTCTGAAATTTCTTTCATGGGATTGAAGGTTTTTCTGTATCAAATTATCTGGATTTCTCATGGATTATGCATTTCTCAAAAACTCACTGTTTGCAGATTAAAGAGAGAATGGAAAGTTAGAAAGGACACAATAGAAAAAAGATCAGTAAAGAAAAATATTTTAAATATTAATGACCAAGAGGGAAATGGAAACACATTAAAGGCAAATGTGAGAGCTTTTAAATATGTTATTAAAATTGATTTATAAATGAGACTCTTCTTTAACCAAGTGCTTTAGCCTTCACTACTTATTTCCTTCTGCTGTCTCTCCAAGCATTGGTGTTACCACCCAAAGCCTATGGCACTAAGGAAAGATCCAGAAAATAATTAGGCTGGCAATGAGTATGGGCTATTTGAACAGGAAAACATCATCATATTAAGAATCTCAGAGAATGAGATGAGAAGTCAGCTATTTTCAATGGCTGCAAAACCCCAGGTACTTGCAGGACATCTGTCCCAGGTAGAGCTGGAGCCTGGGGGGGTCGCCGACTGGGACACAGCCAGGGGCTGCTCTGCTCACCCCACTGCGGCCCAGAGCCACCCCACGGAACTGAGCGAGGCAGTGGGCAGGCAGAAGGTAAGCAGAGTCAGGAGGAAGGAGGGACCAGTCAAGTCCACAAATGCAGACGCTATCTGTTTACAAAGGTAGAAGAAGACACTTCCCATTTCTACCCTCCTTCTCACGCTCCCTCTGCATGGAAAACACGCTCATCGCCAGCATGGCTGCACACTGGCCCCAGCCAGGCTCTGAGAGCTGATCCACCCGCAGGGGAAACCAAAGCAGCATTTCCACCGAAAAGCATCTGCAGGCTGCTGGTGAAGGACTGGAGAAGCCTGTCCTGCGCAGCCTGGATGTAAAACCATATGCAGTGTACAACGTGCTGCAATCCCCTTCCTTCCTTCTGCACCTGATCTCAAGTTCAAATAAATTACCCCAGGAGCCTGCATTTTTGAGATGTATCTTCTAGAGTTTTTCAGCTTTGAAAACATTTCCAGTGATGCACCACGCAACCAGGACAGCAGACTGCAGATTACTGCTGCTGGCATGTCAAAGCACAAGCCGCTGCAGCTCCCCAAGCAGTGCACGGCAGAGGGTGTATCACAAAACCGGCAACGAGCAGTATGTGAAGCCGTATGACTCCTGGGTCACATTTTATTAAAGGACACAGTAGCAGATGTGTATTGCACAAAAAGCCCAATTAACATATCTGAAATTGTGGCAATTATCCTTGAAAGGAACAAATTTTGTGCATGAATTTGTGTAAATGGACAAAAAGTGCTAGTATATGTTTAACAAATTAGTCTGTATTTATTTAATTTTAGTTTAGGTATGCAAAATGGTTTATTTTAAAGCTGCTATCCACCATAAACCACAATAACATTACAAGTAAAAACTCCAAACAGAAATATAAAACATTACTGAGAACTATAGATCTCGTATGTTGGATTTTGTGGCAAGAATGGTCCACAAAACTCATTCTGAATGTCCTCATAAGATCCTTTTTATAGCAGGTTATGAATCATCACATGATACCTTTAAATGGATGATCAATACTATATTTTCCCATAAAACGTTTGGTTTGAAATCCGATTTTAAGTGCATTAGAGTTTTTGTGCAGTGAATGAGTGAGTGTCATAATAAATTGTCATCAAATATGAAAGAAATATAGCTTAGATTAATTGCCATATTTATTTATGAGTCTATAAAATACATTGTGAAAGTCCTGGCACATTTTTGGGATACCAGCTTGAACTCTCAAGAAAGTTAAAAGCATTAAACGAGACTGGAAGTAGATTTATTATTGGAATGTTTTTAATTGCAGTTTCAACCAGACACAGGTATTTGAATGGCTGTGCCCTTAATGGCCACGGCTCATGTGTTTTTTCTTTAAAAATTATATACTTTCCATATTTTTATTGATTTCATAAGATTTATTGTAGATTAGTGCTGCTTGTGTGTGAAATCGCAAGTGGTCCCAGCTTCCCCAGAGTAGTGGGCTGCAGATGGCCCATTGCCGCTGTGGCTCTTCCCCAATGCCCCCCCTCCCCCCCAGTACTCGGTACTGCCTGAAATACTGGTGGAAGGAAAGACCAGAGAAAAAACTGAATTACCTGAAGAAGACCAGCGGAAGGGTTCTCAGCAAACTACCCAGCAGGTCCTGTTCTGCACTTATTTCTATAAATGCAAAATGGAGTTAATTCAGACAGGATTTGGAGTTAATTCAGACAGGATTTGGAGGGGGAGTCAAGCAGAGCCCCTTCTTTACTCTGACGTTAACTAATGAAGAGGCTCAAGGCCAACTGATTTGATGGGGCCAAACACAACCGGGTTTTTGTAAATTACAAATGAAAGTAAATAAGGAAGCAGTTCTGATATCCGTGTTTAATAGTGCACGTAAGTTAGTGATAACTCTTGGAAAATAAGGCATTGTTGCATGTAACCAGCATGCTAATTAAAAAAATAGATCCTGGAAATTACAGCAAGCAGACTAGGTAATGGAATAAAACTGTCATTTACTGCAGTTGACAAACTGCAAACAAAAATGACAAACTATACCTAAGGTGATATTAAATTAAAAACCTTCAGCTTGGCAGCCAAATGACTCTTTCACACCAACTGCACATCAGCTGATACAAAGGCCGTGAAAGCACAAACACAGCTTGGTGGTTAACGGTACCTGGTGAGCCCAATACCCTGCTCAAGCTGTGTCAGAACAGCAATCGTTTTGTCAAAAAAAAAAAAAAATCATTCAAAATTATTTCTATTGATTTTACTGGAAACTGAATCCACAGAGGGGTGAGCCTGAATGAGTGGTGTGCCGCTGCCCTGACCGACCCGCCCTAAGTTAGCCCATATCTCAGCAAAGCACAAACAAGTCCTCAGAGGTGAAGTTCTCACGAGTTTTGTGTAGATGGATCTTCACCGGATGAACTCACACTTTATAGAATAATCTACAGATAACCCTAAGAAAGCTGGTACGGAAGTATTGGATTACCCTGATGCAGAGCACTCTTACAAAAGAAGTTATTTCCTCATTAGCCAAGTATGGTTTCAGAAGCCAGGTTTAGTGATGGCCTCAGATCCAAGGGAAAATCCCACCCAGGAGCACAGGGAAGATTCACATCCAGCTTCCAACTGCTTGGCCACCTCCAGGCACAGAATGGTCCAGATTAAAGCCCCGGGTCCAACCATCCTCCAACTCCAGGAACACTCAAGCCCAACTCTTGATTTTATAGCCATATGCTAAAACTTAATCACAGAAAACACGGTGATGGTCTGAGATTCAGCAAATCCATAGGTCATTATAAAAGTGGTGATGGGATCCAAGTGGGGCTGCCAGTCCTCGGAGAAGAGGCAGGAGGGCGAGGTGGCAGGGTTAGGCCACCGCAGGGGACTGATGGGAAGCAGCAGCTCACTGTCACACGAAGAAGTCCATGCAGAAGTGGTGCTGAGGGATCCCTGTGAATATTATTATTACTCTCGTCTGTCTCTTACCTGATTTCCAGATGAAATTTTAAATGGCTCTTATTTAGCCATCCATCTAAATGAGAGGGTCTGGAGAAGCAAAGTAAAGGCCCACCCATGTATTTCTTTCACTTTGCACATACCAAAACCAGAGCAAAATTGTGCAGCTTCTTGGATTAACTAGCCTACATATATAACTCTCTGGAAACCGAGTGACATCTTTTTGGATGTTCCCTTTCAGAAGACAAGTGTCCAAAGGCAATCAAAGTTCTTCCTGATGTATTTCAAAAGTGATCTAAAAAAAAAAAAAAATCTACTTTCAGCTTTAGCCTGCAGCTGACAAGGTACTGCACGTCATCTCAGCAATTATACCTTGCCCCCTAAATCAGGGTATGTCCCATGCTTCACTGTGCCAATTCTCTCCTCTGTCCTGAAGACAGTTCTTTCTATTTTCTGCTTGTATGTTAAGCAATTAAAATGCTTTATCTTCAACAAGATATTAATCTTAATATTGTCCTAATTTGTTTCGTCTTTTTCCGCCTCTCATGCAGAAATCAGTCTTGACAATAGCCACTGAGATAAGGACAGTAACCAGCAAGCTTCACAATAAACCATCATATACACTATTTTAGTTTGTCAAAACAATTAGTGTTCATTTTGGCTTTATTCAGTTAAATCTGCAGTGACTGATCAGTATAAATTATGTATTAGGCTGCCCAGCTGTACTTGTTTATTCATGCATGGACTTGAAGAATTTTCATTTTCTCAGTACAAAAAAGCAACAGCCAAAAAATCCCCCCGTATTCTAAAATATAAAGACACTTTCTTCTCAGCCATATTTCTGCTACATGTTTTTGAAGCTGCTTTATTCTTACCCCTCTAAGAACATTATTCTTCCTTTCCAGAAATGATACTCCAATGCTTATTTCAGTTAACCTATTATTTCATCCGCAGTTATCGGCAGCTGCATTTGCATTGGTGGGAAGCACGTACTCTTACTTTCACCCCTTGCAATTGCCTCCTGAGCAAAGCAGTATCAGAGCTAAACCAAATTATGTTGATTTTAAAAGCATCAAAAAATCGCATTGTAGGCTGCATTTAAACTCCTGCCTTGCTTCAAGAGGAACTGCTCGCAGAAATGTTTACAGTTAAGCCTCACACTCCTCTCTTTCAAGAACGAAAGTTCGTGAATCAAGAGAGATCGTTTTCCAGTTTTGCTCGTGTTTATAGTCACGCAGTCCTCACTAGGATGACTGGGTAAAGGCAATGTGTGCTGTGGGGGTGGGATGACATGCTTGTAAGTGGGGAGAGAGATGACACAGATTTAGATAAAGGAAAGAAAAATCTGCAGTGACCACGTACAGCATCAGTTACGCTTCTCCGAGGCGTGGTGTATGAGCAGAATGGAAATCTGGCTGTTGAAGCTGTTGCCCTGCGATGAAAAGAACGGCAAATTGCACACTCCTTCCCCAAAGCTGCCCTCCACCAAGCCGAGTTCAAGAGCCCATTATCAGAAGGTTTATGCCAATATTTGCAAGTTGCAGAAAGCTGTTTCGGCAGCTTTGACACGGTGAGTCCAGCCGCGCAGTGACGGACTGACAGGGTGAATGGTGGCAGTGGTCAGAAGAACACAAACAGCCAGCCTGTGTCCTCCTGAAGAGCTGGGGAGCAAGGCAGAACTTGTATTTGTTAATGTGAACGCCATATAATAACCCAGGTTGTAAGGGCAATTAAAAGGTGGCTCTTGGGCATGTATAGAACAAAGTACGCTACAGAAACATCTCCATAGGGCAGAGTACTGTAAGCATAGCGAGAGCTGTGCTGCAAAAGGCCACCTCTCAAAGCTGGGCTCAGCTACAATGTACCTGACAGGTAGCAGATTTGCTTCCACGTTCACTGCGCACAATGAAGACCGGCAAACACAACGTTTGCGTTGACCTGCATAATGTCTGTTCTAAAAGTGCTTTTGCGCAGTGAATCCTGCCCTGGTTTCGGCGGCCACTGTGCTCATCACATCGGTGAGGAGAGCGAGAGCCCTGCATGCAACTTGCCAGCACGCACGCGGTGCCAGCGACAGCTCCCATGGGCAGGATGAGCACACAGCTAGTCTTGTTGTTTCTTTCATCCAATAACCTAAGAAATGTTCTGGTGAAAAGACTAAATTTTGCTGAATTAAGTGCTTTAGAACAAGTAGTTTTATTACTTTATAATTAGCATAATTTCCCCCATAGGGATTCTTGCAATTAAATAATTAGCAGTAATGTTACCCAAAGGTGTTCCTTAATGAATTTTCTTAAGTTATTGCCCCCGTTAACGACAACTGAAACGGCTCACTTTTACAGCGCCCGAGCGCGCCTCCTCGCTAGGCTACAGGCGATGTTGGGAGGGTTGTCACACCCGAGCCGGAGCTCCGGGCCAGCCTGCTCGCCCCGGCGCGGCGGGCACGGCTCGGGCGCTGCGGCTCGGCT
>NW_010972528.1:4349131-4349677 GCF_000737465.1 Haliaeetus leucocephalus | reverse complement strand
GGGGGAAATCCCCATTTACCTCCCGGGGATCTCGCCTCAAAGGCAAATTCGCAATACGTAAGTCGCTGGTTAAACAAGGGCATTTCCATTTGTTAATTGCTGCAATTACGCCGTAGCGGTAATGGGCAGGCCGGGCTGCAGGCAGCCATCCATCACCTCCCCGCTGACCTGCCACGGCCCCGCCCCCCCATCGTCTCCTGGTGGGACCATCTCGGGTCTAAGAGCGGAGGACGGATGCCCCGCTCAGCACGCGTTAGGGAAGGAGGCTTCGGGCTGCCGGGGAGGCGGGCTGCCCGCCGGCCGGCTCGCTGTCCCGGCCCCAGCCGTGCCCCTGCCCGGGCAGGCAGGGCGCGCCGTGCGGGGCGAGGTGTGAGCCCGCTCACGCGGCTCCGGGCCGCCGCGAAGGGCAGGGGAGCCAAGGCGGTGACGTGCGGAAAACTCCCCTTGTCTCAGCGGGAGCACAACGAATCGGCTCCGCTGCAAAAGCGGTGCCGTGCCGTACAGCGGAGGCCGGCCCTGAGGGGGGGAGCCGGGGGGCAGCGGGAA
>NW_010972528.1:4347456-4348845 GCF_000737465.1 Haliaeetus leucocephalus | reverse complement strand
GACCAACCGCAACGCACCGCCGGTCCCTGCCCTTGACGTGCATCGCGGCACAACATTAAAACAACATGAAACAAGCGCTGGGAGCGGGCGCGGGGCGCGGGGCGCTGCCTGCTCCTGCCCGCCGCTGCCTGCTCCTGCCCGCCGCTGCCTGCTCCTGCCGGCAGGGCCGTGACGTCACGCCGCTCCTCGCCCACCGATGAACGCTAAAGACCTATAGAGCAGAAAATAATACAACAAGCAAGCTCCGTATCTTGCAAGCCCTACGTGATTTTCCCCCCCTCTTTGAAAAAGCCCCTTTGCACTTAAACTCTCTATACATGTGGGGTGGCTTTTTAAACTCTCTCTATACAAACATATTTATTAAGAGCGATGGGAAGCGGGGGGTAGCCTATTTTTTTAATCCAGGCACCAACACCACCATCCCCCCCCGCCTCAGATGTCTGGCTGCTTTTCTTAAGTGCAATCATCTATAATTGAGAAAAAAAAAAAGCCATACGTGGAAATGTGTGTGTGAGAAGGTGCATCTTGAAGCAGGGTTTAGTTACAATCGATCTTGGGGGGAAAATATTGCCTATGGTCCAAAAATAAGGAGCAACTATGTCCTTCTCTCAGTTCGGATATCCCTACAGCACCACTTCACAGGTAAGGCGAGTGAGCAGCACTCACTTTTGTTCAGATTCTGCTGCTGCTGTCCAGATGTCTTGTTCCCCCTCCCTTTTTTTTCTTCCCTTTCCCTTACTTAGAGTCTTTTTTTAAAAGGGCACATCTGGAGCCTTTTTTTAAAAAATGTGCGTGTGTGTTTATGTCTCGTTTGTGTTGTGTTAGGCTTAAACAAATAACTCTCAGCGTGCACAGCAAAGGCGTTTAGGAAACCGGTAATTCCCCCTCCCCTTCCCCCCCACTGTTCAGTTTTAAGTGCAACAAACAAATAAATACATAAATCCCGGCAGCGGCCGATTTCCAAGCCCGCGGAGCTGCCCCGCGGAGCGACCGCGCTGCGCCGGGCGCTGCCCCTGCCGCGCCGCTGCCGCCCGGGCACCCGCGGAGGGTGTGCGGGCAGGTGGGAACCGTCGCTCGGCGGCTCGGGGTTTCACTAGCGTTTCTGCGGAACCGGGCTGTGCCGTTTTCTCCACCCTTCCTCCCCGGGTCGGTCCTTTTCCTGTGTTTTATTAGGATGTGTCGAGAGTTTTCCCCCCCTCCCCATACGATTGCCGAAGGACACCCCCCACCCACACCCACACCAAGGCACCCTATATTAACTAAGTCGTCGCTATACCGTACCTCGAGTCACGATTTATTTGGGTAGAATTATTTATACACCGTAATCACTGCAAGATGTGCCTCCCTCGCTTGGGAAGTTAGCTGTCCCCTTGAACTTATTGAAATCAA
>NW_010972528.1:4346708-4347097 GCF_000737465.1 Haliaeetus leucocephalus | reverse complement strand
CCCCCGCACACACACAGCCGCGCACACGCTTCTAAATTCCCCCCGATGGGGCTGCCTCGACAGTCACTCGGCGCCGTCCCGCTCTCTCCTCTCCTCTCCGCAGTTTTTCGTGCCCGCCAGCCCCAGCACGACCTGCTGCGAGGCTGTCCCCCGCTCCGTGCCGGATGCCTCCTCGGCGCCGGCCGCCGCCTCCCTCTGCTGCGCCCCGTACGAGAGCCGGCTGCTGGCGCCCGGCCGCGCCGAGCTCAATGCGGCGCTGGGCATGTACGGTGCCCCGTACGCCGCCGGCCAGGGCTACGGCAACTACCTGCCCTACAGCGCCGAGCCCGCAGCGCTCTACACCGCGCTGGTGAGTGCCCGCCCGCCCGGGCAGCGCACCGGAGGGCGGG
>NW_010972528.1:4346156-4346519 GCF_000737465.1 Haliaeetus leucocephalus | reverse complement strand
TCCTGCTCGAGGCCAAACGCTGCCGCTTCCCTTGCAGAACCCCCAGTATGAAATCAAGGACGGCGCCGGCACGTTGCACTCGGGGATCGCGCAGCCCGCTGCCTACTACTCCTACGATCATTCCTTGGGGCAGTACCAGTACGACAGGTAAAACCCCTTTGATCAGCGCCCGGCAGCATTAGCATCCCCCGGCGAGGCAGCGGCCGACATCAAACGGCGGGGGGCGGGGGGGCTCCGACCTGACAAACGTTGTACAAAAGAAACGAGGCGCCCCGGGAGCACCACTCGGCTAAAATCAAACTTGGGCGGCGATGGCAGGCGGGCAGGGGCAGGCGGGCAGGCAGATGGGCTGGGCCACAGCGG
>NW_010972528.1:4345410-4346146 GCF_000737465.1 Haliaeetus leucocephalus | reverse complement strand
GGGGCCCCGGCGGCCGGCGGGGGGGCCGGGCCGGGGGGGCTCCCGCCGACCCCCCCCTTCCTAACCATCTCCCAGCAGGTACGGGACGGTGGATTTCAGTGGTTCGGCCAGACGCAAAAATGCAACGCGAGAGACGACGAGCACCCTCAAGACGTGGTTGTACGAGCACCGCAAAAACCCCTACCCCACCAAAGGAGAGAAAATCATGCTGGCCATCATCACCAAAATGACCCTGACGCAAGTGTCCACTTGGTTTGCTAACGCCAGACGGAGGCTCAAGAAAGAAAACAAAATGACCTGGTCTCCCAAGAACAAAGCGGGGGAAGAGAGGAAAGAAGAAACCCCGCGGGAAGAGGAGGAATACGGTGCGGAGAGCGAAGGCAGAGGTAGGCGGGAGAGGCAGGACGGCCGCTTCGAAGTAGCTCGAAGTGGCGGCCGATTTCGAGGCCACCCCAACTTCCCCGCCCCCGCACTAAGGCCCTGCCGCCCCCTCCTCCCCGCTGTCTGTCCGAGCAGAGCAGAAGAGCTGCAAGGAGGACAAGGAGCTGCGGTTCAGCGACCTGGACGACCTGGAGGAGGAGGAGGAGGAGGAGGAGGAGGAGTCGAGGAAGCCGGAGAAGGGCCGGGCCAGCTCCCTGCAGGAAGCCCCCAGCCTCGGCGCGGCGCTGCCCGAGGCTCCGCGGAGCGACTGCAGCCTGCCCGGCCCCTTCCGCGCCTTTCCCTGCGCCAAGGCCCC
>NW_010972528.1:4342013-4344291 GCF_000737465.1 Haliaeetus leucocephalus | reverse complement strand
AAAAAAAGGGCAAAAAAAAGCTAATCTTTTCTTTTTCTTCCCCACGTCGTGACTTGTTTTTCCTTTTGCTCCCACCCTGCTTCCCCCGCGCCCCCCTCCACCAAGGTGCGTTGTTCGCGGTTGCTCCACGCCGTCCCGCGGAGGCAGGAGGAGGAGGAGCGGTGCAAGTTACGCCGGGCCGTTTATTTCCCGTCGCTGTACATAGATACCGCTGAAAGTATTTTTCAGAGTCTCTCATTAACAGGCGTAAGCTGAACGCCGTGAAGCTGTCCTGTGACCCCGGGAGTTCTTCAGGCAGGAGCCGGCGCAGCCCGGGCAGAGCGGCCCCCGGCCGCCCCGGGCACCCACCGCCTGGCCCGAGGCACGGCCAGGGCACGGCCGGGGCACCCCCGGGCAGCGAGTGGCGACCGGGCGGCGAAGTAGGACGTTGTTAGTGGGTCACCGCCGTCAGTCAGTGAAAAGAGCAGTGCTGCACTTTACAGGACAGACGAGAAAGGGAAACCGTATCTCTGCATTATTTCTGTTTAATTAAAAGTGTCATCCAACACGTTGTGTTCAGACTAATAAACGAATCAGGGATGAGGAAAGAATGTTTCTTTGTTCCTCTCTCTAGAAGCAGTGGCAATAATTTAAATTAATAACTGGTAATTAAGAGGTCATCTATAGATCAACCCGATACCTGCTATTTCCAAGTTCACCAGGGTCAACATTTACATTAAGTCATTTGTGGTCAATAGAGTCCAATGAATTCTGCCTTAATAAATCAGGGAAATCAATCTTGAATATCGAGTAGACTTCTGTATGTTTACCAAAGGCTACCAAGACAAGTGGGGCTGCAGAGCTGGGAGTCCTCTGGGTTTGCGAGGGGAAAGGAGAAACTGCAGCTCAACGCAGAGAGAGGTGGCGGGCCCCGGCCCCGGCCCCTCCCGGCCTGGGGAGGGGAGTGGAGCAGCCCCGGGCTGCGGGGGCACCTGTCAAAGAAGGCAAACTGGGGGGCTTTGCAGGGGCCAGGGCGGGGAAGGGGGGGGGGGGGGGGTGTAAGTGTACACGAAGGCCAGCAGGTAACGGAGCGGCCGGGAGCGGGGTCGGGGCCGGCCGGGAGCCCCGCCGCAGACGCCCGGCCACGGGGCTTTCCCGCTCTCCGGAGCAGTCCCGCGCAAGCGGCAGCGCAGGCCGCAGTCTGGCAGTGACCCGCAGCTTAGAGTAGGGGAAATTAAGCTGCGAAAAGATAAACATTGTTTCAAGTCGGATTTGAAGGATTAGGGCTTGTAATAAAGAGTATTAGGCCCTTTCGAAGAGTTCTTGCAAGGCGACTTTTCCGCCCCTCCTCTCCCAGCGGAGGGGAGAGGTGTTATCTGCTCCGGGAACAAAGCGCAGGTTCCCTACGCGTGTCCGCGGCGGCGGGGCCGGGCCGGGCCCCGCTCCCCGCCGTGTCCCGGCCGCCTCCGCCCAGCGCACCGGGGAGAGACCCGGCTCCCTCCCGTTCCGTTTGCCCGGCGGCTTTGGGAAGAGGCTCCCCGGAGAGGCAGCTCTGCAGCGGCCTCCTGAGCTGCCCACGGGAGAGGAAACCTGCACGGCCCTCGCGGCCCAGGGGCGGCCAGGAGCTCCCCCGGGTTGCCGACTCTGCCCCCCGGCCCTGGTATCCCCCGGCCTCCACGGGAGCGCCCGAAGGAGCCGCGAAGCCCCCGGGGGTGGTTAATTAGTCGGGTGCAGGCTTCGGCGTCTTTCTAAGGCAGGCACGAAGGTAACCTCCAGGAGTCTTAAGACTTTTTTTTATTACTTTTACTCCCCTTTTATTAAAGGTCAAGTGAGCGAGACGCAGATTATCCCGCCCGCCCAGGTCTCCCCTGCAATCTGTCAGGCCGGCAAGATATGTATCGCAAATCTCTCAAAATGTAATCTTCGGGAATCATATTCCGAATACTGTTTTGATTAAAAACCACAGCGGGGACTGACGGAGAACTAATACCGGGAGCAGAGCCTGCGAGCGCCCAGGCGCAAAAGTAAAATAAGGGGCTCGCCCGGGTCTCACGGAACAAATTCAGCGCCTCCAATGCCATAATAAACGCATTTAAACCGTCTCCTGGTTGGGCTTTGCTACGAGCCGGGCTCTGAAATGCCGCTGAGCTATGGGAAGTGAACTCGAGCTGTCCGCCGGAGCGGCGGCAGCCCGGCTCTGCAGGCCACCGTTTGATGGGGAAGTCGGAGCCTGCTCCTCCGGGGCCGTTCGGGGAGATGGGGCCGGTGCGAGGTCCCCGCGGCGCGGCCCGCCGCAGGC
>NW_010972528.1:4341429-4342003 GCF_000737465.1 Haliaeetus leucocephalus | reverse complement strand
CCCCGCCCCCCCCCCCCGCCGCAGGCGCCAGCGCCCCTGGCCCTCGGCCCGGCCGGGCCAGGCACAAGCCAGACGCGCAAGGTGCAGATCCCGCTCCCTCCGGGGCGGCGGGGCCGAGAGGCCGGCGGAGAGCAGCACCCCCCGCCACCCCGTTCCGTTGTTCAGGGCCGGGGCTCCCCCTTTTCCGCAGCCCGCTGGGACGCGCCTGGCACCGGCCGCGCCACCCCCGCAGCCCCGCATCGCCCCCCAATTAGCAGCCGCAGCCGCGGGGACAGGCGGGAGCGGCTGATTGACGCGTCCCCCGCTGGGGTGGGAAGTTTCTAAAACAAAGTTGCCGGGCTAATGGCCCCGAGCGGGACCGGCGGGGCCGCGCACACTCCACTGCGCCCGCTCAAAGGCAGCGCGACCGCGGGGCCGCCGCCGCCGCCGCCGCGCTCGCTAATGAAGTTTTGTCAAAGACAATTACGGGCTCGGCGGGGGCAGGAGGCCACGATGAAAAGGCGGCTTTGTGCGGCCGAGACGGCGCGGCTCCCCGGCCACCCCCGGCCCTTCCTGCGCCCCCGCGGTGACCCCC
>NW_010972528.1:4229479-4341402 GCF_000737465.1 Haliaeetus leucocephalus | reverse complement strand
AGCGGCCCCGGTGCCCGGCCCCCAGGTAAAGGCAGAGACGGGCCGGCCTCCCGGAGCCAGAGTTTATCAGCCTGATTTACGGACGAGCGAAGCAGCCCCGGAAGGAAGGCGGAGGGCAGAGATAACGAGCACCCCCAGCCAGCTTTTCAACACCCGCACACTTTCGGCTGAGGGGTTTCTGCCCCTCTTCCTCCCCCCCCCCCGACGGGCCGCTGCAACGGAGTCCAGCTTTAACGTTGTTGCATTCAGCAAATGGGAGAATTCATTTGAAAACTGACCACCGAGCTGGCTAAATCTGTTGAAATGTACACCGGAGAGACACGAAACGGGGGCCTCGGGCTGTGGCTGCCTTTCAGCTGCAGCTGGGCAGAGTGGAGGTGTGGAAGAGCTGGACAACAAGCACCTTTCACCCGCTTCCCCACGCTCCCAGCACCGGTGCTGTCCTCCATCTCTGGTCCTCGGTCACCTGCTCCCAGCACTTCACCTCCCTCCCATCCCCAGCCAACACAGGCGGCACAAACGTGCTGATGCTTTCCTAGTGAGCACAGGGAACCGTTCAGGAGTCATGAGAAGGTCTGGGCAACAGAAGCAACCACCCGGAGCGGCATTTCCCAGCCTTCTGAAGCACAACACGCCTTTCAGGAACACAGGAGAGAGGAAACCTTCCTTTATTCCCACACCAGCACATGAGGAGAGTGGTCCTGACACTGAAATGGTCTCGGACCCCTCACTCCCAGCTGGCTGGTACTTGACTGTCCCCTCAAACATGTCCTGTCCCACTACAGGTTTCCCATCCCACGTTAAAGGGATGATTTTTACTGGCCCTGTGGCAGCAAAACCCTTGGAGATGCCTCTTCAAAGGTAGCTACAGCAGAAGTTTTAGCATTATGTGTCTATCAAGGTTATGGAGCAATGGATTGGAGCAGTTAGTTCAAAATGATCTCAAAAGCTGCACAAGCAGCTCTCCAGGCCAGGTGTCATTTCAGGATCAAAGCATCTGGTAGGGGAAAATAATTTCTGCCACTGTAATGCTTTTTTTTTTTTTTTTAACCTACCGTTCATCTGAAAATAAATTACAGGCCAGAACAGGTGGATAACATTCTGGAATGATTTAATGATTTATTTAATCTGGATTCTCTTTCAATCTACTTAGCAGGATGAATACTTTTTTTTTTTCCTGAATCCAAAAGCTGGGCTTTTCATCTAAAGATGAGAAAATACCTTAATGCACTGCCCTGCTGCCGTCAAGGTGTACTCCCCACCGCTGTTAGTAAGCCAGTGGTAACGTTTGCCCTGCTGAAGGGCCTGAGGGGAAAACCGCAAGAAAACTGAGCAGAACATCTTCATTTTCTTTTCTTCCTTGCCATCTTCCTAGTGCTTTAGATGTTATCTACCCTTCCTGGGACAGTGTCTTCGTAATAAAATGACTGTAGCATTCAATCACTACCCCTTAAATCTTAACATGCACGGGTTTAAGAACTAAGACAACTGCTCTCTGGCTTTCCCTCTCATTAAGACAGCTTTGTGTACCGCTGATTGGGACAGCAAGGGGGGCAGTGGAGCCTGAACGGCCACACAGAAGAATTTTGCTGCAGACACCTATGGATCCGCTGACATGAAATGAGGCCTGGAGCAATTCCTTCAGGCATGTTCACCTAAGGCTGGCACCCTATTCCTCAGTGAGCAGACCCTAACACGAGACTTTCCTTCTTGAGTAGACATGGTTTTGCTAAAGAGGGATTAGCAAAATCATTGCCCACTTACTCAGATGTGAATTTCTGATGTTTGGTTTCAGCCAGAATAAGATATTTTATGGGAAAGATACTCTCGGGACCTGTAACACGCTACAATTCATGGCATAATTCCCTGGATGGCTGGGTTTGGTGCTCTGGTCCCACTGGAGTGGTAACACAGATAATGCAGAGCGTGACAGGAGCCAACAAAATGCTTTTAGATACAGGGGAAGGTTACAGCATATGGGAGGGGCTGTAGTTACCACTGTCAGGATGTTTCCACCTCATGTGCCTGTCCATTAGCTTAATGGACTAGATTAAGGTAAACAAGTCTTAAACCTGCTTTAAATCCATCAGACTTAGTATGTGCACCACCAAACCCATACTTTTGGGGGTTTGCTTTGCTTCGTTTTTTAACCCAGCACAGCTCTTAAGTGTGAGTTTGCTACTAGGCAGTCCTGAGTTCATGCCACAGCACTAGCTCATTCATGGAGGCATGTGTTTGCAAGAATTTCTGCATTACCAGACAAGACAGCCAAGCTGGTGAACCTGCCAGCCCACCCCTCCAGACTGACTGGGCGCAATTACCTGTCAGCCCTCCTGGTGAAGGGCAGGTGCTCTCAACCACACGGGCCATTCAAAAAGCAGGCCCACACGAACTGGCCTCCAGAGTAAACGTGAAACATGTAGCTAACTCCAGTTTGTAACCAAAAATATAACAGTACTGTCTCCTCCACCTGCCTAGGATGACTCATTCAAGTGGATTCACTTCTGAATTTTAAATACACACGTCATCAATGTACAACATCTAAAAGATACCCTCCACAGCTATCTACTTAATGGAATGTCTTAAATTTATTGAACAGCTAAGAAACGAACAGCGACTGGAGCTGCTGTTGCCACAACTGATCCCACTGTTGCTCGCTACACGTAACAGAAAAATCAAGCATCCACATCACCACGCTCAGGGTTTCTCTACGCAAACCACATGAGGCACAGTGGCAAGTAATGGGTTAGGTGCACAAGGAATCGAACAACGAGGAACTCTGAGTCAGCAGCCTGCCAGGGATTCATGCTTCCCAGTTAAATCTTGTTTATCTGACCATGTGCTTCACAGCTCTGCAGTCACCGGCTGCAATTTATTCTGGGGAAGTCTGACAACCTGGTCACCATTCTCAGCCAGTACAAGAACAAGTGCTCCATGTACTGCAGGAGGGTAACTCGCTGCTAGCAGCACTCAGACCTTCCTGCTAATGCTCTCTTGCAGTGTCTGCAGTAGCAGACCTTTCCTGGAGCTCAGTACTGCATGTGGAGCATGAGTCTCCCTGATGGTGCAGCTGTGGAGCAGCTCCTCAGAGTGAAAAGTGGGTCATTTGTTACACCCGCAGGACAACAGGACAAACAAAGCTCTTTTGAGGAGTGTCACTGGCAGCAGAGCTGCGATCATACTAAGAATGGACAATTCTGCTGCAGCATTGTATCAGCAGCAAACCAGTCGGCTAGCCCAGGATCCAAAACCAGCAGTGACTAAGGCAGGACAGCTGATTTCCCCTTGAATAATAAGTACCCAAGAGGAACAGAAGCAGAAATAACTGCCCCTGCAAGACATGTGATACGGTACCACAGCCTGACCATTACCTAACCGACACCCAGGACAGTGCTGTTTCAGGGCACTGCTTTGTATTGACGAGATCTCTCCTTTGCATGTACGAGAAGATAATTTTGAAATGGCCCAAAGCCACTTGGGGAGTGAGGAGGTGAATGAGTCTCTGTGAATCGCTGCAGCATGAAGACCCGAAACGTGAACAGCCCATACTGCTAAGAAATTAAGTGTCGAAATTCACCCAGAGCAGCAGCAGTTCTGCTGTCCAGCCACCCCCTCAGCATTTATTTGCCTGTTCCCTCCTTAAGAGAGGCCAAAAGCACTGCAGAGTAACCCTGCTCTCAGAGGGGAAGGTGGCACCACTGACTCATATATTTTCAGCTCTTTTACACTGCCATCACTACTTTGACTTCAGCAACTTCAGTATCAGCAAAGCGTTTCTGTGATGTTAACCATTTAAAAGAAGAAAAGGGATACAGCAACGACATTGTGTATGTCATATCAGCAGGTTCCTATTAAGCAGGTCCTTTTGCACTGAACCCCGACACACCATAACCTCCGTGACTACATGATGCGAAGCAGTGGCACACTGCAGCACACACATCATCAGGAGCACGTAAAACCAACAGTGTGAAGATCTCTCCATTAACTCGCCTATGAAAACGAGCACCAGCACAACTGAAAGCAAAAGGTCTCTCATCCGCAGGATCAGTTCCTTCTGCTCCTTTGACTGCTGCCACCTCCTCCGAGGCCGCAGCGACCACCCCCTTGCTTACCCGGAGTCCCCCCAGCAGTGCGGGACAGAACCGCCAGTGAAGGGACGTCGTCATTGCAGAGAGCTCATTCTTCCAAAGGCTACGCAACCAGGGGCATCCTGCAGACCTCTCTGCAAAGGCCTGTCAGCTCAAGAGCTCAGCAGCATTTTCCAGTGCTGAACATCAAGTGTGATTTTTAAATCTTTAGCTGCTATTGCTATTGCACAGAGATACAGAAAGCTAAAGACTTACAAAAACATAGCACAATTAGGGAATGATAGAAAACAATGGTAGGTAAAAGTTAACACAGACCAAGACAAAGTAGTGTCTGTAAAGAGAAATAATTTCCTAAAACACGTGTCAAATTACTGATTTTTTAATCAGATACTCATACACTAAATATTTCTGTGAACCTTCAGCATTCAAAGTAATGTAGATAATGCAGTAATAGGTGCCTTAACTGAGGGAAGGGTAGCTTCTACAGGCAGGCTTTCCAATTTCCAATTTCTCACTGCCTGTCAGAGCAGAGCTGATACAGCTTCTGCTTCCATTTCACCGTACCCTTAGTGAGCGCTTCTCAGTGGAGACACTACATTTGGGGCACATCTGCCTATCAAGGATTACAATTTACCTGTAGAAAGATCAATTGCCAGTAAAACTCTTCAAGTATCCTCCGGAATTCAGAAATGTAACATATATTACTCTTCTCCCTGAACTTTCCCATAAAATATTGGCTTACTCAGTATTCTGTGGCAGGAAATTAATAAAACTTGTCCTAGTTCCTCTCAATTATAGCAATAATATAACCTCATTTTCTCTTCATACACATTTAAAACTCAGGCTACAAATATAATACACGGTATTCCGTAAATGAAGCAGATATAATTACAGTGTGGGAGTGTAGTCTTGGGGACAATTGTACTTAGAGCACACTCCAAAAGATAATAACAAAGACGGTCTCTAGGTCGCTTTTCCCCCCAAATCCTGAGGCTAACAGAGGGCTGCACCATGTCCAGCTCCACTCAGCATGGCATTAAGATGGGTTTAACTTGCAATGGCTCACAAATGACATTTTAAGGGCTGAGGAGAACCAGGACACAGCAATGACCCAGCGATCCCCACTTCTCTTAGAGCTACACACTCTCTTTGTACAGAGATGCCCAAGTCTCAATTCAAAGGCTCTCTGGAGCGCAATGCAGTGCTTGCTGCTCACTGCCCTCTTCACTGCTAACCATCAGGTCAGGCTGATACAGCTGGTAAATCAAACCTGTAAAAGTGATTACAAAATTAGCACCGCTTGAATTATTAGTTATGAAATTCAGTGCACTATAGTTTACAGTTTTCTAAGCTTCACTGATACGCAGTGCTTTTCCCTCCTGGGAAAATTGTGACGAAGTCTAGTGGGTTTTTTCTTGACTGCTGTATGGATGTCACCAGAGTTTCATTGCATAGACCTAAATTTCAGGTCTGTGTTTTTGCTTATGGCAGCCCAAACAGCCCAGTCATGAGTGCAGCAGTCTGTGAAGGGATCT
Organism: Haliaeetus leucocephalus; assembly: GCF_000737465.1. Lineage (NCBI taxonomy): Eukaryota > Metazoa > Chordata > Aves > Accipitriformes > Accipitridae > Haliaeetus > Haliaeetus leucocephalus. Next base: position 4,335,779 of record NW_010972528.1, on the reverse strand, counting down.
TGAACATCATCTGTCGCATGGTTAGTTCCCTCAGCCTCTCCCCAGAGAAAACTCTGTGCACACTATTTGTTTTCAGAATGTGCTGGGTTTTGTTCTCCAGAATAAAACTTTTGTCCTGATTTCTTATGGAAACAAAGCTCCTATAACCACTGTGGGAGAACACAAACATCTGCCCGCCATTGCATAATTTCTTAAATTGACTGTCATATCTCAGCCAATCCCTACCATGAGGATATGTGCGCTCTGGCCTGCATCTCAAATGAATGGAGAAAAAAGTTTCTCCCATTGACAACCAGAACAGTTTCAGAGCCATCTTACTCTCTAGAGGAACCCGGAGCAGCTGTGCTCCCTAGTCAGGCAATACACTGAAATGCCTGAAGTCCAGAGGGATTAATCCTGACCTTGGGGTTGTACTCATCCCTTGTGGTCACTCGAGCTGGTTAGGAATAGCATGGTTGTTTCTTTTTTCCCCTACATGCAATTGCTGTGCCTGATCACGCAAATCATGGCAGTGATGTGCACAATTGAAAACACAACCCGAAAGACATTTTTATACAAACTTGTGATGTGCAATGCTGGGGCAAAGTATACTTTAAAGGACTGAAATGATTTTTCAACAAGAATTATTTGAGATAGAAAGTAGGGGAAAGACAGAAAGGAGCAAGAAATGAAGTCCCCCAAAACCAGAAGATCTAATGAAATCTCTGCTAGAGCTCACTCTTTTTTTTTCAGCCTTCCAGCCAGGTATACCAGCATGTCTATAAAGCTCTGCTAGTGACAGTTATTAGTCCAAAGCCTGGATCACAATTCTATCCTATATAAAGTGGAGAGAAAAATCTAGATATTTTCCTCCATAAGATGTCAAGAGAAGCTAGCACAACCTGCCGAATTCCCCACTGTGGCTTACAGCAGGTCAAATTGCTTGCTGGCAGCTCCATGGCCAGTGGCACTGTCTAAAGAAAGAAGCACTACAGAGAGGTCCTACTTAGTACGTTGCAAAGGATATGGGCTGTTTGCTCTGAGGTATGGTTTCAAGAGAGCTGTTTGGGTTTAGGAGTGATATACCTGTTTATTATATTGATAAATGACATTTTTCCTACTTTATTTGTTGGGGACCAAGTGACCTGGCAGTAAAACTGACTTGATATTGCCACTTAACTTTTATTGATGTCTTTTCTGGTTCACCTTTTATTTGCATAAATGAGAAACAGAAGGAAACCCCTATTCTTTAACAGAATCACATGGGATTCCCTGAGGCAGGTTGATGGATGTTGCAGACAGACATCTCCCCAGGTAACAAACCGGCAACAACTTTTGTCCCCGCACTCTTACAGACCCCCGCTCAGTGACCCCTCACCCCATGTTTAGCTAATGCAGAGCTGACAGGCCAGCAGTGTTTGCTCAGGCACAGGTTTGACACTTTAACACATGCAGTTTGTGGGGAGGAACAAGTGAGCAAACATTAAATTTTAATTTTTGTAATTAACCTTTCAAAAAATATGGGACCTATAAATATACAAACATAAATATATAACTATAAACATAAATATATACCTATGCCTATAAATAAGCATTTTAATAAATTCAAAGAACTGTGAAGCTTTCTTATGGTGGAAGGGACAAGAATAATTGTTTCTAAAAGAAAGAAACAGAAAGACTGCAAGCACTCACTACCACAGGGTTGTAGCTTGGGGTTTTGTCTCACTGTTGCAAAGATATTCCACAGCTGCATTTCACTTTACCATATCTTAAAATAAAGTAATAGTTAAAAAACAAAACAAAACTGAGGACCATTTTTTGTTGCTTAATTTCACAAGGAAAAACCCCAGTGAATACATTAACATGACCTTTGCAGAAGTGAGACTTGCCAGAGTCAAAACAAAACCTTCAGGGCCTTTCTCAGAAACCCAGTCACCACCCTAGGATTCTAGTAGTTGACCCTGAATACTCCAAACTTTAAGACATTTCAGATTCAAATCATAGTACTCACTCACATCTTTGCAGAAAAATCTTGTGTAATTAAATGGAGGATGAAGATAACAGATTAATTTCTATTAATCTTTGAGATCCATATATTCCTGTTCTGTGCACTCCACAGTAAATGTTATGTATCTACACTTCTGTTTAATTTTATCAGACGGTTCCAAAGTCTTAAAAGAAATTATAAGCGTCTTTATAATTCAAAGGATTTTTTTCCCATAAGGCGTTTCTCTTCCTCTTATTTATGTTTTGGGAGGAAACATTGGTAGTACAAAGAAACGGTGCTGCACAAAAAAACTACCCCAAAAGAGATGCTGCAAAACAACAACAAAAATGAACACAACCAGGAGGAGAAAGCTCTGCAAGGGGGTCCCCCGTGGAAAGAACTGAATGGAGTTTTACACACATGGCCTCTTATATTTTTTGATAACCAGAAATCTACTCTTTTACTGTTTCTTTCAATTTGAGTCCTATCGTCCAGGAATCCTCTTTTTGTTTTATACCAGCATTTGGAGCAAGCCTATTGGTTTTTTTGCTGACCACTGGAGTGGGACTTGGGGACCCAGGGAAGGTGACCTCTGCCAGTGCTGCACTCCTTGTGTTCAGAAGCTCAGCTGGTTTAAAAATCAAACCAGGATTTGAAAAAAAACACCAAAGAAAACAAACCCCAAAGTTTACGCATGTCTTTCCGTGACATTAGCTTTCTCCTGACCCATTTCTCTGTGTATATGCGTCACATACTTATGGGACAGATAAGTAATGAGCATTGTGACCTATAAAACCAGCAGAAGACAGGAGGAAAAAAACCTGCATTCACTTTCAGATTTATAAAAATTAGTATTTATGGATAAACCAGAATGGAGGGGACTGGGTCAGCACAGAAGTTTTGGCTATTTATAACCCCCATCCTTGGAAAGTTTGCAATGAGGTGAAAAAGACTTAGAAGACATGAGCATTCACCCCCCCAGCCAGCTCACTGTACACAAGCAGAAGCTGTCTCACAGATGGCTTTAGGTGGCAGGATGACCAGATTTATTATTTTAACATTCTCCATCAATTTGCTTGGTCCTTTCTGATGATACCTAACCATGTCAACCATGTCAGGCACTGATATACCAAGGGGAATGAAACCCGTGGACCCTTGCTTGCCCCCACTTTTTTTCTCCTTTTAAAAAGAAAAACCAACCAAACCCCACAAACCACTGGCTGACATGGAACATAATTCCCCCTCATCACAGGCAGCGTGACACACACCTGAACACTCACAAACTGCATATCCCTGGTGGACCAGACCCCCCTGGGCTAAGAGGGAACGCCCACCAGTGAGACAGTCTGTCCCACTGTCCCGAGACCCAGGAGCTGGTCTCCTCCACAGGAGCAGATTGTCCTGGCAACTAAACAACTGGCGACCCACTGGCTCTCAGTCTCTCCAGCCTAAAATCCTTCCTAATAAATCTCCAAGTGAGAAAGAGCAGCCACCCAACAGCAGAGCACCACTACTAGGACACCAGCAGAATCCCAGGCTCCTATTTTGGAAGAAATCTTAAAAGATTAAAGAGCACAAACATCCACCCTCTCCAAACACCCCGAGCAAAAAAGCTAGAGAATATGGCTCACTTCAGTCTGCACTGCAGCAAGGAGGAAGGATTTTGTCTAGTTTGGCTTGGTAACACCAAGAGAGATGTCACAGCTGCAGAAGGGTTTGGCATTAACTAGATAAGCCTGCCCACCACATGGCCAGCTTCATCCTATAGTCGTCCTTTTGCTGTCTCCATCGCTTTTGTTACTAAGTGAACTGGATTAAAGGCAGCACAGATGCATTGCACACCACCGAGTGCCACACTGACGGCTCCTTGAAGGGCTGGATCAGATTAGCTAAGCCAAAAAGGAGACAGAGGTAGCACAGTGCATCACAGCCAGGTACCAGAGAATATCTTGACAGGCTGGAGTTAAAGCAGGAAAATACGAACAATAAGGAACACATTTGAACAGAAGAGTAATTAAGCACTAGATCAGATGATCAAAGGAGATGGCAAATTCTCCATTTCTTGACACCTCCAAACCAAGACCGGGTGTCTTTCTAGAGGATGTACTCCAGCAGTTCCATCCAGCTGCCAGAGCATCATCTGGCCCATGATGTATACAGGGAGCAGAAGCAGAGAATCTGACTATCCTTCCTTGCCTTGAAATATCTGTAAAGCAGCATTATCAGCCCTCTTTGGGAAATCAACTTTCCTTAATCTCAGGGTATATACTTTTTAGGACTTTCTTGGTTTGGGTTTGTTTTTTTTTTACCTCTCATTCAGGGACCTGCACGCATATTACAAAAGAGCGGCACTCCACACTCATAGGACTTAAGTAAAGATTACTCTAGAGGGCAAATATTGCAGAGTATTCTCCACTTTAACCTGTGTGTGCAGTTTGATGGACATTTTTGCAAGTATTGTAGCAAAAGCAAATAAATGGCAGGAATATCTGCCGAAACAGTGCTGCTCAAGCACATAATGAAAAACCTGAAGGAAAGCAAGTTTTGACTGCATACTTCTGCCTATTAGCCCCTGGAGTCATATTTAGCCATGCAGAGAACAAAAAAAAGGATCTAAACCGATTGTTTACTGCTCAGACGACAGCCTATTAAAATCACCCTTGTTACTAAAGCAATAGTACATATTTACGGGGATTGTGGCTGATTTTGATCAGCCATACCAAGCCATGCCTCAACTCATTTCATACTGATTAGAGTCTGGTCATATTTTAAGTGTCTATGAAATTATGTAAATGGAATCTGTACCAGAAAATCAGATTGCCAGATAATTGACCATTAATCTTTGATAAAAGTTTAAAAAAATTAAAGCAATCAGAAATCAGCTTAGCGTACAGTCTCTTGGGCCTTATTTTGGTCTAGTAAGTCTGTACACTAAGCTGATTTCTGATTGCTTTAAGTTGTAAAAATTGCTTTTTAACCCACGGATATCAATGAGATTGCACCTGGTGTAAGTCGGGGCTGAATTTGATCCGCTGTGTGCCTTAATCACAGTATATTTTTGTTAAAACCCAGTATTTGTGTGGATCTGTGGATACTGATTTGTTCAAGCGCACGATAATCTCCCCCTAAGCCCATCAGAATACAGCAGGTTAATAATGCTGTAAGTAGAATCCAATTTATTCATAAAACACCGGAACGCTTTAACCAAACTGTTCTTTTGTGGCAAGCCCCCTCCTGCCTGGCCGCAGCAGACAAAGGCTCCTGCCGCAGCCGGTGGGAAAGGGGCAGGATAACAATAGCATGGCGTCTGTCACGCCGTCCATCCGTCTGTCTGTCCATCCATCGGGCAACCGGTTCCCTCTCCATCCGCAGTTTCGCACAACCAAAGGCAGAATCGTGCCCCGTCCCGCAGTCCGTGGTACCTGCTTTGGGAACTAACTATGGCTCCACATCTGTAACCGTTATTTTGGTAAGTGCCCCAACGTTTTTGGTGGCAGCAGGAGAGCGTAACCCTGTGACAACATTTCAGCCCATTAACATTATATCTTAATTAGCATATATAGCACTTGCTGGGCATTTATCGGAATTTGATGAGCACACACTGTAAAACTTCCTTTGTGACCAACAAAGTAAATAAAAGTCCCGCATGCTTTAGTGGGAAGTTAGATCTGCTTTGCACAGACTTAAGAAAAGCAAAGTATTTTCTATTTAAAGACTCCCTGTGCAAACTGTTACAGCCCATGAACTTAGGGAAACCCTCCACCTGTTTGTGATCCCCCCCTCTGTCAGCATCAGGAGCCCTTGCCAGGAATCACAGCTGTATCACATTTGGTGTCACCTCAGCACAGGCCAGAGATGATCTTACAGCCAAGGGCACTGGAAGTCCGAGTAAGAAAAGGAAGACAGAATGGCAGAGAGACAGACATCAGCCGTAACGAGGAAAGAATAAAACCATACTGGCCAAAATGACAGGACCACCCAAACCACCACAAAGGGGTTCAAGTCAAAGGGGACACCCAGGCTACCTCTGATTAAATTAGCAAGAGGTTGGTTTATTATGGAACCTCAATTTTTCATTAAGCTGGATTTTAGGATATTAACCAAATGTGCATGTACAATCCTGTGCTGCTCATTCATATGCAGGGCCAGAGAGCTGTTCACAAGCCGGAGGCACATCCCGCTCTTATGCCCCCACCCTTCTCCCTTTTCTCATGAGGGCTGGCAGCAGCTGGAAACGGCCACACGATAGAGAGGGTTGTTGCTCACTTCTTCAGGCCATTTACTTTTGCCAAGCCCCAGGATAACTCCTTTTCCTAGAGCCCCCTCTGCAATCCTGCTCATAAACACAATTTCAAAGCTGGTAGGTACCACAGCTGTCTGTGTCCCCCATCCTCAAAGGGCAGTGTCGTCGTTTAACCCCAGCCAGCAACTAAGCACCATGCAGCCGCTCACTCACTCCTCCCCCTCCCAGTGGGATGGGGAGGACAATCGAAAAAAGAAGTAAAACTCATGGGTTTAGATAACTTTAAAAAAAAAAGTAAAAGAAATATAATAATAATAAAAATATTAATAAATTACAATAACAACAATAATAATTGTAATGAAAAGGAATATAACAAAAAAAGGAGAGAGAAATAAAACCCAAGAAAAGACAAATGATGCACAATGCAGTTGCTCACCACCTGCTGACCGATGCCCGAGCAGCGATCTGCCCCTCCCAGCCATCTCCCCCCAGTTTATATACCTAGCGTGACATCCTATGCTCTGGAATAGCCCTTTGGCTAGTTGGGGTCAGCTGTCCTGGCCATGCTCCCTCCCAACTTCTTGTGCACCTGCTTGCTGGCAGAGCATGGGAAACTGAAAAATCCTTAACTTAGGATAAGTGCTACTTAGCAACCACTAAACATCAGTGTGTTATCAACATTATTCTCACATGAAACCCAAAACACACCATACCAGCTACTAAGAAGAAAATTAACTCTATCCCAGCCAAAACCAGGACAGGCAGGTACCCAATCTGCGTAAGTTATCCTTGCAAAAACACGTGCAGACTGATGCATACGGCCCTTCTGTGATCCCTCAGGAGGGGAAAACCATCTAACCTGCAATGCCGGCTTCGGATTCATCCAAAATTAAAAGCTTTTGATAAAATTACTGGTTAAGTTAATTAATAAATTGAACAGGCTACTGGGAAGGAGGTCCATCATTCAATGTGCTCTAGGATTCCTAGAAAATAAACCACCCAGCATGCTTTAATTCAACTGAGAGCTCGTGGGTGCTGCAGTGAAAATATGCACCAAAAATCTATGCCCTGCATTACACAGGTGGCCAATCTAGATGCTCATAACATTTTCTCCCAGGATAATAAAGATACTTTGCTGATGTGATGGAATTTTTGCAAAAAACAGAAGTCCAATCACCTTCAACTCCCAGGGATGTTGCAGTAATGAAGTTCGCCACAAGCTGGTAGGGATCCAAATATTATAATATTGTTGCTACAGCTGTACCCAACAACACTATTGCACCTAATCAGCATGGGTAAATGCGGCAGCCAGACAGCAACAAAAACTCTATGAAGTTATATTTGGGACGAGCCATCCAAAATTTCTCTCGGATTAAGATACTCTTGTGTAAATCATCTGAGCTACTGTACATTAGCAACAGCTTTGAGAAAGATGACTATTTTTTTTTTGTGCTTGAAAGTGAAAAGAGAGAAGGAGCCCAATTACTTGTTATAACACAGCAGATAGTGACTTCTTGGCATACCAGCCTCTCAAGCAAATCCCACAGCTATGGGGGAGCAGCTGCTGGGAATGGTGTCTGGAGAGACACAGCACGTGAGGGGCCCCAGCGCTGATCCCAAAGGAAAGCCCCAGGGCAGGAATTACAACACTGCTATTGACCAAAATGCAGGAGATGGACAAAAGTTATGTAGAAACACAAAGGAGCACTGGTCACTCCAGGGATGAGTGCTGCAGTAGTGACCAGTACAGCGCTATGCGACTCTGTTAGTGGGTGCCATGGAATGGGTCAACAAATGCACGGGTGTCAAGAATGAGCTGAAAATGTCAAAAAGGTTCATTAGACATCATGGTTGATTTCCAGAAATGCTACAAAATACAGACACTGAAGGATAAGTCCGCAACTCCAAAGCAGAGGAGTCCTTATCACCTAGGACTTATTCGATATCTGTCTACGTTTAAAACACTTCTTAAAAGAATTGTACTATTACAGGCATTTTCCAGCAGCATTTTCTCATGTGCACAACAAAGACTAACAGGGAAAACACTGTCAAATACTCCTGTGACCTTAATGCCTTAGGAAGGCAATGATTTCAAACCATTTTCTCCATTCTTACCAACATGACAATCGTATCCCACCTCTGCTGGATTTCTCCTTTCACCTTCCTTCATAAAATCATCTGCTCAATTTTACAGCATTCTGTCTATGCACATAATAGGAGGTGACTGTCTTGCTGATGATTTTCCAGTGCTTAGGTGACTAAAAGGCAATATAAACTAGTGCAAAATGAGATGATCCAGTGAGAAAGAAGGCAATTCAAAATTGAAGTAGGAGACAGACAATGTCCATCTAGTTCAGTGTAACTCACCAACAGCAGAACATCATTTTCAGTAATGGCAACAATCTTGGCAAGCTTTGACCTGCTAGACTAGGGGTAATACATTTGGGCAAGAGTAACCCATGGTATCTTGTTTTATTTTTGCAGAAAAGCTTCTTTGTTTCATAAAAATTCAGAGGAACAAATCACCATGATCCTCTGGCATGTATCAAGGATGTAATGGATAGTTTCTGCTGGCCACTTGAAAACTGAATTTATGAGAATGCATGTGCCTCCATGCACAGAGCATAAAAATCTATCTCCAGATGCTCAGATATGGCAAAAATTACTCTCTTGATGTGGATGGAAATGTTATCACAACCACAGAGTCAAGGCTGTTTCTCCTCAGGCATCTCTCATCCAGTTCTAGGGCTGGGCTTCAGCCAGGTGGACGCAATGACTTGCACACGCTGCCCTCTGTGAACAGCAATTCTCTTCCGAGTGCTCTAATTGAGCAATTCACAATTCCGCTCTTCCAGATATTTTATCAGGGCAAAAAAGCCTCATCTAAAACTATTCCCTACTGATAAGCACTATAGGACTGCTGCAGTGAGGCTTAAGATGCTTCAAAATGTGCTTCAAGATTGTCAGGGAAACATTCCTGGATTAGCAACGCAATTTGATCTGAATGTTTCAAACTTTCAAAATTTTCACAAGAAATTTACTTCTTGCTTGGCTGTTTGCATGAATATGCTTGCTTATCCCTTGCCTTTGCCAGTAATCCAGAGGCACATGGGACTGGAATTTCTCCCCACCTGCTACAACAAAGACCATGGAAGTAGCAGAGCTATTGGCAGAAAGCTTTGTTTGAGGAGGGGGAAAACACAAGACTATAAAGTGAAATTTTACAGTCATAGGAAAAGGTTCTCTGGATTTACACAAATCTACTTGGCGGTGAATATGTTAACAGTTGACCATAACTGTTTGGAGAAACAAGCTGCTTGGATGCTGGCAGCAAAAATGCTGCATTATCCAATTCCTACCATGCCAAGCTTCTCCACCCTCTCTCAGAGCAGCATTTAGACAAATGCCAACATTTTAAAATTAAGTGGCCCCATCATTATTAATTCATTTGGTATTCATTGTAACAACATTAATCATAGTGAACTGCAGCAGCTTTATTACGCATGTAATGTGTACTTTCCTAGAATTTCCCTGTAAAATCTCTGACATTGCTAACAGTGTAAAGACAATGAAACATTACAACCAAGCAAAACAATAATAAACACACAACTTAATAAATCATTATTCTGCCCACAAGTATGTTAAAAAATAAACTTGTTTCAAAACTAGAGGAAAAAACAACATGCAATAAGTGACATCAGTGAGTTTGAGGCTTTTGGTTGCAACAAAGAAACAAAACAGCATGCTAATATGACATTTACAAATAATACCTAACCGCAGCCTAATTAACTTATTGTGTGCTTACTAAACTAGCATACATATTATATTAGAAGAAAAACACTTATTTGTTCTGTTGCTAAGAAACTTCAGACATTTGCATATTTAACAAATTGTTAGAGTGTTTTTAACCAGAACCCATCACTATTTATAAAAGACAAATTTAAAACATGAGATCAAAGACACAACATTAATTTTTCTTTTGTCAACTGTCTTTGTTCAATGGCTCAAAGAAGCAGTTTTATAGCTGGCTGATACATAATGAAACATCTGGTATTATTCTGAATTACAGCAGAACCCACTAATAGTCAGGGGCTTTTCTTTATTTCTCGTACACCAGTCAATGTACTATAGGGACCAATCCAGCAGCACTTGAAGAACGTGCCTTTGAAATCGCTGCAAGGTTTTTCTGAGTAAGGAGTTCAGGATCCATCTCTAGAACAGGAATACCACTAACTTTTTTTTCTGTTAAAGGCTCCAGATGTCAGCCGATTTTAACTGGTCTTGTAAGTTGTGCAACAGCAGGAAATGAAAGCGCAATATTAGGGAGCAAGGCAGCAAATAAAGCCCAAGGGTTCTCTGCTAACTGGGAGATAATGGTGGAAGCCAGTGCTGAGAGATTGCTGCTCACTGTGCCCATGGATCTCGTCTGCAGCACAGCAACTCATGGCTCCTTGGACATTAGTCAGAGCAGCTCTGGGTCACTATTTTACACACCATGAGCAAGCTCGTTTGCCAGCTCACCAGGGATCAGTGTAATGATTAGCAGAGCTTGAATCCTCTTCTCCTATCCCATCTACATCAGACACTCACTAACACAGCAGGAGGCCTGGGCCAGTACACTGTGCGTGTTTGGTACCTCAGGCACGTCCACACGCTGCAGAGCGCGCTGTGCTAACATGGCCAGACCCAAAAATGCTCTTGGGGTGTCTCTACCCTGCTCTGCTGCCTCCAGCATAGACATATTCTAGGAGGAGCAAGATGAAATAGGAAAGAAAAGAGACACTGGAAGGAAATTGAAAACTCAAGGAGCTGTAAGAAAACCAAGGTAATCTTAAATTTGCTATCTCTGGACTGCTTAAAGGACTTAAAGTGGAAAGGATGTCATATGGAGTTAAAGCTGTCTTCAGAAAGCTACCACAGGGATTGTCATCCTAAAGCTTCTTTTTCCACCTACCAAAGGTAGGGGATAGTCAGATGTCTCCTTCCTCCCCTACCATCCCTGCTCTGCCTGTCTTGCTAAAAATCCAGGGCCAAGGAATTCCTATGGCAGGACAATATCCTGCTACACTCTTGGGAACAAGGTAATAAAATTTGTACTTCCTCTTCCGTCAGCTAAATACTTAGATTTATCATTTGAAACAAAGAACTCCCAAAGATAACATGTGACAATCAAAATCACTATTTATGAGAGTGAACACTGAAAAAACCAGTAATTCTGCTAAACTGTAACATTAACCTAATGAAAGTAATAGTTTACCTCAGTCACCAACAGAGGTTTCTGGAGGATTTTAAAGGGTTCCAAGACAAAATCTCCTTGCAAGGGAAAACAGTTTGTAATAGGTTCAGGAACAATCATGTACAAACTTTATTAACTAAAAGTAGCAGGTGAGCACAGCGCAGGCAGCAGTTTAAGCTGTGCAAGGCTGAAGACGACTCTGCTGTCAAGAAGAGCCAGGTGCAATCGCAGCACCAACCCCAGGTTTGGACGTGACCAACTGCAGCTCTTCCCTGAGCCCAAACTGCCCTCACCTACAGCATACAGAGGGGAGGCTGCTGAAAAACACTGCATTTTCAGCAAGACTCTGCAGCTCCTGCCAGCTCTCTCCCTCGAGGCGGAGCAGCTCGTACCAGCAGCTCTCCCCAGCTCCCTGCCACATCGCATAAACTCCCTCGCAGCAGGGAGTGCATTTTTCAGTGGTGTCCACTACAGGAATATGTTACTTCACACTAAGGGGTAGAGTTGGAAGAACACATACAAGAAGAATGTGCCCATTTTTAAAGCCTTTGTGGGTTCAAAACATACACGCAAGTCTATGGCCCACAGTGACATTTGTCTGTTAAAATTTCAGGCAGAGGCTGTGTATGACGTGACTTCATCTGTGACTCTGCTGGCTGGTTAAAAGCTCAGTTTTTCCATGAGAACATCCTCTGCATTTCCAGCCCAGCACCTATCTGTGTTAGTTAAGATGAAGCAAAATTTGTCCCAAAAAGCTTACTGCGCGAAAAGGTGTCCACACGGGACACTGATGTCAGGCTGTAGCACAGCTGAGCACGTCCATGCTGGCTTTAATCTGCACAGTTGGTGGCCCATGGCTCCATGCCTTCACTGCTAATAACTTCTCTCCCCTTTACCCATGTTGCCACATTTGCACTGCAGCGATAGGTATCTTTCAACCCCGGCAGCCAGCCCCTGTTACGATTATCCCTGGATTTGTTGCACAGACATATGCTGAACAGGACAAGATTGTAATCACCAGCAAGGCAGGAGAGTGCTGCCCACAGTCTTATAATTACAAGTAAACAGCTGACGTTCAGCTATATTATAAACAATTGAATGTTGGGCATGAAATGGGGAGTGGGTAGCCTTAATAGAAAGCAGTGCTAACAGTCTCTGCACTTAGAAAACACACACAAATACAAAGCTTTCACTAATAGCACCAAGTGCTGCAGTTTCTATTTGGGGCAGAGGACTCCAGTTGTAGCCAAAACCATCTTACATTCTTCTGGGATGCAAAAGGGGGCTGATGGACGAAAGATCATTAAGGGGAATTTCTGCTCAAAGTAGTAGTAGTAGTAGTAATAATAATAATAATAAAGAAATGTCAGTATGTGAAGACACTCCCAGAAGACAGTCCATAAACCATCAAAGCTCTACCAAAGCTTTCTTTTGATGGAAAGTGCCAAGGCTCTGCAGTCAGTTGTTATGGGACGGGCTGAAGCAAAGCCTGACTGAATACAAAAAAAGCACGTTTGCCACTACCCTCAGTCCTGCCTGGTCGCAGGTATGGAGCTGCCCACTTCTGCGGGCCTCAATTGCTCTCTCTGGCAGCGCAGCCCAAGAGGCACACAGGGAGTTTCAGGCGACAGCCAAATTCCAGGCATGGGCTGGACACGCAGCCAAGTTCTACCAACCATCCTTAATGGGAATGCTCCCCCCCTCAAAATTACTTAATCCAAGTTTTATGTTACAAATATGCAATACCTCCCTGCTGGAGGACTACAGTGTTTCTAACCCAGCTGCTTTCTTCTTTGCTTTCTTCAGAAGAATGAAGTGAGTCAAACGTACGGTTTGGGCTTGATGGACAGCTGTACCTGGCAGTGGCAACACCACCAGCATCACAGTAACCAGAAAGGAACAGAGCACCATGAGAATAAATTCAAGAAGTTCCAACCATTTAATTTTGCATTTTTAGTACACAGCATTCAACACTCAAACATGTTTTGAAAAAATAAAATAAAAATTATCTATTTCAAGCATGTAGATATAGAAGTAATCATCTCCCAATCACTTGGTAGGGAAAGTAGGGTTTCATTTTTCAAAGAGCTCCAGTTCCTACTAACTTCTGAGTGCTGTGATCTCGGGTAAAGTTCTCCACCCATCAGTACCTTACAGGAGAGGATAAATTTCCCTTTTAAAAAGCTTACTGGATTCTTATTAGTACAAGAAAAACAAGTGCTGACTTGGAAGCAGCCTATAGCTTTACCTGTCAATAATCCACTTCATCAGACCTTGAATACAGAATATACATTTCACAGAACTCAAAACCCTACATTCCCTAAAATGACCATAATGGCACCTTTATGATAGTCCACCGTGGGTTGTGTTACCTGTTTTGTCAGGATGCCAACCTTCCAGCGAGATACTTTTTTTTTTTTTAACACCTTTTCTAAAGCTCCCATCCATCCACAGGAATAAAGGTATAAAAGACCTTTATGATATTTTCACTTGTTCTCCCTCCCTTAAAGGGTATTTCTGTGATCCAACTTCATCTGTGTAATGGATTTGCAGCTCTTTATGACAAACATGGAAAACTTTTTCATGTAACCTGTGTGAGCATATGGCCAGGTCAGGGACACTGATACAAGGGACGGGCAAATTGTCAGCCAAAGGTCTTGTCTGCTACTTATGCCCCCCAGCCCCCTATATTCCCTCCCATCCTGTAAGCTGGTTAAGCTACATCTCTCTTGCAAGCTTCTAATTATTATAATTAGTCTATAGGTTTCTAATTATTATTAGACATTTTTTGCACTAACTCTTGCACCCCTTAGGTAGAACAAGCACTTAGGTACTATGCTGCCACAGCAGTGGAAGAAGCTCTGAGAGACATGTTGTCCTTGTGACAGCAGTGCAGTTTATTGCTTCTTGAAAAAGGAGGGGGATGACAAGCTGCATTTAATCAACTTTCAGAGAAAGCTAAAAATCAAACGTCTGTAAGATTAGTATCAAATGCTTGGATCCTTTCCTCCTAGGGTAAGACAGTGTCCAACGGAGAAAATCTCAGAGCAAACCAGAAACTCTGGAGGCAAATTCAGATGATGATACTGAGATGTAGTCTGTCAATTTAGTGCTTAAGCACGGAGTGGGCTGGGTCTGCGGAGAATTTGTGTGCAGGGCAGACAGAGGCTGTTGTCAGACTTCCCCAAGAAGAGCCTGTTCCTTCACTGACCTTCACAGGAAGCAGCACAAAGACTTGCCATGACAAAAATTCATCACTGTACCCACTGATGGGTAAAGAGGGGAAGTCCACAAGAAAGCAACACGAGAAACCCTCCTGCAGGATCCAGTTCGAATGGGTCGGACCAAGACTCCACCAAACAGCAAGAGGAAAAAATTATTAGTGACCGTGACTGTGGGCACTAGGACAGTATTACATGGCTCTCAACATGTGTACTCACCAGCATACCTGGCCTCAGCAAAAGCCCAGCTCTCCACCAGCTGGATTCAGCACACTAATGCATAACCTAAAGCTGTCTGGGTGGTTTTAATTTATCCTCTCAGTGCTAGTGCGTAATGTGTTTTTAATGGGGGGCAGTGCTGCAGGGGCAGAGGAAAGTGGTGCTGCTGGGTTTTTTCCTAGAACTCTGCCTCTTTCCTAGAACTCTACCAGCTCCAGGGTAACTGCACTAAGGGCTGTGCCCGCTATTACCAGAAAAATCACAAAAGGCTATTTGAACTTTCACATTTTGACACCACACAAAACTGGGTCACCAAAGTCCTTCTTGCATTTGGAGGGCAACTTTTACAGTGGCAGAGAGAGAGGTTTAAGGAAATGAGGACACTTTCATACTGCACACACACGTGCAAATTGAAGTAAAAAAAATCCCTTGGGAGAGTGTGGAGAGAAGGAAAGGTGAAAAACAGTTAACATGAAATTGAGTTGGTAATTGCAGGAAAATCACTGGGCAATTTTACAGAGGTTCCCTTTTCCCGCATTTATAGCTATGTCAGTACACCTCCCCTAGATGACACCTAACACAGTACTGCTCCATCCATATCACCCTCTCAGCCAGTTATCACTTGTGGGCAATAGCCCATCTTTTAGACTGTAGGTATTTCCATAGTGCCTTGTTTCCCTCAAATAAAGATTAACCTTTTCCACATACGACCAATTCCACAGAGAGTCCAGGTTTCCTGGCAGAACATTTTGGCTTAAAATCCTTTATGACAGGCTTCCTGCGACTCTCCGTCAACCCAAACACGTACTAGATTTGGCCAACATTAAAAATGGAGATTATGTAACCTGCAGTCCATATATAAGGCACAGTGAGTGCTGCTGCTCATCAACCATTATCATATATATACACTACAAGGTATTCTTACTGCAATAGGAAAATTCCCTGTTATGGATACATAAAGAGTTCAAGGTTTTGGTGGGTTTTTTTAATTATGAGTGGCTTCTAAACATTCTTTACTCAAACTTGCTTTCTGTAAGTGTTTGAGTCGGGACAATTTGATCACTTGACTGTTTGTAGGCAGTGAGCAGCAGGGCATCAATAAGACAGAGACAAACCAGTTAAATCTTCCTGAATACCTGCAACCAAATGATCCCACTGATCATTTATCTGTAATTGCTATATCATTACCCCTCCCTATTTTTATTTATACAGTTTATTATGTCATTCAGGTTTTCTGAACCTTTGCCGTAAAACTGGTGCAAATATAACTTTATATTAAATCAATATATTCAGTGGTTATTTGATCATTTCCTTTGGCAATATCACACGTATTGGATCTAGGAGCTGCAAGCAAGAGGATGGCACTTCTTGTTTGGAAATGAAGAGCCATGTTGCACATTTTAAAAAATTCGTAATGAAACCTTCATTATAGAGACATATATCTCACCATCCATCATCTCCAAACATGCAGGCTTGGAAATGAAAACCTGCCTGCATTTAATTTGATGGGCTGAGCGTACAGCATTCCCATCCTGTTGGGGGGAGGGGAGCAGTATTTTATTTATTCACACGCCTGAAAATAGACAGGTAAATTTTGGAGCACCATCTCGCCTCGAAATCCTGGAACCACTTATTTGAAAACAACCCCGAATCACACGTCCTTGTTTCCTGTCGCACCGAGGGCTCCATTGTTTGCTCCTATTAGCACAGCGGGGGGGGGGGCCTTTGCTCTGCGCTCCCCTCCCAAGCTGCGCAGCATCTGCTAAGGGGGGTTTATTTCCTTTTTTATTTATTTGTTTCCCCGATTTTGTTTCTAATCTCTGTTTCTTTGTGGTTTCCTGGAGTCGTCCTGACAAAGCCACATATTCTGTTCCTGTCCTTTATAGCACTGGAGGGCACTGCAGAACACATGAAATTTGTTTCTAATTTTACATCTGCCAAAAAGCATTCCTGGGTTACAAATACACGCCAGCAAAATTGGTAGGGCCTATCCCACTAATGCCACAAAACAAACAAAGCCAAAAGGAAATAAAAAAGACTAAAATACAGCACAAATATTTTTGCACTTCTTTTAGCTTGTGAAGGCTTTCCTTTTTCCCCTCCTTCTCCCACATTTTACCCAAGTTAAGCTGTCTGGTATTACATATTTATCTGTTTATATTTAGAAAAAAATAACTACAATACAAGAAAATGAGAAGGAACAATTCAGTTTTTCCTCTTTTGCAAGTCCCATAGATAAGGAGATGGCTAGAAATACCTTCAGGCAGAAGCACGTGGAGGATGACTCCCTCCCCAGCATATCACTGAAGCACTGAAAGTTTCAAGCAACTGGCCAAAACCCTGATGCTTCAAAATCAATTTAAACTCAAAGTTTGATCTCAGCTGCATTGCTGCCATTTACATATGCAATGTGCTTTACAGAAGCTATTTCTTCTCATCATCACAGTTTCCTAGATAATATTCTAGCTAAATTATCCTAAACTCTGTAACCACGGCAGGGCAAACCCTGAGGTAGCCTCTAAGGCAGCTAGAGCAGCATCCCAGCTGGAACAAAGCCACCAGGGCAGCAAGGCCCTTTGGCAGGGCCCGCTGGGGGACCGGCAGCACCACAGCCGCTGCCCCACTGATTTGTGCCACGGGTTTGAAGTTCAGGTTGCGCTTCGGCGTCTCGCTGTGATCTGTATTTGCTGCACTGAAGTTTCACCTACGCATAAGCAACAGCTCCCAGCCTGGCTCAGATTTCACAACTGTAAATGTCAACAGACCACGGAACACAACTCAGGGTTTATTTTCATTAGTAGTAGCAGAGTGTCATGGTATTTCAATGCTCTGCAAGTGCTAATTAAAGACCTTGCCATAAGGAACTTGAAAGAACATTTCAGAGCTGCATCCAGCTCTGCAGCTCAGGTTTATCAGATAAAACATAATAGCACAGATATTCCAGCACTTCCTACAAACCACGGAGGGGACTCTTGTATTTTCACACTTGCAGAATTTTGCACTAGATAAAAATATACAGCTCCTACCGGAGAACATCAGCTCTTGCCTGGCCTGGACTGGAGGTGCCCACTGGCTGCCCACAGGCGCGCTGGCCGTGCAGCGTTGCTGTTAGGGAGCCAGGGCTGCAACTAGAGGCATGTTTCCTCTGATGGCCAGAGCGGGTTGGATGGTTACAGACAGGAGCTGGAGCAGTTGTCTCCATCTGATCTGCAAAAGCCCATGTCACAAAGACTCAATTCCTTCCTAAAGGAAAGCTAAAACATACTGCGCAAAACTTAGTCTGACTTACACAAAATTCATCAACTTGTGCGTGATTCTCATTCAAAACTTCAACCACTCTCACAAAATTTCCCCAGATACCAGTATATGTGATCCAACATCTCCATTTAGGACCAGATCTGAAGAGCGTGCTGCTTTTCAGATTGCATTACAGCAATTCTACAGGGCTGAACTGAAAAAAACGTTTTTTTCAGTTATGTTTGGCCCTTTGTGTTCTAACTTCCCCAGTGATCACTCTCACTGAGAAATTCTGACTATGCAGACCTGCTAGAGACTAATCTGCCTGCATCTGCACATGCACAGCATATCTTGTACTGTACAAATGTCTTTTCCAATATGGATTATGGGCTAATAAGCTATATGGTTCTGCAAATCTTCGTGGCCTTTACTTTTTAGCTGTTATATAAGAGTCATATTTCCTAAAAGGAGAAACATATGGATTGTATCTATCCAGCACTATATGATCACAGAGTCTGCTGTTGAAACATATTTGGAGAAAAATGAAGCCATCTATAAGAGAACTGTGAGAAGAATCAATTGGGGGGGGGGGGGGCTGGCTGCTGTCTGGAGCGAAAAATATGAAAGGAAAAAAATTTAAAAAGATTTGTGTGGAATAAGCTGACCCTACACATTCACTGTTTGTGGTTTGATATCCTTCTAAAAATATTTTCATTGAACTTGTAAGATACTGAAGTGAAAATGTTATTTCAAAATTCCTTGTTTGGAAAATACTTCAGGTTTTTGGGAAAAGGAACTTTTTGCTTGAAACAGTTCAATACATTTCACCCAAAGCATCTCTCTCTTCCCCTTCAGTCACCACTGCATTTTCAGTTATTTTACACATTTTTTTACTGCAAATACTAGGGAGAAAAAAAAAAACCCAACCAAGCAACCCACAAACAAGTCTAGTTCTAGTCTCCAAAAGACAGATTTAAAAAAGATGCAAATACCAAGACTTTATCTTAATTTTTATCAGTAAGTACCCATTATATGCAAAGCTTTACTGGTTTAAACTTTTTATGCTAACTTTGACATAAATATATGCCTTTCCACTAACTATTCATCTCAGTTTTCTTATCTGTAACACAGGGATAATAATACTGGCTATACTTGCTTCAGTGGAGGGGATTAGTTGGTATCTACATGGATCCTGCCTGTATAAAGCACAATGATTATTGCCTGAATGTCGATATCTCCTCCGCTCTCCTCAAAAAGTATATGCCTTCTGGCCTCAAAATTAAAAAATAACTTCAGTATTTAAAATATTTCATTTTTGCTATGTCAGAAAGAAAATCTACAGTCAACCGGGAAGTTTGCAGAGCAGCCAGTGCATAAACACACAGCATTCTAAGGACATGATCATAGATTATGAGTCCAGATACGCAAGTTGCTTCCTTTCTGAAGTGATCAGTGCCAGACCACCGGCACACAAAGCAGGATGTTTTCCATATTTCAGTGATATCACAATGTCCACTCCTGTCTGTTCATAAAAAAAAAAGGTAAAAAAACCCAAACCCAAACAAACAACCAAAAAAATCACACATTTCCCTCCACACTTGCCTACTCCTCCCACTTACTCCATCTCTTCTACAACAATTTGCTTACAAATTATAGCTAATGTTTTTTAATAACATGCAAGTTATCACAGTCAGTATTTTTACATCTGCAGCTGGAGTTCCAGCCTTAATTCTGGATGCCCAGCTTTTTGTCAGTTTATTGCAGGAATGAGATGTGAAATATATTTTCATTTTTTATTGATAAAGATAAACATGATTTGTAAGATGAGTCAAATTAACAATCGATTACACACTAATGGGCTCTAATCAATACATTAACTAAAAGGGGGGGAAGAGGAGAAAAGATGGAAGAGTAATTTAAAATGACAGGACTGTTCTGCTGGTATAAAAAACCCCAGCATATAAAATAAACTGAGCAGCCCTTTGTGGAAGAATGCAATATCCTCTCTCTCGTTCTCTCACCTTGTTTCTCTGTATGATGTGGCGTGTGTTTATTAAAGAATAAAAGAGCAATTATTACATTTCTAGCAGATTGCAGGGCCTCAGCCAGCACGGCAGCAGCAGTACAGCAGTGTCAGCCTGCTCTCTAGCGTTGCTGGAGGTGTGCGGCATCCGGCGGCCACTGCGCACCCCGGCTGCGCTTCCAGCTGCACCCGCTTAAAACACAGCCCAAACCCTAAAGAATTCCCTTGCTGTCTTCTGGGTGGCAAGGAAATCTCAATTATGCACACAAGGGATGTGGTTAGGGGAAGAAAGGAGAAAGAATGTTTAAATTGTATACGTAAACTGTTTTGTTTTACAAGCTGGAGTAAATCAGCACATTTGTAGGCCATATTTATCTGATCCATTCAATAATAATCTCTCTCAATGAACACCATTGATGTGGCATTTATGCCACTGCAAAACATAACCAATCCCTTAAATTCAATTAAAGCATTAGTGAAAAAAATAAGAATTTTTGCTTCTGGGCAAGTCACTAGTGCTGAATGGCACAAATCTCTGCCACGCTGCCATCAGGGATCGAGATGAGAGAATACCCTGGGAACAGAGGTAAATGCAGAATCCCCCCTGCTCTCTCTGCCTTCTGAATTCAGTCCTCACTCACAGCCCCATAACATTACTAGAGGTGCCATGGTCTAAAAATAAACCAACCCACCCCCCTCACAAAGGGATCAAGAAAGGAATCCGGTCCTTTTAGCACCAATTTCCTAACAATAGGCGCAATCCTGCAGGCTGATGCTAACGGAGCCTTGCATGGACCTTGGTGAGAATTTGGATATGAAGAGGGGGCACAAGCAGACAAGCAGCTTTGTCACCTGGTTTTGCTTTGGATGACATAGTTCAAGGCGTGTATGTTCAGCCCTTCTTAGCTCGTGTAACACAGGGCCTTCGTGCTCTTAAGCCTTGTTACAGAGAGTGAGAAGGGATGTGGTCCCGATTCACGCCAAGTAATTCCAAGAAAATTCAAACAGAAGCAATGGAGCTGTTACAACAGTGCTCAAAGTTGCCATCTCCTAGCAAAAACTTAGAGAGAAAAGGCAGCAAGTGCATGTTACACACCATGCTTTGGAAGAGAGAGAACTTTGAAGGCACAACTAGACTTTGAAAAAGAGATGCTGAACTCAGTTACACTTAAGTAAATCAGGAGAAATGCAAGTGGAGCACAATCACAATAATACAGCGTATTCTCCGCGGGCTCGTAGATCAGGAAATGAGACTGGATCAGAAGAGCCTGCTTGGTCTCTTTGAAAACTATTCCACCGATCCACTCTGAAACATCTTCTTTTGAATATAGTCAATAGCAGCTTTAAAAATAAAAGAATGTCATGTCTCTAGAAAAAGCATTTTGTCAGCTCAGGCAAAGACATAGGTGTGGGTTTCAGTGGAGGCCAGCAAAGCCCACTGGGCGAGCTGGCAGCGGGGAATTCATCCTACCGACTAGGATGTGCTCCGATAGGAAACTCCTCTCTCAGCAGCAGTCTGAGAACTACAGGCACCTACAGCAGATTATCAACACTAACGAGAATTATAGTTCCTGGGCTGAAGGTGAGGGATCAAAACGCAAAGGATGCTGGAATAGTACATCCATAACCAGTGGTGCTTCTGCGAGCAGCATTTTTCAGACCTTTCTCAAATACAAAGTTTCTTGTCCGTCGAATCACTGCAGAGATGCCCAAACACCAGTCTCCTCTTGCAGAGCAGAACTACCAAGTATGTACATGCTAGCTGGTATTACAGATGAAACAGCTACAACTGCCTGGGTTTCATTAGATGTAATCAAATATTCAGTTAATATCTAATGTATACCTAAAATCAGCTCAATCTTAGGAAGCTTTCCCTGATATATGCACAGCTGCTGGAAATAGATGACTTCTTTCATTAATGTTTGCTTCAGAAAATACCTAGTTCGCTTTGGCTGTGTTTATGTGCTTTCTACAACTACAGCAGTAAATCAGTGTGCTGGGAAGACCATTTCACAGAAAAGGCAAATCTTAGGTGGGTATTAAACAACACTCATTCAGAATGAACTCTGAACTTGTGAAATGAAAATTTGAAGATTACATTAAAAGATCTACTAATCTAGATGGTGAGAACAATGCAACGTTAGAACTATAGATACTGAAGATACTAGTTTCGATTAAGCACAGCCACAAACTATTCACAGCAAAACGCTCAGAGCCAGTTTGCTTAGAACAACCTAAAATAATTTTGCTTTGTAGTAACAACTGTACCAATATACAAATATCCCATTTTTATTAATAATTTCAATTGTTTGTTGACAACGGGTGATCAGATTCACAAATTAAATTTAGCAACTGGTCGTTTAGTTTAAATTAACTTCTCTTGTTAGTTTAAATTATTATAAATGGTACTGAAACCTACACAGACTTAGAACCACACAGGCAAAAGAGTCTCTGCCATCATCACGTTTACAGTAGATCAACCTCTGGCTGTGCTGGGTAATACCCTGCCTCACTCCAGCTGTGCTCACTGGGCACATTTTACATAAGTTGTTTTCATAACTAAAAATATGAGGGTTTTATAAGCAGGGAGCAGAAGCCTCTTGTTTTGTTTGTTTTACTGCTAGACCTATGGGGGCATTATTTTGATTTCTCTGACACTGGATAAACGTTATTGATGTCAGTGAACTCTGAACCTGTAGGTATAAGTATTTTCAAAATAATCTCTCTGTATGGAAAGTGAGATCGCTTAGGATCAAGCAGAACACTACAGCATAAACCTAATGTGTCTTTTAAAAAAATCTCCAATTAACAGGAGAAAACATTTACAATCTGCTGTTTGAAAACAATTTACTGGTGTAAGTTTAAAGAGAACTAACTTTTTCTTGAATACTATTTGATTTACTAATGTACCTTTACACTTTTACTAAATTTATTAAGCTTTTTTGAGTTTTCTTGGAAGACAGGTTTTCGCAACAGCTCAGCCCTAGCAAGTAGTTCAAACTCTAGCAGCAGCCATGGTTTTAAGAAAGCCCCCCACGCAGTGCCTGAAACCCCCCAGGTTTATTTTCAGGTAGGGAAGGCCAAGGGCAGCCTTGTGTATATATACTACTTTTATGGCAGTACTGGAAAGTTAAATAACCAAATGCAACCGCTCCCTGCACACCTTAGCTAGGTACCTGGGATACACTAATTATTTTTCCCAAATCAATTGGTACTGTGTTGGTACACAGCTACTCAATTGGTACACCACTTCAAGGCAATTTTCTTTTGTCATTAATTCCTACTGGCATCTGTATTCTGACTTGTAGACTCTGACCATCTCTGTGCCTTGCAAGCATTATCTCAAGCCCGCTAGGCCTCTAAAAATCTCAGGAGTATCTTTGCCTGCTGTTTATGATGAAGATTTCTCCAGTTTTACTTTATTAAGCAGAGCAGAGCTAAGCTTGGGGCCAGCAGCAAAGGAGGACTCCAGACCTCACAGGAGTTAACAGTTCCCACGTACGAGGCTTCAGCTACAGCAGAGCAGCTGCATTATTCTGCAGCTCCCTCTACTTGCTGCATCCCATCATGGCAGTGTGACAATTTGCCTCTGTAACCTCCCAATCATTCTTTCATAGGTCAGATCATAAGATCAATATAAACAAGAAAAAAAGAGACATGTACTCTTGTAAGAAAAGCCAGGAAGTTCAAAGTTATAGGTGACAGTCTGGATTTAACTCTGACTGATCTGGGAAACAAAACAAAAGTAGAGTGGTGACATGAATGAAGGATGAAGTGTCAGGCTGTAAAGCGCTTGGGTTTTATCAATCTAAGTCAAGCCCTTACAATGATTAAACGCAGATTTCTCATATTATGTAGAAAAAACAAATTAAAAGGGAAGAAACAATGATTTCATAAATGTTTACTCATGAGAAAGCTCCACAGCTCTCAAATGAATACACTGGTAATGTAGCCATTTAAAAAAAATTAGAGCAGTGCATTCTGTACATGAGAGACATTTCTCCGAGTATGTGACGATACCCAAACAATGTTGCTTACAGCGACAGACCAGCGATTCCCTTCCAGTTCTGCATGATTTGCCTGCACGTACAGCACACAGTGCATTTCATGAGCACAAACAAAGCAGTAAGTAACAGCTAGTCACAAAGAGAAGACCAAATACCACACTGCACAATAACCATAGCAGAGAAGGGCTACCTCTTCAAATACTGAAATTAGCATCAGTGACAAATGATCTCAGTGGGTGCATACTGCCTTCCCTGATCCCTGCCACCAAGCCCAACAAGTCTGCCAGCAGAAAACACTTCCTTTACTGTTGCTCTGAGAAAGGGGCAGATGATCAGAAGTTTAGGATTTAATTACTGCATTCGGATCTGGGGGAAAGCCTGGCCAAGATCACCAAGATTAGAATCAGATCCCTTATTAATTGCCTGCACAAGCACAGCAGCTCTGCGCATACACTAACACAGTGCTCGGGATGCCCAGCAGCCTCCGAGCACAACTCTGGCACACTGTGCTCTCTGCAGCTGTACCACCAGAGGTGAGGGATCTTACTGGGCTTACTTTTTCCAACTCACTGTGTTCAGGTAATGATTCCACCCAAAACCACACCCTCAAACTTTCTGAAAACACAGCCACAGATCCCTACAGCTGAACTTGTTATTTGGTTTTCCAGAGGTAGCTTCTGGGCATTTCACAAACATTTGGATCATATATTCATTACTTAGCAAATAAACTCCTTTACTATATTGATGGGAAAAGATAAAAATCACGCAAGTTTTTATTGCAGCTGCCTCAATTTCACATGTTTCATGACTCAATGAATATTTATATTGTTTTAAAGAAAAAGAAAACTTGAGCCTTGTTTTGCAATATTAAGCAACAAATGTCTTGTATTTCAAATGAACTGCTAAAACTTAATCCTGCAATTCTTTTCTAATCCAAGCAGTCCTAAGGACTACCATGAGATCAAGGACTCCTGACAAGAGCGTGTTTGCAGGGTCAGGGCTTTCATCTGTGTAGAAGGCATACAGCCAGCCACCAGGTGAACTTATTTTGCCAAATTTCTAATCCACTTGAGTATAATGGGTTTGAAAGTTCAGATAAAAATAAAAATAAATAATAAAAAAAAATCAAACTTCATTGAATTTCCTTTCCACTTAGACAGTGAAATAGCAATGCAGAAGATGAAAAATGTGTTCAATGAGAATGTGACGAAATGTGTAATAGGACCCAGAAATGGAGGTGCTTCTCTTGAGAGTAAACCAAGTACAAATTGGCCCCTTCATACGTTCCCCCCTTAAACAGAACACATGTATCCATGTCCAGTCACACACACGTGTGAAATTCCATTGCCCTACGCAGGAAATAACTGTCAGTAGGCTCCTTCCCTGCCATCTTACCTGCCATGACACCAATAATTCTTCTACTCCTGCTGTACAGCAGCCCTTCCAGAAAACGAGCCTTCCACCTTCCAATGGTGAAGGACAGAGCTGCTCTATGCTACACTTGGGTTTTCCTTACAGGCATCAGGGTGCAAGCAAGATGAGAGCAAAGGAAGAAACTAAGTAGCTGTACCTATTTCTACCTTTGTTTCTACAATAAAGAGCAATCATGCAGCATTGATTAGAGGCCCTGGCCACAGCCCACACCCAAGAGCCCTCCAAGAAGGACCAGAGCACCTCATGAGGAACTGGGAAGACCTTCATTTATGCACTAGACCCCTATGGAAACAGGCACAAGACCACCTCTGGCATCAGCCATCGAGATCCCTCCAGTCAGCAGCTTAACAAAAGCTCTGCCACACCACTGCCCTGAAAGGGGCTTGCCCCCATTTCCCCCCACCTACCCAGTGGTCCCAGAGCAGGGCTCTGCCCCCACGATGCTGATGGAAGCACAGGGTAGCACAAGCACCTCTGAGAATGGACTCATGCAGAAATAAAGATTCGTAACAGGACTGCAAATCCTTACCTGGGGAAGGTGGAGGCAGGGGCAGCACACAGGGGCGCATGGGGATGGCTGATGGGGACAACCCCTTGCAGCTCTAAGAGTTGCTCCTGCTCCAGGTGTGGAAGTTTACTGCAACTTACCAGACTTTTTTTTTTTTTTTTTTTTTTTTGCCTCTTCTTTGAAATTTGTTGTCCCAGCTACAACACTTTATCTTAAACCCAACATTTGTATACTCTTATCAGTTCAGCTACTTGTTCCTAAACTGAAATAAAAAGTATGTTGTAGTCAAATGTAATGAAGTGGCTTTTACAGGTTTTGGTCATTGTTAGAAAACTTACTTCATTATTTGAAAGGTTTGCTCTGAATTTAAATCATTACAACTCTTATGAAATCAACAGTACGGTGATAATTTCTGAGGTTTTTGTGTTCCTTGGTCTTTTGAAATGTAAGAAGAATTCACAGGCTGCTTAGTCTGAACACAGCACCTGAGTTTGAGTACTGCTCTTCCATCCGCAGGCTTACAGTGAACACACAGTTGTGACTGCAGCTGGGTCACAGGGTAAATTCATTAATTAGAGTACCCAATAAATTGTTATTTATATTGTACAGTTGCTTGTCACCACCCAAAATGGTCAATAATGTCGACAACAAAAAATAGAATATGGCAAAAGCCAAGCTAAGCTCACATAAATTAGCTAAGGAAAAGGCACAGGCAAAGATAGCAGCAATTGTGGAGTGAATGAGGGGGAAGCAAAGAAGTGGTTAGAGGATTTCTGTGTCCTGAAATGCTATATTCAGCTAATATCTCAAATGGCACTTCACAGGGTCCCGCTCACCAGTAGCAGGAGGGAACAGACATTGGCTTTTCTCCTTAGCCGCCTGCATAACAAGCCAATATTTACTTGGAGCTCAAGGAGAACCGGGCCTTCTCTGCAATGCCCTGGGTAGGCTAGACTCATACTTGCGTGAGTAAAATTAAGAACTCTGTGTAGCTGGAAGACGTTTTTCCATTTGATTTTGCAGATGTGGCTGGGGGGAATGCTCCTTTGGAACATCAATGCCTTTCATGAATATATGTTATTTTGGTAAAGATCCTTCTGTAGTTTAAAAAGTTTAAAATAATCATTTTGGGGAGGCTTCATTTTTATTCTATTCTTTACAAGTGTTTTCTATAAAATAAGAATCCAGATCTTGACACCGAAATGAAACATTGGTTTTAATGATATATATTCATAGGTCAAAAATAATTTCCCCCCATAATCCACTTCACCTATTTTAAACCCAAGGATTTTTCACTCTCAACCAGAATTGCGCAGAATTCTTTAGACTGCTGCTGAGCAAGACAAAATCCAATTTTCAGCCAGCAGCAATGAGTTGCAATTCAAACTGTGTGGCTCTTTTTCAACTTGGAGAGACACCTATGTCTGCTTTTATTTAATACTTGTAACATCTTCCTCCACAGCCACTTGAGGTGGTCCTCATACTGAGGTTGTGCCAAGCAACTCATGTTGCAAGGAAAAAATTGTCTGCTCAACACTGCCTTTCCTTCTTGCCCACTTCCACCAGTGTGGCCTGAAATGCAGGCTATCAGAAGACCCAGCACTCCTGGACTGGTTCAGGTCTGAGCCCTTGAAGGTTTGTTCTTCCCTGCAGTAATTTGACTGCTTTCACTAGCACAGTTAAAAGGAACGAGAAGCAGGGAGAGGAATTGCTCCTGGGGCTGCAGGGAGCTAGGGTGGCCGAGCTGCAAGAAAAGCCAGGGCCTGAGCAGGGCTCCTCTAGGATCTTCACATTTTGCAGAAACTGGCAATATCAGTGCCTAATTTTATGCGATTAAAAATTACCACAACCAACATTAGGATTTATGTATTTTAAGTTTACAAAGAAGAGGTTTCTTCCCCCATCAGTTGCATTCCTTATGGCTCCCAGAAGGAAATGATCTTTCATAGGCAGAACTAGAACGGCCTGTCATAATCACTCATACCTAATGATGGATATTTATTGCTGTCACCAGAGACTTAAGGTCTAACAATCCCATAATATAAAAATAAAAAAAGAATGTAATGACTTCACTGATCTGTTGCTGCTAAATCTGAAGTACGTGGAGAATTTGGATTAATTCACACGTTAAAATTGATAAAATGTGTTGGACTGACCTCAGTGGCTGCAGCATGGAATATTTGGAACACTAGATGTATATACAAGCATGCACTTGATCATAATTTTTCTAACTCGCTGCCAGTGTGCTTCAGTTTCTTTCCACTAAGCTGATGCAAGGTTCATAACAAAGTTAAATGGGAAGATCGTTAGGCCAAACATTGTGCATTTGAAAATCCTGGCCAAGCACTACAAATACAGCCTAGGGAAACTATTTACTAGGAGTTCACCTGGCGCTACCTGCTTTAGCAGGACAGAAGCAGTAGCCCCGCTCTGAGCACAGTAAGCCCTTCCCAGGCACATCCCAACTGCTGCGATAACCCCACTTGAACAGCAGACACCAGATTCTTCCTACTGAACCACACAGAAGCATTCATATGGGTGATAGTGACCTTATGAAGAGGTTCTTTTTTAAATGGCAGACACAAAACCAGCTCTTTTAGATGACAGCATCTTTGAACTCTCGATCTCATGTTTCAGATACCACAAGTGAAAAAATTTAAACTCATTATTAATCTATCTGAAGAGCATACTTGGGTATCTGGAATAGTTTGGACTATTGAGTGGCAAAAAGACAGTGCATTTGGAAATATGGGTCTGAAAAAATGAAACAACAAGAAAAGAAGTGGAAAACAGGTATATAAATAACAAGGAACAAAGTAAAACTAGATTATAGATAAGAGGGGACAGTTCTGTTTCACTTTATTTTTTCTTAGTAGTAGTGACAACCCTTCTAAGGCACCTAATCTTCTCTCGTTTCTTTTTTATCTTTATCTTTTACTTCATTAGCAATGTTTTATTGATACTTTATTTTAGATGATAGCTTATTTTGTTCTGTGGACAACCAATGGGATGCTTATACCCATTTTAAAAGCTTTAACTCAGTTACACACATGGACATGCATATAAAGACTAAGTTTTTTTATTCTTTGAAATTTCAGGATGCACTAAAAGACTTTCTACACTCTTACCCTTGGCTAGGGTTATCCACTAATTTGGGGAGTTTTGATTCATGGAAGTCAAAGGACTTTGGATCAGGGCAATAATTTACTTTACAACTCAGTGACTTTGGTGGACTTGCACTCAATTTTCCATTGGTCCAGTGATGTTAGGCCCTGAAATACAGACACAGCTCTCAACCCCCTGTCACCTCTTTAGTAGCAGAGCAATGTGTGAACTCTTTTCATCCTTTAACCATACATGTCATTCCCTTTTATCTCTAGGAAAATAGTTTCCTGTTATTTTTAGCTCAAATCACAGCTTCATTTTTCAAAAAAATCCAGAGTCTACACTGTTTCTTAGTAGTCCCCCAAACTTAATTTCCTGGGCTGCAAAAGAAAGCTGAAAAAGGTGAAAACACCATTGACTTTTGATCTGTTTTAGTTAAGAGCATGCCAGGCTTCTCAGATCCAGTTCATAGTCCTCTTTTAAGTAGCTTAAGGTAAAGGATGCAAGTCACAGCTATGTCAGAACATGCTTTGCTCACCTCTTCTCCCCGCCCCCAAACCATTTCTGACCCTGCTTTGGGGGACAATATTGAAAACAGTGAAAATATAACCCTGCTAAAAACATGAATCAAAAAGTCACTGCTTGTGGACATGTTTTTAAAATTGCTTAGTTGCATGGAAGTCCCTTTAGTGCTTGAAGGACTTTAATAAAATTGATTTTCTGAGTATAGCCTTTTAGCAGCTACTGTATAAGCTTGAAATATGAACCCTTCATTGTTGAAAGTGTTTCATTTTTGCCCTGTAACTAATGATCAAGGGAAAGAATGTGTTCAGAATTCTCCATGGTTGCCATTTTCATAATTAAATCGTGCTAATAATAAAGCTTTGCAGACTTTAAACAAACTGGCACTGGAGTGGAATGTGGTTTGCAGTGTTTCATTTAGAGACCTTTGCAATTAGCCCTTAATGAATAAGCATACCACAGTGATAAGTAAGACATCTCTGTGAACTGGTTATTTACCAAAGCACAAAACTGTGACATTTTCATTCCAACGACTGAAAATTGTTCTCCAGATTTCTTCTGAAGGGTCTTAAGTAATTTGGGAAGTTAAAGCCCATTAATTGTCTTTAATGCCTGCTGCGTAATGCCAGCAATACTGCAGCAGTCTCTCCACTGTTTATCCTAAGTACGATGGCTCAAAAATAAGCAGCTGAGTCAGTAAGACACATGTAGCTGAATACGAGCTGCATACATTGCTGCTAGTGCATGTCTCCTCTTTTTGGTAAGTTATACAGAACTTTAAAATACTAGAATCACATTTGTTGCAGAAACATAGCTGCAGGTTATACTATTCTCTCCCATACTGTATACATACTTAAACTAAGACTCACATTAAAATATTCTTTCTTATATTTGCTTATTAATAAAGTATATTTTTTTAAAACAACCCAAACCATACACATCTCAGGACATTTTATGGTAGCGTAAAGCTGGGAACAATGCTGATGTATATCAGCAAGGAATCCAGCCCTTTGTGACTGAAGGCACAGAATTAGGAGATTCGGGTTAGTTCACTGACTGTGCCTTTCTTACAAATGTAACACACTGCCTATAGGAGGGAGTCATTATTTTCTGGCAAAACTCATTTCAGCATCTAATGAACCAGAGGTAGTGGACTCTAAAACCCATGCTTTGGCTCATGTAGCACAGCAGGGTATACGATCCTGGGATTTTTTCCATGGACTGCAGTGAGTATTGGATCTGGCCCTAGAAAGAGAAGCATGGTGACTGCTGATAAAAGGGAGTATCGAGAAGAACAGACAGACGACCCAACAGACTGTCAGCAAACCATTCTCTCATATAGCTATCAGAAGGTAATAGGAAGATAATACAGTATCTCCAAAAGTAACCGTGCTTCAGCCTAGGTTATCAAACCCAAGTTTTTCTAAGTTGCGTTTTCCTGACAGGATCACAGCCACTACTGATCATCTAAGCCTGTTTCCTGTCTCTCAAATATTTGGGTAGGCAACTTTGTACTATCACGTTTCAATTCTACTTGAGAACTTTTTTTTCTCCTTTGCACATAGTAATCTTTCTTTTCTTTTGTAAAAAAAAAGACAAGAATAGCAGAAAAAAAAGTTGATGTACATAAAAACATTAGAGACTCTGATATATATTTTAGGCTCCCTTCCACAACAATCTGACACAAATCTTTTACAAAAAGAAATATAAGATAAAGACATGGGGGAGTATGAAATATGGAAAAGATTTAGACATGCAATCTCCAGAACCACAAATAACAGACAACAGTTTTGTGCAGTTTGCAGTAATTCTTGTGGCCATGCTTGGTACAGAAACACTGCAAACGCTAACCTGGACCCAGACAGAAGTCTGCTGCATCCCGAGTCCTCCCTGCAGCAGTGGTCAGTCCAAGCTGGTCAGCCTGCACAGGCAGGTACAGCATATACTGACAAAGGTAAATATGAATTACCTGTCCTGATACTTTCTACTTAGAAAACATGAGACCACATGGTCTCTAGAGTCACTGCTGCCTTTAGAAATTACCTTAAGGACCTGCTTTCAAAATCTGATCAGGATTCATTATCCATGCAAACAAAGGATGCTAGGATACATTGCACAATGGGAAAAACTGGAAAAAATAGGTATTAAGGGACACAGAGCAGCTTATGGTGCAGAGACACCCCAGTGCCTCAGTATGAATGAGATCACGTCCAGCAGGGCTTAATTAGCTCCAGCTCACCACCAGCAGCAGGACAGTTATGTTCATGTCATGAATGTCCAGCTCAGTTGGACACAAGCTGGCTCTTCAGAGAGCCGGCTCAGCTGCCTCTGTGTCTGCAGTACCATTAATGTGAAATTCAGACAGTTAACTCATGGATTACCAAATTTGGCCTGTGGCTGGACTTTTTTGTTTCAACTATTCCTCTTGAAGTTGCTGAACTTCATTCCTCAGATAGGCAGAAATCATCTGCTTTAAGCTTAAATCTACATCTGGCCATCTTATACCCATTCACTATCCTGCTGGAGTTGCCCCTTGAATAGTCTTCTCCCTTTTCTCTGGTGTTTATATTCCCGATATGCTTGAATACAGGAAACTTAAACAATGTTTGTTAAATGCGGACCCATGCTCTGAAGCACACATTCAGGTTATCCACTGCATTTAAAAAAAAATCCTTCCTGTTAAAATTCTAGCTATTTTTGTTATTAAAAATGGTGTCTAACTCTCAATATTGGGGCAACAAGCTCCACAGGCTTCTTTTGGGAAAGTGTGAAAAGTGATTTGCTGTTCTCTTTTTTGTTCTTAAAAATCTCAGCTTAAAAGCACTCACAGTTAGATTCTCTACCTAGAAACATATGGAAATGATGTGCTATAGCCTACACATCAAGAAATCTTTGAAAAACTCACAATGTTGCAATGGATAAACTTACTTTATGACAAGGGGTATCATACCCAGTGATGATAGGGACAGTGTCGATCATTCCTCAGGCGTGAGAAGTTGGTACGTGGCTGTGATGACACAGGCTATCATGCCAGGTGAGAAGCATTTTGTCAAAATCACACCCGAAGTCCTTTGTGAGCAGCCTTCTCTAATAAGGCCAGGCAGCAGATGGATCAGGAGAGCTCTTTCATGGGCATCTTAATCCTACCATCTTGTTGATTCAATAGATCCTGGGTGACAGTAGGCTTGGGATAGAGACTGTCTTGGGAACAGTACTTTTAATCATGGTGCAGCTATTTCCAAGACTATTACCAGAAAATTGATTCAGTCATTATGCCTCCAGGTACTGTCTTTTTAAAAATCTGTGTAAGAAAGGAATAAACTTTGGGATGTAATGAAAACTTAGAACTTGAAAGTAACATTTCCATCATAAAACTAGTACAGTATGAACAGAAACTTTTACACACACCTCTTCCAGGCTTGCCAAAATCCAGCCCCTGTAGTCAGACAGTGACTCATATAGCCTGCATGGGACAGCCTGCGGAGGCTGCATTGATGTGAATCATAGAATCATTTAGATTGGAAAAGACCTTTAAGATCATCGAGTCGAACCATCAACCATGTCCACTAAACCATGTCCTGAAGGGCCTTGTCTACATGCTTTTTGAATACCTCCAGGGATGGTGACTCAACCACTTCCCTGGGCAGCCTGTTCCAATGCCTGACAACCCTTTCAGTAAAGAAATTTTTCCTAATATCCCATCTAAACCTTCCCTGCTGCAACTTGAGGCCATTTCCTCTCGTCCTATCTCCAGCCACCTGACAGAAGAGACCAGCACCCACCTCACTACAGCCTCCCTTCAGGTAGTTGTAGAGAGCGATAAGGTCTCCCCTCAGCCTCCTCTTCTCTAGACTAAACAGCCCCAGCTCCCTCAGCCGCTCCTCATAAGACTTGTGCTCCAGGCCCCTCACCAACTTGGTTGCCCTTCTCCGGACACACTCCAGCACCTCAATGTCTTTCTTGTAGTGAGGGGCCCAAACTTTCAAGTGTCTCCTGGGCAAAACTGATATTCCTAAACTGGAACCCACAAAATGAGTGAGGTGGTGACATATTTTATTTATACCAAGGTTGTCCCTTGTTACCAGGATAGCTGTTCTACTTATTTTTATTCGTAGAGGAGTCCCATGAATGCTTAAAATTATTCCTGCAAATAGCAGTTCTATGACTGATTGTGCAAAGCAGCAAGAGGCAGTAGCCTCTAAAGTAACTTCTTTTTTTATCCTTGTTATAATGTACAGACTCTTTTCTATTTAAACTTTATACATCAGACTACAATATTTAGCGCACAGAAATGGGACAAGCAGAAGTGCTTTTCTTAAACAGAAACCTCATACAGTTATTCATAAAGCAAATCAATTGAGGCAGGCAAGGAGAATACACCTTAGATGGGCCTGGGTGAAAAAAGGAGAAGTAATACATTGTGTTCATTAAAGCAATATCAAAATTAAATTTAATACAAAGTACCTGAGACAAAAACCCAAAACTATTAACCCCAAAGCCACTAACTATTCATTAGCCAAGTCAATTTTGCATCCCATTATGATTCACAATGTGTAAATTCCCATTGAAATTGATTTAGTAAACCAGCTCTTTGATGGGTCTGAAATTAAAAGGATAGAAAAAAAGATATAACTAATTGAAGAACATAATTTGATGCTTGTACAGGGTGTGAAATTTACTGAGAGCAGACTAGAGCTTTAATTAAAGACAACGGGCCAAATTCACACCTGGGATAATGATTGACGAAATTTGCTGAGGTCAGAAGAATTGCAGCCACTCGTGGCAGGCCTGAAATCAACTCCTGGTAGTAGTCTGTTTTAAAAAGGAGCTAGGGAAAACAGACTTTCAAAAAAAAAAAAAGAAAAAAAGAAAAAAGAAGTGAGAAGTGTGTATTTCCCTGTCTAGAAGTTACCCTGACTGGGTTCAACCTTGCTCTACATTGAGCAACACTGGGAATTTCTTCCTGCTCACAGCAGCTCAGGGGGACAAAATACTAGATGAGGACACTCCTGCTTGCACTCCCAAATTAAGAGTGATGAGAAGAGCTGAAGTTTCACAGGAGAACTACCAGGAAAGGTACCTATCTTTTGCATTGGGAGCAGAGAAATAAGACCGCATAGTAAACCAGAGCCTTTTGAATAAGTCCTTTCCATTCACATATCAGGGATGTTCAGGCTGTTTGAAACAATTTCATAAATTCTGTTTCATCTTGTAAAATGAAGCATTTGAGCACATAAAGTTTCACAATTGCTTTGTGATGAACATTGCTTAGAATATTTGTACTTGGGAATCTGAAACTTTTATCAATTTTACATCATTTGGATTCTGTTCTACGAAAGGTCTTACCTTTATGAAAGAAAGAACAGCTGAAGAAATGATGATGTTCTGCACATTTTTGTAGAAGAGTATACATCAGCACATGAAGACATTCTATGTTATTTTCCAAGTAATGTTAGAACCAAGGACAATAGTCTAATTAGCAATTTTAGAGTATGAAGGCTACGATTAAAAATTATATTTGGGCTGCTTCCTCACTAAGAAATAGAGGCTTAAGCCACATGCATTAATTTCAACGTATAGATGGTTAAACTATTCAGTGTAGATCTAGATGATGAATTCCGCTTACTTTTGTTATTGCAGATAGACTGTAAATAAGTCAACGTTATCTCTTAACTTATGATTTATAATTATTTAATGAAATCATGTACCAGCAGGAATCACTAATTATTAATCAGTGGTTGCTTGGCTGATGAATTCTCCACATAGACACTGCTGTTCCCAAAAATTGTCTGAACCTAAATGTTCTCAGGGAAGAAGTTGTGACCAAATGGTTACTGGCAGCATCAAAAGGGAGAATCCACGGTTGACAAAGTCTTTAGTATAGTAAGGCAAAATAATGCGATTTTTAAACCTAAACAGAAAAATTTAACTCTTGCTATTTCCTATGGCTCTTCAATATGAAGCTAAGGAGCAAGCGTCTAAAATGGCATGAGGAGAACCAGGAGAGAAGCAGTAAGTTCTGTTTTACCAGCAGCAACGTTTTGTGTTGGTTCTTTGGCTCACTTTTTCGTACTTCAACTGATTTAACACTGAGCTTCCTCTTGCTAAAAGGTTGATTACATGTTCCTGAGCTGTCTTGCTCAGCAGACTGGAATGCTCCAGTACAGACCTGTGGCATAATTTCCTCAAGAGGAAGGTTCTTTTTTTTAAGTAATCATAAATAAGTAGAGGATTACAATGCTTAGCCTTGAAATTTCAGAAATAGTCCATGTCTGAGATATTATCTGCAGCCATGTCATGGGGATTACTGTAAAGGGGTTGAGGGATCCAAAACAATGTGAGGAGAAAACCAGTCATAGTTAAAAAATCTTCATCTACCATAAGATTCACATGAAGTTTGGATTCCTGGTGTCCAACACTCAGACAGACAGACTGGGATGGTCCAGAGACAAGATTTAAGCCCACCACTGCATATATTTACTATGCAGGAATGGCATGAGCCCACATTATCTGAGCACTGACGACAGAGTTTGCAACAGGCCTTAACCAGGTGCATGACAAACAGCAATCTGCGACTGTACAAATATGGTCTTTAACTGCTTTAAAATACACAGCAAAGTCTGCAGAAACAGGAGCTTAAAAGTTGGAGTATTTGGAGCACAACTCACTGGCCCAGTCTTTGTTGTGTAAGTCTGTGCTGACATGGATGTGTTTCTACCTTTATCTGCTGGTGAGGACTCTCATCTCCACAGTGAAAGAAGGTATTCTTATCCAGAAGGTATCACCAAAGTTAGGAAGGGGCTGAAAGGCAGTCAAATTCAGTACTAAGCAATATCTGTTTGAGCTCCATCAACAACACCCACATAAAAGCTGTTGTGCAGGAGCAAATAAGAAAAGTTGAATTCTTTGCCTAGTGTAATTCACTTCATTTATTGACTTTTTTTCCCTTTCGTTTGTCAGTGGTTCTGAGATGCCTGGCATTCAGGATGATTTGTAATGTAAATTATATAATTGTACTTTCACATATTTTAACATCAAATGGAATGATTGACTACAGAATTTGAGCTGTCTACAGGTGGGGGTCAATTATCATCTGAATAATCACACTGCCACACAAGAATAGCATGGCCATGGAGTGTGACATATTTTTATCTCTATGCATTTCAATGAAGTCAGGCTGGTACATAAAAGGTTATCACCTAGGAAACATATTTTCCTAAGCACAAGTTAAACATGCAAGCAAGATCAGCATAGATATTCAATTTAGCCAGTCAACCCTAACCTATTAATATTTTAACAAAATCCAGTGAGGATAATTTTTTTTCTTTGATCCCATTTCATTTGAGCAGCCTGGAAAGGGAAGAAAAATTAAAAACAAAATAGTCAAGCATACAGAATGAGGTTATGTATTAAGTGGGCTATTTAATGTTTTTGGCATATTATAGCCCTAGGGAAAGTGTGGATGGATTTAACAATCAAGATCTGTGTTCCCTGGGCCCACAAAGTTCGAGAAACATAAAATAATCTATACTTCCGAGCTGACAAATCTTACCTGACACTCTGCTTCATCTCACTGGGACTCTCTAGCTCAGCATTAATCATATGTTACAGGGAGTAAAAAGAAAAGTAAATCACACTAAGCTGGAAAGTGAGATGGAAGGTCTTTGGGCAAAGCTTTTAATCAATAATATGTCGGATAATAACCAGGAGCTATTGTTTGAATCTTCAGATATGAAAAGGTAGCAATGCAAAACACAAAGCAACTACAAACTGCTGCCACTTCAAAGGGGTCTGATGCAAACAAAATCAGCTTGGTTTGCCCTAAACCCCACCTTCCTGCCTTCCCCTTCCCAGCCATTAGCAAAATTCTGTATTCACAGTTCACGAGTATTTTGATCTAACTCCAAAACTGCAATTAAAAGTGTCTATCTGATCCTAGAGACAGATTCAGAGGACACAGTATCACGTGCATTAATTTTTGGGTGTCTAATCTGAGATCCTATTGAGATTCAGAGAATGTTCCAAAAAAGGTCTTATTTCTCATGTCAGACAATTCCCCTATTTCCCTACTAGCTTCTCTTCATACAATTACTACTAAGACACAGAACAGGTATTATTTTGCCCTGAATTCTACCTCATTTCCAAGTACTACACCTACCCTCATGTCTGTGGCTTCCCTTCTCTCCACTCCTCCCCATACATTAATAAAAAGAAAAAAATAATGTTTAGTTACTTGTCTACTGAACATTAAAGAATTCTTTAGTTTATGTATTTCTTAGCTATTTAATTTAATTTGTGATTTAAATTAGAATATGTGATCAGCTGGTAGAAAGCAGTATAACTAAACCAGTCTCTATGGGCTGAAGCCTCAGCCATGAAATACATGGCTGTGATTGATCTGACCTCCAGCTATTCATACAGCTCAGTTCATGACCTCTAACTTTCCTCACCCCTTCAATAATGTATGTAATAATATTTGGTTTGCTCAGTTATGAACAGGAGGTGGAGACGTTAGCCCTATCTCATACTTTTGTAATTATTATTATTATTTTAGGGGGTGGAGAGAGAGAGTTACAGCTCGGAGTGAAACCTAACCCAAATCCAGTTCAGGCTGTCCATTAATGCAAAACACTTTTGAAACTGTGAATGGAGCTCCAGTAATTCCTCCACTGTTGCTCAGCAGGAGCTCAGCAACACACAGCTTGCATGACTATGGTAACGAAAAAAAAAGTCGCACAACCATGAAAACATTCGGGGACCATTTTCACAAGCAACCCTATCAGCGAGCAATATTTTTTTACCGCTGCATGCATGGCCACGTTCTCTTCCTTTTTACTTTGTCTCTTTTTCGGAATACAAATACATTTTTTCTCCCCTTACTTTCTTTTGCATGCCAGTAAAATGAAAGATATTTAATAATGGTCCTGCTCTGCAACAAAAAAAAAGAGGGTTTTTTTCTGCTTTAGACACAGTGATATCTGTTGAGTCTATTTTTTAAATAGCTCTTTTGTTGAAGTCAGAAAAAACTTCCATTGTTATCAACACATTTTAAACTTTTCAACATTCTGAGAATTTCTCACTCAAAATAAATAAAACAATAACCAGAATTTTAAAAAAGTTTAAATTAATGAAATTATTTTTGAAGGGTTAAGATGGGCTACTGGAAAAAACCTCTTTCCACCTTTAAGACACATTCTCTCTTTGTTTCAAAGCTTCCCGATCAGTTTCCTCTCATTAAACCCAGCGAAAACAGAGACAGTCCCAGTGAAT
The DNA here is from genome assembly GCF_000737465.1 of Haliaeetus leucocephalus. NCBI lineage: Eukaryota > Metazoa > Chordata > Aves > Accipitriformes > Accipitridae > Haliaeetus > Haliaeetus leucocephalus. Next base: position 4,296,788 of record NW_010972528.1, on the reverse strand, counting down.
TCACACGTTCTTAAAATGAAACCAGTGTAATGGCCTAATTAACCCACAACTTTTTATTAGTAGTTAAAAATAATTTGTAACAAATTGTTTCTCTGATGGCTATAGCCTTTTTCTCTGCTTATCGTAAATTTATAAAAAAAATTAATCCACCTTTGCTACAGCGTTGTCTAACAGATATTTTGGACTGTTTTATCATACCAGGACCTGCTGACTCACTGCAAATACTCCGCTGGAGTGTTTGTCACTCCCAGCCTGCATCTCTTTGACAAACTGTGTTGGTAACTGTCAAATAATCTCTGCATTACCCTGGGGCCAGAGCAGATCTTGCTTACCAGGCAGGAGCACACCTTGCTTCTCAGCATTAGCAAAGGCAAAGGCACCCTTTCTCTACCCTCCAGGAATTCCCGATGTGCTGCCATTTCTGCTTTTTGGCCAGGTAGGTAGACCATTGCTATGTATTCACAAATGCAGACACACACTTTCCTGGAGTTTGATTTTCCAGGTAACACCAAACCTCTGCAACGAGTCATTGCTGGGCTCGGCTGGTGTCAGGCTTTCTCCGTGTGGCCTCACCACCATGTAGCAGAGACTTTCATGTGCTTCCAGTTCCTGCATCACTAGACAAATTTCCAATTCCGTTGAATGCAGCTGACACAGCTCTTCCTGAGACCCAGGTTCAGGAAGGATATGGGTCCTATACATTTTATTGTTCTTCTGCAAAATAAGGATAACAATCTCCGTCAAGTGTTTTTCTACTGATGGTAAGCAAAGAGAATTTGCATGCACCCTGAAATTACCACATGAAACATGAATTTTATTAATTTTGGTAAATTATAATGAGACACAAAGATGTCAGAGATGATGTGGCAATTCAGAAGCCTCCATTTTTCAACAGAACTTGCATCACCCACAGCGATTGCTTATGTGCTTGCTCTTACCCCAGACAGTGACCCACCTTTTTCATTTCCTGGGGCTTTAACTGCAGAATAAGTGACAGGCAGGAGATGATGCAGTAATTCCTGCAGTAATTTATTAATACCTGCAGACATTGATCTGCCCATGCTGCTTTATGTGGTGGGATGTTTGGGGGTGACACCAGGGCCTTCCAGACATCTGCCCAGGCAGCCCAGCACACAGGCTTTGCCAGGCTGCAGTCACCCTCTGTGAGCGTCACCAAAGCATCTCCGTTGCTAATATGTTTTTTTAAAGACTATGCAAAAAGGATATGGTTTTGAAAACAAACAGCAAGTTCTTGGCCACTTCTCTTGTATTTGTACATGTTCTACAGTGGTTCCTATTATAGAGTCAGCATTTGTTAACAGCTACTTACAGAAGTCTCCTTTAAAAAAGGAGCCATCATTCTCTGATGCTACATTATAGTGAGAGCTAGCATTTTCATGATGACTACTATATATTCAAAGCCACCATTTCTTAATTTGCTAATAGATATCACTCCCCTGCAGCCTTGGTCTCATTTGTAAGAACTCCAGCCTGCAATGAACCAGTCAGAAAAGCGCATACGGGCTGTGGATGCAGTCAGAAAACTCATTGGGGTTTTCTGCCAGTTTTTATTCTACATAAAGGAATATCTAAACCCACTAATGTCTCTGAAACTAGAATGAACTGCTTACAATGAATAGAAATGGAAAAAAAAATCAGTTTCTTTATAATACAATAGGCTTTTGTATATCCTTTGAGGAAAGTGATAGTGCTGTCTGAATTTAGGCTCAGTGAAACGCTGAAACGGTTAAATTTAATGGTGTTTCCTGTTCTAATCTCTACAGAACTGGACTTAGTAAAGACTAATGACCAACCCTTTGAACCTCCAAGTCTCCTAAGGTTTAATTTGTTATTTCTGAGGAGAAAAAAAAGCATGAATAAATAATGAGAATAAGGGACACAGCGACCAGAGACAATTCACGAGTGTCATTTACATATACGGCAGGGTTCCCAATTCCTAGAATTACTCATTACTACAATACAGAAAAAATTAACCCAAATCCAGGGTGACAGCTAAAATCAGAGACTACTCTATTCCAAAGTTATCTTGAAAGGTTCACAATATTCTGGATGCTATTTAAAGTCTATAACATTTGGAACACAGAGAGTTAACACAGACTGGAGAAACGAACAGAAGTACTTAAGCCTGTACTGTGTTATGAGTCAAAATTCACTTGGTTAAAGGAAAGGAAGAGGAATAGTTGAACAAAATAACCTGTAATATTTTTCAGAAAATATCTATCTGCAGGAAATAAAACTTTTACAAGAATGTACCAGTTCTGACAATCCCTTCTGCAGGAGAGTTTTGTTAGGTATTCAACTGAATTTCTTTTTTTGAAACCTAGAAAGCACAGAAGTGTTGTAGCAGTTAGAACAATTGTTCAAAGCGTGACAAATCTGAGTTTAAGTCCTTGATTCAGACCAGGGGCTTCAACCTGGATCTCTCCCATCTTACACAACGGTACCAGCAATTAGGTTTTTGCTTATTCTGGGCTGGATCTACGCATTCTTTTGTTTTTTATTATATTTTTATTACATATTTTTGTTTCATCCTTGTAAGAATTTTTTGCTAGAGCAAAATTCTTTGAAGGTGGAAAAGGCACTTTGCAGGAAGAGGGAGCTGTGCAGTAAATGCAGTGCTAGAGCTTATTTTGTTTTTATTTAAACACTTTGTGAGGCAGTGAAAAAACAGAAAATAACAATAGTTATTTCCTAGTTGTAGGAAAAAGGCTTTGCTCACGAAGAAAATTTTCTTCCTGAAAAGCAGTTTATTGCAATGTAGAAAGCTCACTAATTGGATTTACAACAGGCAAGTGGAGATGGTAAAAAGGAATAACATGAACTGAAAAAAATAAATGCATATTAAATCTTAGACACCTACACATTTCTTGTGTTTTCCTCAAGAGATACCAAGTACCCAGTGTTTCCAGTTTTGTCAATTCTTAGTTTACTTGGCAAAAAAGGGAAGGAATGTGGTTACACATGAAGTAAATAACCACACAGAATAGTCTACAACCAGCAGAAAGGTTTATCTAAGCTAATACGGAGATCGCTGTGTTAAGCTCTAGAATACATAACCAACGGAGACAAGAAATGCATTGTGCTAATGTGTTGTACTGACTTTTCTGGAGCTTAAGCATATGCTGAACTACTTTGCTGAACCAGGTGAAATGAAGGATGTAAGAAATCCCTAATTGAAATACTCGAGCAATTTTAGCAAGGCTCTCTTTAGACAGTGTTCTGCAAATCTGGTATTTATTTGCCTTGCATACCAAGTCATCTATACATTTTACACTCCTTTATACGCTCTGGTAGAACTATATCACCTTCTAAAATTTAGCTTTTCATTTTGAGGGTTGCTGTATTTTTATTGTTCAATGTAGGGCTAAACGAACAGCACAGTCAGGGTAGTTCTGTATTATCTTGAGTTGCGGTGTAACCTATCTAATCTTGGCAGGCATAAATGTTTTAAAACATAGCTGAAATTCTGCAGACTACTACTGAAAGAGTGTGACTGCAATAGTCACCTCGAAATCCTGCACTTATTTCTCACTTTCATTTGGTGTCGTAAAAGACCTCAGCATCAATCATTAACAAGCTATTAACACATGCAGCTGATAAAAGTCTTCAAAGTCTGGTCAATAACAATGACGGAAATTCCTGTTTTACAGCTGGTTTAATCTAAGTCTAAGGAGCCCATGCTGCTTATTTTCTTGGCTAAAAAGTGCTTCTTGGTTCTTTTGCTTTCATCTCTGCCTGTGTAACATGCACAGAGGCTGCGTTTTCTCATCTCTGCCCTGCAAAACTAGCCATTTCCCTCTGCTGCCTTTCCCCCTCATTCTTAAAAGCAGTTTGCAAGCGAACGGAGCCAGGAAACGATTTCATTCAAATGCCATATGATTTTAATATGTTATTACCTTGTAGCAAAGGTGCTATCAAAGGAACGAGAAATCTCAGCTCAATTTGCAATTTGTCAACATAATAAAATAACAATAATGAACAAACAGGCTGTAATTTAGACAGCATCCTTCTAAGGTGCTTCCTTCCAATCCTCTAAATTGTACCAAAACTCAGCCACGCTTCTAGAATGAAGCCAGAAACAGCTTTGGCTACCTGAGCAAATATATATTTAGCATTTTGTAATTCACTGTTTTTTTGATCACTCATTTTGTTAAATAAAATCTCTGATGTCATGAAACCTGAACAGCTGCTCAATTAGCTCATTACTCTGTGTGTTACAAATGTCACTCCAGCATGTATGTGTGTGTGACTGATGATTTTGTCATTGCCCCCTGCTGCTAGTAACACTTGTCAATAACTGTATTTACTTGGCAATGGTTTCTTGCCCCTATGCAAAGGAATTTAAGGATAGAATATATAGAAAATGACATCACAAACAAAGCATAGGCTCAGAAAAACATGAGAAGACCTAGCCTCCATCTGCTCAAGTGTGATACACTTCAGAGCTCCCATTTCACATGTAAAGCAGAATATGATTTATAATTTATACCTAGTTGGTGCAATCCTTGAAGAAAAAAAATTCTTTGATGAAACACTGGCTTTATGTTATCATAAAACTATTGAGAAAATCACAGAACATTTGGCAATTTACCTCTACTACAGCATCTTTGAAGTTTGGATATTTATATTTTATGCACTTTTCAAATAAACTGTACTGCTGAACACAAACACAAAAAAGCCTAAGTGTGAGTCAACACTGAAGTGTAATTACAGCATTAGCAGCAGTAAACTACTGCAGATATTTACAGACCTCCAGGTAACGGTTACAGCCCAGTTCTAGTAAGATTTTAAATATGCTGTGTAGTGTGGAATTCATACATTTTCCTTGATTTATTTAAAATCTGTTACACATGAAAAAAAATCAGAGAACAAAGGCAGAAGCAATGCAGCTCCTAGATTCTGCAGAACCACCATTCTTGCTTATAGCTGTGGTGCTTTTTACAAACAAAATTACAGCTTTTTGAGAGCTTACCTGGGAGCTGATTCTGCATCCCTCATACCTGTGAATCACCTCAATGATTAGCAGTGATTATGTGTAAGAGGGTGAAATTAACTTCTGAATAAAATAGCCTTTAAAAGGTTTAAATTGGACTTCTGCTGGGTCACAGGCTGAGACTGCACAGAGATAAATTACTTATGTGAAAAGCCATTTAAAATCTACAGGATTATTTATTAACATAAAAGACATATGATCAAGGAGCAAATGGGGATGTAGGGTGTTGAAATCTGCAAGGATGAACTCTTGATCGTATAGGAAAGCCACATGATCCTTTACTTAAATTCTGTAATTTTCAAAGCACCTGTCCTGTGATGTCTCCGTTACAATCCTGGCTGCTGTGCTCCAACAGGCAGAGAAGTCAGAGCAGTTCGTCTTTGCTCTGACAGGTTCATCAACATATTACAACTGAGAGAAATACTGCACTCCTGCTTTATTTTCAGTCCTTTTACTAAAGAAATGTATTACTCTGGTGTGATACATTTCATGCCACTGGCTAATTTCTAAGGTTGTGCTGAGTGGTAAGCAGAACTTTAAGAAAGGACCAGACTGGGGTGATTCTCAAACGTCTTTCCTTTTGCTTGTGACAGAACTAGTCAAAAGAGCTATTTGAAAAATGTCAAAATATTGTGGGTGGGTTGGTTTGATGAAAAGTATTATTTTCATACAAATGGCACTTTTGAAAAGCATCAATTAAATTTCCTTTAGTGAATCGGTGGATTTGTGATGATGTTGAGACATCACCTTTTAATATACCTGTAGAATGAAGAGATTTGAATTTGCTTCCTCTCATAACTGCCCAAAATAGATTACATATTTGCAGTGAAGAAAACAAATACAAAATGAAAAAGGTCAAAAGCAAAATTCAAAAGCTTTTTAAATGTGACGTTATAGGAATTTTTTTTTTTTTAATTAAAAAAAAAATCCTCTTCAGACGGGGGGCGGAATTTTAAAAGTGGATCTTACGCAACTTTTAACCTGAATAGGCAGAGATGCGCTCCCTTCCTTGTTTATCAAGAGGCACAATTCAGTCCAAAGGGGGAGTGAGGACAATGCGGGGTACAGGCTTATTTCCTTCCACACCCAGCTGCGGCAAAGGCCCAGCTGCAGGCTGCACTCCCGAAGGCGCGTTACCTCCGAGACTGCTGCGAGGCAGTGGGCTGTGTGCCATCAGCACAATCGAGCTGAAAATGATTACATTCCATTGAAATTGTAGTTTGTTCATATTTTACAAAAACAGCTCTTTATTGATACAAGGAGTCAGGTAGTAGCATACAAATTCCTGCTACATCTGGCTGGACTTTGATTTTACCATATGGATCCCACCCTCCTGTACAGGAAGAGATTCCCAAAGGGTCCTAGAGGACCCAGGCACCCAAATACTGTTGATGCTCAGTGGCGTCTGTGAGCCAGGTCATGACAAGCGATCAAATTAGGGTGTCCTAAGAATTTTTTACCCTTCATTTGGAAGCTGCCACCTGCTCAGCTGGGAGACTGCTTTTCAGGCTCTCCTAGTCCATTGCTACATGAAGTAAAACAGATTCACAAGTGCTTTCAGTATGCTTTGAAATCTCACCCACAGTGCAAACTACTGCAGTTCCTGTGAACTGGTGAAACTCCAGAGTTGTAATAACCTAGCAGTATTAAGTGTTATAAGGCCAGCCAGTCTGGAAAATGAGAAGGTGAATAACTCTCATAACCAAGGATTTTATACAAAAGCTTTGCAAGTGTTTCAGCTCTTGCTTTGTGAGTCAGCACACTCACTTACATAAAGATTGAAGACTACAACAGGAGCCTTGCTCTCCAGATGAGAAGTCTTTGCGGCAAGGTACAGAAGTGATCAATTGCCTGGTGAAATTGTGATGTTCAAAAATAAGCAAAAGCAATGCCAAATTTGTTAATATGATGGGCAGCATTACAACAAGAGGAAAGAGACTGCATATGAAAACGCTGCGGCTTCTCCTCCTTTTTTAAGTTTTTAAATATTAAACCCATCATTCACGCACTTGCAGCTGTTCCACGGAATGTTTCAGCCTTACAGAGCAGCAGCTTCTGGACCACACTGGGGACGGCCACAGCCGTAGCACCTGTACCTGGGCAGGCCACCGCCTCCTGCAGGGCGGACATCTGCAGGGCGATGACAGTCCTGGAGGCTGATGTCTTCATGGGAGATCAAAGGAATTCTTGAGGGGTCAGGACAGGATGACATGAGGGTCGGACAGCCGTACTGCTTGAGAGCCTTTCAGGCAGGTGATCCACTTACACTGTCATTTTTGGTCTATGTCAAGCAAGCATTTTTTTCTTTATAAAGTGGCTCTGGCTCAAAAAATGCCTTCACATTACACCAGCAGCTTTTAGCTGAGTGCTTGGCAGCTGGGTTTTTATGTAAACGGGATCTGCAAGAACTATGAAAGGAGCCGATGTGCTCCCATTGGCGGGCAATGGCTTCAGAAGCCTTGCAAGGGGGTGTATTTGTTTACAGGTGATTATTCCTCTATAAAGCAAGAATTTATTGATTGATTTAAAGGACCCAAGTGTTAGAAGACTTGTCTGAAATTACTCACTTCAGTAGAAACTGCAAGGATTTTCTCAGACTCCCTACGCATTTCATACTGAAGATTTAGTTTTAGTGATGATTCTCCGAGCCTTTTTTGCTTAACCCCTCTACAGAAAGTCAGTCTTGGTTGAGTATGACATCTCCACCACAAAAAATGTTGCCAAGTCACTACCTTCTAATTCAGGTAAACCTCAGCCAAGTCAAGCTAATGGAAACCTGTGATACAACCTGACGGTTTACTGAATGCAAACTCTGGTCCTGTCCAGCCTCTGCTACTTCACTTCCAGAGAAAGGAGTCTGTTAATTCCTTTGGAATTAACCTTTTGAATCTACCTGCAAGCATGCTTGAGACCTAGGCTTTTTTAGTAAGTTTTTGAAAAGCCAACCAAAACCACCATTAACTTTACAACACTGAGACAACATTAACGACTAAGACAACTTTTGGAGAGCACGTGGTCATTATTTAAATATTGTTTGTACTTACATTTCACAGAGAAGGTAGCCTTCAACATTACAAAATTGTGAGGCATGAGGCAGGAGCAGGCTTTAAAATCACTGCCCTCTTCAAAGCTTTAGTGGTTTCAGCTTCCTGACAACTTGCCATTGCTATTCAGAGATGTGAAAAAATTTCATATAGAAACTCTAAGCCAGGAAAAGCTCATTTAGTTCAATTTAGATGCAATTTTAATTGAACCTGGGCTGATTTATGCTTTCAAGTAGAAGTCATAAAGAACTCATCAGTTGCAACACAATTTCTTTTTGAAAATTACCATCTCCATCTTTCATCTCTCTTCCTACTCTGCTCATCTGGTTTGTGTGGTCTTTTGAGACCTTAAAACAGAACCAAAGTCATGGGGAAATAAAAGCAGCAGTTACTTTAGTTGAGGTTGCCAGCCCTGCTCTGAGACCCTACCATGAATTTTAAAAAAAGCTAGGTAGCCCACTGTGCATCAGGAAGAGAGAGCTTAGAGTTATGTACCTGAACACTTTGAACTTAAAAGAACTTTTATTCAGGTGAAGAAGAGAGCTGCATTTCTGCCATTTACTTCATTTCCAAACAAATCCACTATCCAGGGTAAAAATGTAATTTTTCTTGTACTGCTAAAAGCAAAGCGACATCTGAAGAATATTACTAGCCAAAGGACAGATTCTTTAAATGTTTTGTGAGAGCTAATACTATTATGGTTACTTATGTGAGTATTCTTGTCACAAAGGTGACAAGTTTAACTTACCCAGATGCGTTTCAGGGAAACTCTCTGGTAACAGTCACATGAGACAAAAGCTAAAGCACAAAACCTAGTCTCTCACACCTCCAGCTTTCATTGATTTTAAATAGGTGCACATGTCACTGGAGACAGGATTTGCCCCTAGTTGAGGACAACTATAATCCATACACTAAGATGCATGCTTAAATCATTTAGATCTTGAGTTTAAGCAGCCTCTTCTATCCACACAGATCCATGCTGATTTATTAGCTCACTGCTGCTCATTTCAGGATTGTAATTTCAAAGAACATGAGTTTTCCTTTGTACCTATTCCAGTGTCTAATTTTTTACATTACCTTCTTTGCTTTCATTTTATCCTCCACCTACACTCTACCTGGCAAGTTCTGTGACACAAACACCCAGCTAAAGCTGATTTCATATGCTCGGACAGGGAAACTAAATATTACACCACCACCCCCCCCCAAAAATCTGAGAAACATAGGGCATGCATAAGCAAAGACAACTGATCTAAGTCAGTCCTTCTGATGCTAATCTTACTGCAAATAATATGCGGGGTACATGAGAAAATGTCAAATCCACGCTACCTCACAATTGCTGGCTTTCACTCCAACTTGAAACTAATCCAAGGGAACAATACAAGGGAAAGGCTGAAAGTTCGATCGTTATTTAGAAAGTTTAAAAGAAATAAAAATGTAGTTCCCTTGAAACTACATTAGATGAATAATCTCACAAACTCCCAAAATAATATCAGTGTCTATAGCTATTAAAGTTTATAGGTGTACAAAGAATGCAATTAAAACAGGTTATATTGAAATCAAATAATTCCCTCTAATTAAAATGTAGAGAAATACCTTATACAACATGGAATGTTCCATGTAATTAGTCTTCAAAACTAGAATTTTGTGATCAATAAAATAGACCTAGATTATCACTGAAAAAGAAACATTTCTGAAATGCATCAGACTTGCATCCAAACATCTTGTCAGAGCAAAGTATCGGTGTTTTTAACACAATCCTATTCCATTGAAGTTAAAGTAAGGTGAGTCTCTCCATTAAAAAAAAAATCATAGCACATAAAACACTTTCAGTTTTAGCATCAAAGATGTGTTTACTGCAAATGCAGAAACGTAAGGGAAATGAAATGGTGAAAAGGGTTGCAACAGTTTTAAAGATTTATTTTTAGAACTTTTACATTGGAGACCTACTAACTATAAAGCCTCGTTTTCATACACAGCACACATCAGTGTTTCATCTCCTCTGCCAACTGGATGTTGCTGCATGTTTCCAATCCCTAGAAAGTTTTATAAAGGCAAAATGAACTTTACATGACTGCTCTCCTCTGCTTTCCTTTCCTTGTCGGGTCTTATCCTGCCAAATCCCCCGAGACCACCAACAGCTACCAACTGTAGGGAACGTGGGTGCTGCGTGCTCCTGCCCCAGCATGCCGCTTGCAGGAGCTCTCAGCGCCTGGTGCCGCTCGCAGGGCAGCGAGCACAGCTCACTAATGTGCGCAGGATGAGGCCCTTAATCACTAACAGTTCCTCTGGAAACTCTAGCAGAGATAAAAAGTACAAAGACACTGTTGGTTCCAGTCCCCTTATTGAATTTTCATTGCTCCTTTTATTGTAACTATGAATTCAGTCCATAATGTCACGTGTTCTTTGTTCTCCAGCCTGACATACATTTTAATACCCAGCAAAATATCTATGCAAAGACTAAGTGTGTTCATGTGTAGCAGAGTTAACACTTCACTACAAACATGGTTATAGTTATAGATTAAAAGCAACACTTTCAATGATTCTACAGCTTAATATTTCCAACTCCCATCTCCTTCTGAAGGTCCTCCTCCCCTCTTCTCCCCCACTACAAAAATCTCCACACGAGAAATGCTGAGCATACAAATTATGTCACCGACATCTGGAAAGAGACATGACTACCCGAGTAAAAAATAAACCCAACAGAGGTCATGGCTTTAACAGACTGTCGCTCTATATTTAAACTGATTGATTCATACAAAGACATAATTATAGAGAACATTGGAATCAGCAGCTCCCAGCGCTCAGGACTCCAGGCACAATCATGTTTACAGGAAATATATTTTAAAGGCTACGTCTGGCATAAGCTAATTGATACACTCAATATTATGATACACAGTAATTTAAACTTAAATTGTGAATAATGCCTACTTATTTTCCTACCTAAATAATAACAACTTTCTTTCAACTATACATGATCATGTATCATTTTTCAGGATATTCTTTGCATAAAATCTATTGGTTATGCAAATAAAAGGCTTTGGAGAATAATGTACAGTAACTAATTTGTATAATCAGTTTCCCTCAATTCAGCGTGATAATGATATGTAAAGCACATCACTACAGACTGTCTGTGAAATGAATTCTGTCTTAATATGCTAGTCAACTAGCCACTCGACCTTTGCACAGGCTCACTGTAAGAGGAGCAGAAAAACCCACACACATTCTTTCAATTTCTAAAGGGAAATTCGACTCTAGCCGTAGAACAAAGAAAGAAGAAATAGAAGTAAAAGAAAATCAAAGAAAAAGTGATTTGGATTCAAGGGGATCAGATGTTTCATTTATTGCAGGTTGGAGACCTTCAATCAGTCAAATGAAAGACACATTTGTATTAAAATACCTACAAGGCAGAGAGAAAGCCTTGATCAGGTGTATTAGATTTAAGTTACAGCTCTCTTGCTGAGAGATGTGAACCTACCTTCCAGTCTATCTGTTCTCAATATTGAAGGTTTTCTGTGTTACAAACATTAGATGAAAGGTAGCTTGCTTGCCTTCCCACGTATCTGCTGGATATTAACTGTACATTTGAAGTATACACTACAAGGAGATGTGAACTTAGCGTGCACCACACACACCCATAGAAAGGGGATGTTGAAACCATGTCAGGGATGCGACATGAACTGCAGTGGGGAGGCTCGCCAGCAGAGAGGCCGCAGCTCCGCTGGTCACTAAAACTGCGGTGTTTCCAAAGGTAAATCTCCTCTTTGCTTTAGTGGGAAATGTGTAATTTGTACTGTGACAGGGCTGTGAGCCCTGTTACATGGTGAAAAAAGCAACACCAGAGCAAGAGCCCCTGCCCTGGTTCCCACTGTGTGAGGACAACAGCATTTGGCTTGACTTCTCATTTCATATTGTGCAGGTAGTAACAAGCCAAGTCCTGACCTCATTCCTCACTTTTCACACCATCCTTTCCTCACAAAAACTCCTTGAACCCACTGTGCTTGCCCAGACACACAGAAGAGCATCGAGCCTGATAGCAGAGGTCAGGTCTTCTACACCTGCAGTCCCAGGATGACAGTTTTGTTTAGCCTGTCTGGAGGAGGGTCCTGAAGTGCTTTATAAATTGATTACCATTGCTTGTAAAATGCTGGATCAACATTATTAAAAAAATATTTTATCTTATTAATAAGTTCTGCTCAGAGTAATTATTGGTTTTGATTAAACTTCAGTGAAGATCAGTTAGGTCCAGAGCAAATTTTCTGCAGAGACACAGAGGCTCCATTACTGCTGGTTACATCACTCATCTTGATTTGGGAAACCCAAGTCCAACCCTTGCTCTAATTTACCCAGAGCAAGGATTTGAACCTGGATCCCTCCTAGCAGTGTCAATAATTCCTGACACTGTGGCGCTGCCTCTTCTGGCAGGGCAGCATCTTCTCTCTTTTACTTTGTCCCAATGTAGGGGACTTACAAAGACTACATACACCAGAAAAATTGTCCCTTAGCCTGCCATGAGCTCACACAGACCCCGCACACTGGCACACTAGCAACCAGGAGTTACTGCCAGAGTGGATTTGCACATAAACTGCAGACCCAAGTATTGGTCATCTCAACCCAAAGACAAGTTCTTTCTGCTGTCATACAGAACACTTCAGTAATTTAATAATGAGATTAATCCCATAGGTGCCTAAACTAGGTCCTTTGGCAAGAGAAACACAGTACACAAATAAATTACACGTGTAAGTTTTAGAGAGACTGTTTCACTGGGAAGCCTACTTCTGCATGCTGTTTCTCAGGCTTCACCCTGATGTACAACTATTGGATTCCAGAAAGTAAAACACAAAAAATACAGTCTTAACTTAGGCCCCAATTTTAAATATTAGCTTCTGATATCCTACTGCCTTTCTAAACAAGCCACTATAACTCTGATCTCTGCTTTCATGTATGTATATCTGCAAATAATGCATAGTGGTATGAAAATTTTAAAGCCATCCTGCTTGTTAAATAAAATCTCTGTCATTGTAAAGTTTAGCTGATCTTTTCATTTATATACCCATAAATTCTCCATCAGTCCAGAAGAGAGGTTATTTTTCTTTTATTTCCTTATTTTTAATATTTTCTTTTGAAATAAAAATAAATATCCCCCCAATAGCATTTGAATAATGCAGGATATCAGTGATATGTAGTCTCTGTTTTGCAGCTGGTCAAAGGGTGAACAGGCATAAATAGACAAAGGACCTGAATAAAGTTTATATTCCTTTTATTACAGCTATGTATTAGGGATTAAACAGAGGACCTATAACAGTATGACTTCCACAGCTGAATGTGGGAAATCTACACAGATATTTGTATCCTCCTTACGTATAACATATCGTACAATTTTCACAAGTGGATTACAAAGCAGCAGCCAGTACATAGCAGTACAGCTGATAAACTAAGATAAATTCTATATCTCAGATATGGTATATCATGTACAGTTAAAATCTGCTCGGAAGGAAAGGAGCTATAACAGAAGGCTCCCTTTTTAACAAAGTGAACAAAAGGATCCAATATTGTGCAATGAATTCCACAGGGGCTTTGCTCTATTTATAGTGAAATCTCTTTCAGTGCATGGACATTTAGTGGTTTAGCTTGATATGTCTTTTTTCCATTTACAAAAGATCAAAACATGCATTTCTCTGTCTAAAGAACTTTGTATTTGAGGTTAGGGGAAGCAGCCACGGAAGAAGAACGTACAAATTCTCCACGGAGTGCGCAGGGGCACAGCAACCCTCTGTTAGACTCTGTCATGTCTGAACCGAAAACACAAGATTGTAAGGGTACTGCCTCGCCTTCAGGAATGGGGTGCACTGAAAGGATGTCTTACCAGCCTGTTTTCTGCTATGCATGTTCATACCATCTCCATAGTGCTGAAGAGCTATTACCCATAACTGGTAACAAGGGGAGAGAAGGCAGACCATTGCTATTGCTGCCCCAAATTATAATATAGAAATATAGAAAGCAGTGACATGCCACCTAGAGAGGAAGAAAACAGATCAGTGCAGAAAAGCCAGCATGCTCTCCCCAAGCCATCGAGTACGCAGCTGCTGGTATGACATGACAAAACTCTTGTTTGGAAATAAACAGGGGAAAAAAATATGTGCTTTGCTATGAAGTGAAACAGATTTCTCTAGAAGCCCATTGGCCTCAACGGTGCACAGCCAAGCCCTGATATTGTTGTTACTACCCAAGCACCACTCTTTGAAATCCTTTACATCAGCACCCACTGTCATATCATTTACAGCTCTTGCCATTTGCCTTCTGAACAATTCTGATCCAAGCAACTACAAGGGCAGCAAGACTGGAGCTTCCTAAAACACTCCAAAGTAGTCTTAATATTTCTTGAGAAGGCACATTATTTTCACTCAATTTTCTGAATATCTTAGTTAACATCTTTCAAAAATATTTGAATGCCTTACGAGGCTGTTGTCTAGAAAACGTGAGACTATCTGCCTGCCGAACACCCACTGAGGCAACTATTTGCTGTTAGCCCAGAAACACCATGGCCTAAGAAACTATGACAGTCACCCTGGCTCCTTACCCAGTGGATGGCTCCATGTTGCAAACCTTAACCTTCAACCACACTTCAGCAAAACAAACACAGCTATTCTGATGTAGTACTCATTTCACGTGGGCAATGTCACATAATATTTAAAGCACTTTGGATTCATCACAGCAAGCAAAACCTGCCTTCTGTAGAGAAATCACCTAAAGACTGGCAAGTGATTAATTAATTCAACCAGTGAAAGATCTCCTGTGGCAGTGTCTACGACGGAGTACAGACCAACAATAACCACTGTCAGAAAATCCTGAAATTTGTAAGGAGGGCTTGTGAAAGCCTCACTTCTGAATTACCTGCAAGCAGCTCCTAAATATGAGTCTCAGCCAGCAGTATCTATTGAAGGCTGCAGGAACTGTGGCATCCCCTTACAGGTAGGAGAGCAGAAAAGCAGGTAGAAAGTGTTTTCTAATGACCTTCTGGGTTTGAGCAAAGCCATTCAATACTGTGTTAGGAGATCATGGGTTTACATGGCTCCTAAGTTTTTATCAGGGAGTATGAAAACATGAATCAACCTCCACTTAAAAAGAGAAAGAAAGCAAAGAATAAAAGGTTTGCCTAAAAAGGAACATCAGGTATTTACTCTATGTTTGGAGTTCTTTCAATTCACATTCAGTGCAGTGAAAACAAGACTGTTCTCAGAGTTTTTAGTGATGTAACCTACATTTCATATCAGTTCACTTCACATATGAGAACATTGGCAACCTGCAATGAAGAGAAAGAGATGTACAGACACCGGCGGTCATGGATGGGAAAGCATTCCTGTGCTGTGCCAGGACTGCAGCAGGGGTACAGGCTTGCTCCCAGGCTGAAGTTCAGGGTTCACTGCCATCACCTCCTCCCTCCCTGGACAAGCAAAGCCCTCCCGTCTCCCGGCTTCAGAAGCAGCAGAATGTTTGAAAGGGAAGACTGTGCATTTGGCAACTTTGCTTGATTCTTATCTCAGGAGGGAAATCTGCTTCTACCCCACATGGACATTGATTGCTAGAAGGATGCTCTCATAAACAAAATGCTGGAGGCCATGTAATCTTCAGCCTCCCCTTTCTCCCCAGCTCCCAGCAAGCCAAATGTAATGCATGAAACAGCAGGGATGTAAGCTGGAAAAATGTCCTTGAGTGCAAAGGAGATGTGTGAAAATGTATCATCTACACCAACATGAACCAGCAATTCTTGCTTATCTGCCCACGTTGTTTCAGGGATGCAGTTAAACATTAAGGATGGAATAATCATTTTCTAATCACAGTCTGCCAAAACAGGGCAGAATGACAGCTCAAACAAACAGAAACTGCCATCTAATCTAAGGTGAACCCAAGTTCTTTTTTTACTGAATATTAGAGACTTTTAGAAGACTGTAACCTGCCCTGACATATGCCTCCAATTTTTGGTAAATAATCACAGTCATCTTTACTTTGATATAGAGATATGTGATAAGTAAGAAATATTTTCCAATTCCAGTTTGTTAAAGTGGAAGCCAGACTTTCATCCATGCCAAATTGCTGTATCAGAAGATCATCGCAGAAATATCTGGAACTTCTTATAATCTAAAGGCTTTAGCTAGATAACTTTATCATCTCACTTGTGGCCATTTCAAAAACAGAATAAAATGAAAATTAAAGAATGGTATCAGAACCTATGACATAAGGGGTTTTAGGCCAAAGTGAATTAATTTAGATCTTAAAAATAAATAAAGGCCTTACTACTGCAGAAGAATGTTGCCACCACACTGCAGAGCAGAGCTATCGGGGGCTGTCACGTCACTGCCACTTCCACATAGAATGTCATGTCTCCTGTATGTAAGAGATATATTGCATAATGTTACAGATGGCAGAGCTCATAACAGTCAGGATTACATTTATTAAAATCAGCTGAAATGCTTATTACTAGATTCAATGATTTTCCATGCAAGGTGACCTGAGCTTCTTTTTTCTGAGCAGTACCATAAGATTTTCCTGCTGTAGGAAACAGCTACAGGTAGCGAGTAACCATTACTGTGCATTGATACCAATTATTACAGACATCTGCTCTAAAACTACATTCATAAACATTTGAGCTTACAAACAAACCACATCCTCAGTGTCACTATTTTATTCACTTTCACCATAATTATTCATGCAACTGCATTTTTGTTTACGTGAGGTCTGGAGCAATGGCTGCTAGCTTCAGAAATCATTATTCACATAGGAAGTGTTGTATTTGAGTGTCAGGGGTGCCCTTTGCTTTTACACTATCTCCGGTTAAAATGGTTGTGGACAAGGGCAGGAAACCAAAAAAAACCCTAGCAACACCACCTTCTTCTATTAGCCTAGACCTTCACCCTCAAATGGAAAAAAACCAAACTAAATTTTTCACTAGCAAAACATAACCCAAAATGTGTTTATGCAATAACTGAATTGTTATAGATAAATTAAAGGAATTTATGAAAACAAACCCCTCAGCTTCCTATCTGGTGAAAAGGACTGCATTTGATGGCCAGTCTGAGCCCAGGGGTTACCACCCTGCCAGTGTTTATATATGTACACATATGGGTCCATATTTCTCTAGCTACCCACACTAAATGTAAAATCCCACACATGTAATGCCTAATTTTTCAAAACAACAGAAAAACCACAGTAGAGCAGTCGTTTCTTGGGCATACACTGATAGAGTTGCGTTTTTATAGCAGGCCAGCGGTGAAGGCAGAGAAGCAGTAAAGGTGTACAGAGTTGTGGAAAACAGCCTGCAAGACCAAGGCCGAAACTATGCTATATTCACACAGCGCTGGGTATTTTCCTCCACAAACACTGAAATGGATACTCACACAGCCCTTGTGAGGTGCATTAAGTACCAATTAGCTCCGGTGGCTACTGAGGAGGGAAACACGCCTCAGAAAGCGCGGGCTTTGCCCAGGCGCACCCCCCGCCTCAGGAGGAGAGCTGCAGTTGGGCCTGAGGAGGTGCAGGCTCCGGCCTGGCCCTCCCCTCCACCCAGCCTCCCGGCCTGAGTATTTTATATTTATTTATCTCTCTCCTCCTTTGCGGTGGCAGTTGTAAATCTACCTTTCTCAAAAGTCAATAAAAAATTAATTGGGGGAAGAAAAAAAAAAAAAAAAAGTCATTTCAACCCTAACAATAAAAGGCCAATTGACTTCTCAATTTTCTAGTGGGCAGGAGAAGAAATCAGGCATACGGCAGGGAGAAACTCAATTCTCCAAAGCTCTCCCCTTCAGGATTTCCAGACCCGCAGTCTCAAGGGTGCTGTGTCCCCTACCGCTCGCTCAATTCCAGCCGGGTATTATTTTCTCAGCTCTGAGGGAAGCAAGAATTCATTCTGCATTATTGATGACTCGGCGCTCAGCCGCTACGAGGGCCTTTGGTTCAGTGCTTCCCGCTGGCTGTCACTCATCTGCTCCATCAGCTCCCATTATGCTGGGGCCAGCGGCTTGCTTTCCTCTCTCCCCAAACATCTCCCTTTCATAAACAATCAGAAGAAAGCAACTGAAACAAAAACTGGGGGACGCGACGCAACAATGAACTCGCCCCCGTTAAGGCACCGGCCATGTGAAGTTGGGCGTTAAAGGCAGCAGAGGGACATGAACGGCGGTGAGGAAGGGAGCCTTGGAAACGCTCGGGTTCGCCCGCTACAGCACAGTCAATCCGTATTTTGATTGACCCCTCTTGCTGGCAAGTTAAACATAATGCTGAGCCCCAGATCATAACACAAAGAGTTTGAGGCAGACTGAGTTTTCTGAATTCTTCCAAAAGAACGTATCTGATGCCAGAAACAGCAAATCCTGACTGAGCACCTGTCAGGGTAGGGGCAGGAGGACAGACACTCCTCACAGGGCTGGATTCATTTCTTCCTCTTTCTGTTCTTTGCCTCTTGCCTTTCTTTTTCCTTTTTTTTTTTGTTTTGGTTTGGTTTCCTTCCTTTCCTTCTTCTCCACCCTAAACAATTATTTCATCTTCTTTTGGAAACCTTGGCACTGAACAAGTGCAGATCCACACACACCTACAGATACAGAGGCTGCACAATTGTAATTAAGCCTCCAGTGTGTTTCAAGCAGGAACGCTGGATGCCAGAGGTACCTTTAATTAATGAACAAGCACCACAGATCTGGTAATTACCAACTAGAATTTGCATCCGTAGCCACTGATGATGCAAAATACATACACAGTTTCCGCAGAAATCAGTTCTGTCCATCATGGTAGAGTTGAGTTGCCATGTAGTTCAAGTCCAGTCCCTACGATTTCACAGATGGCCCTTAACCCACCCATTTTTCCACACTGACTAACACATGCCTACTTGCTGGATCAGTGCTTTGATCTAGGGATGTAACTGTTTACAAAGGAGTATCGCACTTTCCTTGGTTCTAAGAAAAACAAAACTAACAGTTGTCAGCAACTTTGAAGAACAGGTTCACAACTAAAAAGCAACTGTAATAATACACTTGGTCTATTCTAAATTAACTGACAGAACCCTCAGGCTGATTTTTATGATACAGGTCTAGCATGATGAGTGGTTTCTTCAATGTTTTTTTATGTAGTCCTAGGAAATTTTGGGAGGAAAACCTTTTAAAAAACTATAGACATGTAGTATTCAGGCAAAGTGTTAGATCTTAAGTTTCAAAGTACCAAAGGAAGGAAGTTAAAAAATTGTATTCAGGTTCATAATTTTCTCCTTCCTAGAGCTGGAGGACTTGAATCAACGACTCTCCTCCACTTGTAATGGTGCAAGAAAATAACTTAAGAATTCTATAATTATGTCTTTATTTCTGTGAGTATATTTGTATCAGTTAAAACTATCTCTCTATTATCTACAATCATGAACGTAGAGTGGGAACAACAGTTGAAGCTCTCCTAGTTGCCCAAATTGTGGATGTTTTATACAATTGATTTCTAAATATTTGGCAATTTGGCAATATTCACTAAAGCCTTTTATATTTTTGCCTCCCCGCCCCCAATGCAGTCTTTGCATCCTGTGTGCAATACCTGAACAGCTTGTGACTAACCTTTGAACCCCTCTGTCCAAACTTCTTAGTTTATCAGTTTTAACCATGCCCTCAAACTTGTATAAAATGGGGAGAGGCAGGGGTTATTTGAACTGTTCACTGAAAGACAGCAATTTAAAGAAACTTTACAGTGAAATTCTATCTTACTCCAACAGTTTCAGTGATTGCGGAAAAACACCTAAAAAAAAAAGTTCAGCAATTTCACACAGTGGAAAACAGCCCAAGGCACAAGAAAACTAAAACCAAACAGTTTGCCGTCAGTGCTGTAGACTGTGTTCAGTAAAAACAAAAGATCAAACAAGCTCTGTAATCATTATATAAAGCACATTTGCTATGGCATGTGAAGAAAACATACTTCCTTCCTAATACTAATTAACATTAGAGAGTTGTGGGCTGAAATGCAGGATAAAAATAGCTGTTTAAACTAATCACTCAGCAAGATGTAAATGTTACATATAAAGTATACCTAACGGGTTGGAATATTTATCCCAGAAGTAAAGAAAGCTTTCACTACTCATGAATTATAAGTTTCTCTTCCTGCCTCACTGCAACAATATATGGACCCTTTGCAAGTATGTGACCACTCTTCATAGATTGTCTACAGTTTTCCTTACTTGTAAGTATTAAAATGTTTTTGTAGGAGCCAAAGTTGTGCAGAGCAAAGGAAAGCATGAGCAGAAAACATAATACCAAATTGTTTTATAAGCAGCACAAAGATATTCCAATGGCATAAGCCACGCTATGACTATCAGTCAATGTATAGGTTTGAGGGTTGCAGACAATGCAGACACCCACTCCCCCAATCAATAGCAGTACCATCAGCATCACCTGAACAGCACATATATCCCTTCAAAATGTGTTACTAATGTACAAAAATCAGCCAGCTCCGCATAACAGGGGATGGCATTCTCAGATCTACCTTTGCTTTTTGGAAATTATTTCTCCTTCCATACGTGCTCCATCCTTCCACAAATAAATCCAGGCAAATTTTTTCCTTCTCGTCACCTCTAGCTATTACTTGCCCTTTCCCCATCCTATGGTTTCCCCACTGCCACCAGCACCACTGTTAAATGTCTCCTCATGGGTAGGAGCCAGCACTGAACGGAAGGTGTTTGAAGACCATCATGATACCAACCAGACCACCAGAGACTCCAAAATATTCCAGAGCGTAAACTATATTAAAAAGTTCAGTATGCCAGATGTTATTGAAATAACATTTCAATAGTTTCCTAGTAACAACATTTCAGAAGTTTCCTAGTAATTTCCCCTAGCAAGACTTCAAGGTAGGATAACAACTGAAGAAAAGGTGTTCAAATGTGCAGTGCTTAAGCATTGCACATTTGAAAAGCTAACACTTTCCTGTCCTTTTATAGGGCTGCCATATTTCCATCCTCCAAGATTTTTAACCACCTGTCAAGCTCTGTGTCTAATACAGATATCAATGAAATATATTCTTGAGTAATGACAGTGTTCTGGAGGACTCAGCTGAAATTCATGAGCAGAGCACACGAAGACATCTTCATGATCACTGCCCCTCTCATCACACATTTGGCTGCTTTGGGCTGGATTCAAGAGCACTTATTCACCCAGTAGAAAACTCTTCACAAAATACACTTGACACTGGTTACACACAGCCTATATGAACAGAGCTATTAGGAAGGCAAGACTGTCCACTAGGTGCTAGGCTAATGAAAAAGAAAATGGTGGGTTTTTTCCTTCATCATCCAGGGGAAATAAAACACCCCTCTGCACAACTTCTATAATCCCAGACCAAAATCAGATCCCAAACCCAAGCTACCTGGCACTCCAATCTCCTGACGTAAGAGTCACAGGAGAACAATTTCAGTCGGTAAAGATTAAATAAAAGAAAACAGGCCTTAGAAAACTGAGAGTACAACCCAGGACAGCATGTTCTCATGTCCTTCCAGGACTCTGTCAGCAGATGCTTTAGATAGGGGAGTAGATGAGCAGGATCTCTAATGGCAAATCTCCGGGAGCAGAGACTTAACCTGATAGAAAGGGAAAGCTGTTCAACAGCACTGTTTTAAGATTACTCTAAACTGACAAGATAAACAATCTAGTAATGTAAACTGAGTCACAAGGCTCCTAGGCCAGCCAAAAAAAAACCCTAAAAAAACAAAACAAAATCACTGAAATTTAAAAAGCAATTAGTCATAATGAATCCAAAATCTTCCCTACAACAGACTCATTCCACTGAAAATGGAACTGTCTGGGGCAACACAAACACCACCTCTGCTCCACCTTAAAACATGATTCATACCACTAAGTGCTTTGTTTCCCTCTTGTAGCATGTAATGTTTGGACTTCTTAAAAGGGTCATACTGAATTAAGGGGTTCACCGTGAAACCACACAGTGGAACAAAGGCTGCGTGCCAAAACAGCACTCCAGAGGGGACCAGCTTGCAAGAATGCAATTCTCCCCTGTTTAGTAAGAAGAACAAGTGTCGTGACAACCTTTAAATGTTCAGGTCCAAAACACAGCTCTCCTCCCAGGTCCCTTTCAGCTTGCAGCACAGCGTCCAAAGTGTGCAGCCTGCATTATGAGCACCAGGCAGGAGAGCCCGCAGGGAAGCACTGTGGGAGCTGTATATCTAACCACAGACATACTGCAAGGATCAGCTATCAGAGACTGGTTATATGGCTGTCACAGCTCATTGGATTTCTTTGTCTATATCCACTGTAAGCATTTAAAAGACAGCTCTGTGTTCCCATGTCTAAAAGTATTCGGTAAAGCTCACATATTTGGTTTCTAAGGGGGGAGGGAGCAGGAAAAAACCTCAAAAATCTGACTTAAAGTAGCATTAAATAGTAGTTTTCTTCAGAGGAGTTGAGAACAGGTTGTGGAGAGAGCGACAGTGGCTAACGTCTTAGAAGGATTTAGTTTACATGTGACCTATTTGGTGCATTGTCTCAGTCATGTAGTGCACAGGGAGCTGGAAACATAACAACAGATAAAAGATACAGCTTACACTGCTAAAAAATGTTAGCCATTTCAGCCTCTCTTGTATGGCTATGAATAGCTCACTTGAACTGCAGGGGAAGATTTTTTCAGCAAAAGGAATCTGATCCAGAAAGTTCTGAGGAAGAGGAATTTTTTCCAAACTATAATGCAGAGCATCACTTATGAAGTGTTCCTTGATAAACATTTTGCAGACCAAAACACTCAGCTCTCTTCTAGGGATTGAGATTAATCTAGCAAGCCTCAACACTGATTTTTGAGACTGAAACCAGGCAGGCCCTCTGCAGCTTCACACCTCACAGCAGGGAACACCCAAGATTTCTGAGCATCTTCTGTATTTTACAGAGTAAATTAGAAGCAGCATTTCAATATGGAAGCAACCTGACTCAAAGGAGGCCTGGCCATCTATTCTGTGATGCAAATGGATACGCAGGATGATTACTTCTGGGCTTTCCTCTGCGTGTGTGCTCATGTAAAACGTGTAGGTGCTTTAATGAGCATCTTCCTTCCCCAAGGTTCATCATGTTGACAATAAATGCCACGGAGGCTTTGAAAGTCTCATTGTGGTCCATGATTAAAAGAACAAGTGGTGCAGTAAGATTTTCATCAACAGAGTCTGCTTCTAATGCCATCTTTCCACGTGCTCTGGCATTGCACATCCCATGTTCTCCTTGGATCAACCAAGTCAACGGTGCAGCACCTCCGTGCGGGAGGTACCAGGCTGCCCTGCAGCAATAGCCCTGTACTCCTCATGGAGCCTTTCCAGAGCTGTCTGCTCAGACCACAGCAAAGCATCTACACAGTGTGAAATGGCAAATGAGTTCTCAGTTGGGAAACTGCGAGGGGAGGTCTCAGGTTCTGCCTTTACTTCGTAACAAAAAAATAAAGGTGGTGGTATTATTTGCTTTATCACACTAGCTAAGTCGTCCGCAGTGCAAGCAGCAGTACAAACGTGTACAGCAGAGCCCTTGCCCCTAGGAGTTTACAATCCAAGAAAAAAACATGGGACAGTACTGCGGCCCAGGAAAACCAGGGCACAGAAGCAAGTGCAGGCGAAGCTGGTCAGCCCGCTGGGCACTGCTCACAGAGCAGCAACAGCCTGACCACTCACATGTTATTCAAGAGAAAGAGAGCACAATTTTCAACATAGTAAGATGGGAAGGTTTAAGGGAAGAGAAGACAGATTTTTAGGCTTTTGAGGGAAATCCTCCTTAGTCCAGCTAGTCCTCACTCCACAAGTATTTCTCCATTTCTGTCCTTCCACCTTATTTCGCCCTTAATCTCACTGTGCATTCTTCCTCCCAGCTCAAAGAGCAAACCCACAAGGGAGCCAGATGTGCTGAATGTATGGATATAAAGAGGCAATCTGCATAACAACAAGAACCATGTGAAATAATCTCATTTTCCCCATCTTGCTTCTATTTTTTTCCAGTGGGGAAAAAAAAATAGATCTAGTTCATGGTTTGTTCTTTTCAAAGCAGTTCCATTTTCTTAATTCCTTCCTCCATCTTTCAGGGTTTGGATATAATATATGGCTAAATAAATACTTCCCATCCACATACATCTATGCATTACTGTTTTGAAGCTATATTGCAAAGTTCCTTTCTCTCCAAATGATATCATCAGAAGTGAGACAAGTGCCTACCATAGTCAAGCAAATAACCTATTGTTCAAATTGTAATTATACTATATAAATAGTCCCATTAGTCCCCCTGTGAGCCCAGTGTACACCCGAAGAACTCAGTAGCAGCAGCAATTCACTTCTAGCAGTTTTGAGGACAGAGAATCATGGAGGAAAAAGAAATAATGGGTGTGTTAACTGTAAAAAAGGAAAAAAAGGATTATTCTCTTTTATCTATGGTGGTAGAAGCCCATAGGAGATCCTGAATTCCTGAATACAGAGATAAGGCTCTCAGTCAGGATATTTGGATACACAAATATCAATACTGTCTTAACCTAGACCACACATTCCTCTTAAAAATGGGTATTTTCTCCCATTATATAATGAATGTGGTTCACCAGCTTCCTACACTCAGAGACCCAAAACTGGGAGCAAAAGGAATCTCCACAGAGAAGAGTTTCACCCAAGGGGTGCTATCTTCCCAGCCATATTGACAGTGAAGAGAGGCAAGTGGCTCAAGAAGCAGAACAAATATTAGAGCTAAGTTCAACTGCTCTGGTCTCTGCAAGACCTTCTCTCTTTTAAGGAGATTAAGGAGACTGGACTTTGCAAGTACCTTCCAACCATCACTGTGGACTGTTAAGCACTGAGCACCTATAAAAATCTGGCCTCAACTGTGGGTGTTGAAGACCAACAAATGTAGCCAAAGAAAACCTGGTCTTCTGGATCTGACCCAAAGCCAATTGAATCAAGTTTTGGACTGGGCTTTAAGAACTTTTGTTTTAAGACGTAAGAAACTGGACCTTCCCCTTGTGCTGTGCACCATGCAAACACACCCTGAGAGACAGCCAGCACTGCAAGGAGCCAGCAGGCTGAGGAGGGATGGAGAGGGGAAAGGGAGTTACGGTCACAGCATATTGGTTGCAGGGCCATGGACAGGCGACAGCATTTATTGTAAAAGCAGTTAAACATTTGAATTTAGTGCCTCTGATCATTTTGCTGTTACCAATGTGCTGTCTCTACCTCCAGCCTACTTCATTCTGTTTGTTGTTCAGAACAGACCACCACTGAAGTTGTCATTTTAAAATATTTTCCACTGTGATTAAACAGCTGCTGCAGTCAAGTAGTTCTATCTTCTATCAAAGTTTGTAAATCACAGTGTTTTTAAAAGATGTGAGAAGCAAATAATCTGGTATATAATAGTTATTTGATTTTTTACATATGTGTAGAGAAAATAAGCACATTAGATCTCTAGCCTTTAATTAAAAAATAGTTGGGGGGAGGGAGTAGTATCTTAATAAGTAACATCTGACAAAAAGTATTTAGTAAATCATACCCTAAGTGTGGCCAAAAACTGTAAGATTTACTGCAAGTAAATCATTATTGCTATCTGAGTCTGAATAGCTTCCATCTGATTTCTGTATGAAAATACACTCCATGGAAGCAGAGCCTTGAACTTCAAAGGACATGCAGGATGCTACTAATTTCTGTATCTGACAGTGTGATGCAATGTTTGGATTTGCATCTCTGCACTTCAAAGTGTGGCACTCTCTAGATAAGGTCTCCGTTTATTTTGACATGGATTCACAGAGGCGAACAAGAAAGCAGCACCCAGAACAGACAGTAACCCCCCACCCCCAACACTAACAACAACAAAAAAAAACCCCAAACCCCAAACCCCAAAACCTGCTCTGTTTGCTTCTCTCTGAATTCAGTAATGCCCTGGAGAACAGGGATTACAGAAGAAGAGTACAAGACATGGTTGTGGTACTTCAAGTAATCTCCAGTGTCCAAAACACAGTGTCAACATATGGTACTCAAATGCAGATTTAGAACATCTTTGAAGTAATATTGAATCTGACTAATAGGTAAAATGTAGACCTAGCTGCTTTTTTTTTTTTCTTTCTCCATACTGAGGTTGTCAAAATTTCAAGTAGGGCAGCTAGATATTAGTGCATCTTTATTCTGTGAATTACACAGACTTTTATCTAAAAATTACCACCAAGATGAATTCTGATGGTTCGCCTTACTTTTTGCCAACCTAGCAATAACAGGATCCTACAGTATAATGATATAAAAGTTTTTGCCCTAATGACCCTATAATGACACTTGAAAATTCATATTGTATGTGTGCAATTTCTATCACATCATAGACCTAAGGAAAACTCTAAAAGCTGTGATATGATCAAAAATGCAATACAAACCTCAATTATTCCATCAAAATACATAAAAAAATCTTCTGCAACTATAGCTCCTAGAACTGTTCTTGCTTCCCTTGTATATAAAGTATTTTTCAATACCAACAGCTGCTGACCAGGAGCATATATATAACTGTTATAACTATTTATTTATAATCAATTAAGCACTGATCATGTTCAGCAAAAACATTTGGGAGGAAAAAAAATAATAATCTGACAGAACAGATGTGTTGAGGTGCAAAAGTATAAAAATCTTCAAGATGAAATTGCAGGAGGAAATTACTGGCATTTTGAAGCATTGCATAATGCAGGTTCAAATAGCTACACCTAAAGTTACATTATGTAAGATACCACTGTCACTAAGGTTTCTAATTGAGGAGTAATTATCAAGTATCCCATACCCTAGGTATATACTGTCCTTATAAATAAGTTTGCATAATATGCCACTACATTAAAAGGACTGCCTTTGTATTTAATCTTTAGGGTTTTTACTTATTTTTTTTAAAGGAGAAAAGAGAATTAAAAAAAAAAAATCTATCAAAGCTAACAGGACTCAGAAGATTTGTGTAATAAATATCATAGGCAGATTTTTATTTCCCAATTCAGCTGGACACCAGTGTAGTATTTTGAAGTTTGATTAAGGCAGTTCTGCCTCTCAAAAGTTCTTCTTTCAATATTTAAAATAAGTTGTGTGATACTGTTCTATTAATTTTTTTTTAAAAAAAGAAGAGCAAGTTTCATTTGCTCAATTAAAATACCAAAAATCAAATGCTGTTCAAAAAAAATAATTCAAAATTAGTATGCTACTTCTTACTTATTATGATTAGTTATCATTTGCTCGGTGCAATATTGACACATATTGCCAAATCCTTCAGTCGATCCTTAGGCAAGAAAGGTCAGTGAGAGTTTTGACTAAGTCCCTCAGGATTCAGGCCATATTGAATTAGAAACCTATATAATTCCAAACATTTTCTCTATTATATAGAATTCTTGCATACTTAAGCAACTTCATATTTAGAACGAATCTCAGAGCTTAAATGCAGCTCGCATCTGGATCGTAGATTGTGCTTTATATTATACAATCTGCAGTTACTGGAAATGTTTGTATCCTTTACTGAGAAAGAATGATTCATTTCATAGAAATTTTCATCTGCTATTAATCTTCCAGGATATAGTTAGTGTTCTGATATTTTCAGATATTGTTTTATAGAGGGATTTAAAGTAGCTCTCCCTTGGCAGCCTGCAAGATTACTCAGTGATTATAAGCAACTCAATACTGTATGACAGCATTTCCATGCAAGGGACTTACAATCATGTTTCATTAATTCGGCTTGAATGAAGCCTCATTTCAGGCCTTGAGGAGCTTAAGATTTATGTGAAATTAATAACATAACAGATGTCTTCACAATTTGGTTCCTCTGAAAAAAACTGATTACTTTGAAAACTTCAATGCTTTAAAATGCAGACTGAGGGAGTTTTTACTCTAGGGTAAAGAGTTATTCGTTTATATCAACTGAATCTTGGAACTAAGTGGAATTTAAATGTCAGATTTATATTAAATAGTCATATTCACCATTATTACATGTAATAAACAAAAGCCTATTACTTTCATTAATAAGCGGTGTTGGACATTTAAACTAAAGCTTAGAGAGATACAGTCAGCACCTTTGCTAAGCAGTAGGAATAAGTGAGACACAAGGGAGGTAAAAGAAGACTATCCAGGAAGCCCTAGGTTTTTTATCTTTGTTTCTGATAATTTAATCATCTTTTCCTCATAGGAAAACAAAATGCATCTGTGCTCACACAAAACTCCCCACTTTATAAGAGTTGAAGCTGTCTCTTGTGGATGCACATGCCTAAGGCCAAATGCCTTCTTTCTTTCACAGGACACTTTAAACGCCAGCTTCTCTTTTTATTTTTTTCCTCCATTTTTTCAAAAATTCAATTCTTTTATCTAGGCTTCAGCCACACTAGGTGCCTTGCAAGCTGAATTTTAACGCATGCATGAGCAAGAGGTTTATCTTTAAGGAAACTGTCTATGCGATTACTTCTCCAAGTCCAAAAAAAATAATTGAAATAAAAATTATCTCTTAGCTTTGCTTTTTGATCCGATATGCTGAAGGGCACAGGGAACAATGCATTTTTGATTCACACACTCAAGTACAGCTGATAGGACAGTCACTGCGATGGTTCGATATGCAAATGTGTTACATTAAGGGTTGAAAAATTGACACAGTGCAGGATATTACAGCTAAGACACTATCAGCAAAATCATAACAATTAGCTGTTTGATTGCCGCAGACACGGTTCATGCACCAGCCTCACATTTATAATGAGGTATCCTCTGATCCCTTTCTTGTCTCGCCCCACCCTCAGCACCACGTCCACATTGATACGATGCTTCGCCAAGAGGTAAGGGCTCTAAGATAAAGACGAAATATCAAAAGCATTAGTATAAATTACAATTGTACATTATTAGCTATTTAATTACATGAGATATCAGAGTGGAGCTTGCTGATTTCATGCTTATGTTAAAAGTTACCATGGCAGTATTCCTCCCCTGTGAGACAGCATCAGGAATTATTGTTAGCACATGCTAAAACAGACAAAGCAATGTATTCTCGCCACATTCTCTCCCTGTCTCTCTCTAAGTTTAATACCAAGGAATTCCTTAGGCATCTAAAAAAAGCACGTCTGGCATGGGGCTGTGAACGAGGAGATCTGAATTTGGAGATAAAGTCGGCATCCTAGGCCTGAGGCGGGTGGCTGCTGTGCTGACTGCGGAGGTGACTTGTTCTGCTCTCCGTGAGCGACACCCAGTTTCCCGTGCACCAGCACCCCCCTCCTCGCCCACACCCCCCCGAGGGATGGCATTAGCTGTGCCTCCAAAAACAGCTGCTTATCAGCTCTTCTGGAGGGAGGAAGCAGCAGTGGGTGGCAGAAGGTTGCAAGGAGGGGCGGGATGGAGAGAAAGAGAGAGAGAGAGAGAGAGAAGAGGACCAAGAAAAAGGAAACATTAATAAGGATGAAGGAAAAGGGGGGGAGCTGTACTCTACCTAAACATGCACGCAGACAAAGGCCTGATCAAGCAGCACACTTACTCACATGCCACTGATTTCTCCATATGTACAACTGTACAGGAGAATACCTCAGTAAACACCTCAGTGCACCAGAGAGAGATGAAATCAAGATTGAGAGATGTCTTTTGGTGTCTTGCTTCTTTTTAAAGGAGAGAAATCAGCATTTTACACTAAACGTCTAAAAAACTCCTCTATGATGAAACGTAACAGATGCTGGAGTTACACATTAAGTTTTTCCACCAAATTCCCCAGCTGGCACCATCCCCAGTGCCTGTGTGCCACAGCTATGCAAAGCCATCTTCAAAGACACTGGGATCCCCCTAATCAGACAACAGGGAACGATGTCAGCATGACTGGATCCAAAGGGCTTGAATTTAATGTAAGGCTTTTTACTTCTCTTTGGTCTTCTGCATGAGGTCTCTATGGATGGCTTGGTTAACAAGGACGGGTACTGACAGATGTTGTCATGCACCATGCCAGAAACCTTTCTGCTCAGAGAAGATAGATTTAAAGCCAAATGAGCAATATGAATTGAATCAATTAATGAATCACAGATAGCTGAGATGGCAAGGGCTGTCTTTAGCTCCGTGCCAGTGAAGTATTCTCACCCATGACGTACAGGCCCTATTCTGGCAGAAGTATGCTGAAGCACACCAAAAACCTCACCTGGAAAGGAATCACCCACCACTGAACCACAGACAAATGGACCTGAACGTCCAGGTCTCATTTTACCTCATCTGTTTTTCAAAGGTTCATAGAGTATTAGGTTGGAAAGGGAAAGTAACATAAAACTCATCACTTACTATGTTTAACATGGGAGTGATACGACCTCAGGTACCAGCTCTTTTATCAGTGACAAGAAAGGATTGAAAGGCTTGAAGCTGTTGCTGGGATCAATATAGCCCCAAAGAGACTTGGATGATATTTACTTAAAAGTCTCACCCTTACAGTGTGGCTGTAAAAGGCTGAAGTACAAAACATTTTGAATACAATCCTCAAAAAGGATGGGAAACCTGAAAAGGGATGAGAAACCCTGAATGCAGCACTTTCCCATTTTTTATCCCACTCTAATGTATTAATAGAAAGTATATTAAAAAAAAATCCATACCCTTTTAAAGCTCTTTGCATTAAAATGGCCTAATTTGAAGATTTTTTTTAGACATTTCCCCATCTCTGAGCACATCCATCGATAGCCCCCAATGACTGAGCGCTGTTCCTCTGCTCCGTTCTCCTTTCCTTCATCTACAGATTTCAAGACAGCTTTGTCTGGTGGTGCTGGTACCAAATGCACAGATTCCTCATAATTTCTCTGAACAGTTTCACCTCTTTTATTGACCTTCTCTACATTAAAACATCATTTATCACCACAGAACAATAAAACCAGTGGTTTAGTGAAGCTGGCTTTCAAGGAAAAGTAGAGCAGTAGAATACCTGGGAATTAGGGTAATTCAGGAGCAAGTCAAAGTTTTCTGGAAGTGGCAAAAGTATTTAACGTGTGGATTGTAAAAATTAGCTGTAAACCCCTTTGCTGTCCACGTCCTGCAATACAATCTCCATACTAATGCGAGAGTGACCCAAGAACTGTTATTCTTACACCAGGAAAGCTTAAAGGTCTCCAATTTTCCCACTCCATTTGATTCTAGGCCAGAAAAAGTTAAAATTTTGAAAAGTTGAATGGACAGATAATCTCAGACTCCATGTACAACTGCAACATTTCATTTATGCCATGAGAATTATGTTTAAACATTGACATATTTTCTTCTAATCTTTTTTGCCTAAACTAAAATTTCAGCATTAAAATCTCATTAGTGCAAAAGAAATGGAATACTGAAGGCCTTTTTTCTCCAAAACTCTCATCAACACCAGCACCTTCCCCACAAAGTTTTGGGTTTGCTGAATCAGCATTTTTGACCAACTGGAACGTTCCCCTTCCATTACACTCATCTGCTTTCACTCACTTGGAGATGGCCATTTAGATACGGAGGATGACTGCTTGTACTGACATTCTCATAAGAATCAGCTTTCAAGCCTGGAACTTTCTGGTTTTGACTTGGGCTACCATACAGAAACATTCTCTCATGAGAGAAGAGTCCAAAAATAATAATAATAATAAAAGTGAATATCAACGTGTAGCCTGACTTTGTACCATGCCTGTGGTTCTCACCCAAGCTGCTTCATGTGACAGCGGTGGCCAGGGCAACTGGCCGGACACCAGTGCCTCTCGCCCTAGCACTTTACCCCTTCCAACTACAGGGGCTCCATCAGATGCTGTACTCAGTTACACATTTGAGCTGCCTTACTTCAGTCCTGGAGTGGTATTCACACTTTCTCATGTTGCTCATGAGCGGGTTTACAACTTGGTGGTACTCAAAGTTTTCAAAACTCCAGAGTTAGTAAGCATCATTAAACTACATTTGTCAGCCCTTTGACACATGGTCCTGTTCCTGGGTCCAAAATGGGACAAATAATCTCCTCTCTCCTGGCTTGCTGGAGTCCCCAGATATTAATACTAGATGCCAACTTGTCTATTTAAAAAGAAAAATATTCACAGCTGTATCAGTGGTGCAGTTAAATGGATAAGAATTCATTCAGATCAATATTATCAGGGGAACAACATCCTTTCAGCTCCAACAACTTTTATTAAAAAAAAGAAAATCCAAACAACCACCCCAGCCCACTGTAAATGGAGCCAAGTGATTTCTTCATATAATGCTTGTTATATTCACTTTAAGGGGAAAAGTAAATGAAGACTATAATAGGAAAAACAAAAACAGTCAGATCTAACTGTACAATAAATACAGAACGTGCCC
Source organism: Haliaeetus leucocephalus (assembly GCF_000737465.1). NCBI lineage: Eukaryota > Metazoa > Chordata > Aves > Accipitriformes > Accipitridae > Haliaeetus > Haliaeetus leucocephalus. The sequence goes on along the minus strand of NW_010972528.1, from coordinate 4,264,459 downwards.
TATTTAATCTGCTTACAGTAAAATCCACTGAGCAAAATTATAATTTGATATGGCTCAGCTTAGCCAATAGAAACTCATAAAATGTCTTAACATCATAATACATTGTACAAAAGAATCACTAAGTACCATAAAACATATGGGAATATGGGTCTGTATTCATCCATTACTCTTTGCCAGTGTAGCATATTAAAATGGTTTCTATTTAAGTGCAGAGATCCCTGAAGTATACTACAGTCTTAATTAAAATGTCAATAAAATGCAAAAGTGCATTGGGGACCTTATCTGATTTTTTTTTTCCTTAACTCTTTCAGAGAGTTATTTCTTAATAGCTTCATTACACTACTGAGGTTTGGAGCAATTAAAAATAAACATAAGTAAGCCATTTTTAATAATTAGCTGCAATCCAAGTGTGATCTGTATACTTTCTCTCTAGCACAATTCCCTGCAGGAGTCGCTGGCAGGTTAAGTCAAGACTGGAAAAGTAGGTCCTTATCCGAGGCCAGGAAACAACGCTTTGGGTATTCTCATTCCAATATTTGATTTTCTTTCAGTAAATTAAAAAAAAAGGAGCAAGATCTTTTGTGACCCTGTGATGAGACACTTTAGCTAGGTAAGAAGTTGTCTGGTTTTCAGTGACACTTAAAAGTGGACAGCTTTTACCAGGCATGGGAGACACTGACCTCAGAGGCAGGTTGTCCCTTTGAAATTCTTGCCCTGCCTTTCTGTGCAGCATCAAACCCTCCATACATGGAAATAAAAACTATAGCTGGCCAAGAAATTATTATCTAGTTGCTTTTTCTTTTCTTTCAATGAATTTTAAATTGCCTTAGAAAAATTTCTTTTTAAAAAACAAAACAAGATACATCATAATGTTTTTCCAAAACTTGAAACAAAATTCAGTTGTAAGGAGAAGAAGAAGATCCCACTGTTGTTTTTTTAATATTGGAAGGATGACAATGGAACAAGTAAATAAGCTTTTCTCTTTTCTCCTCATCCATTCTCTTGTACCAGAAAAAATATTTTCAAAGACAAATTCATTTTCCCTATTTCCCTAAAAATGCTACGCATACAAAAATATGCTACAATATTTCTCTAAAAATCTGCATTCCCTTGAGGAAAGAAAGTATATATTTAGAATGGAATTTGCCTATTGCTAGCAAGATCAAAATCTTGCTGAAAATCGTGATACGGGGAGCAACCCCAAAGTGCCCACAGCACTGCCCAAGGCACTGGTGCGGGGTCCTGGAGGGCTGATTCAGTGCAGGAGAGCTTTCCCGAGAGGGGTGAGCCTGGGCCAAGGCTGATTCTGCTTCGAGACAGCATAGAGAACACTCTGAAGTCAGTGGCAGTGTATAATCCAGCCTGAAAAACAAACTGAAGGAGTAGAGCCTCTGTTGTGCAATCTTGTAGTACTTACAGGCAGTATATTGACCTGGCCACAGCCACTAACTCATTAGACAGGATTGGCAATTACTTTCCATGTACCAGGATAATACGGAAAACAAAACAAAGCACTGGTTCTGAAATCTGTGCCTAGTGGCTAGATACGTAATGTGCCTAGCTTTTTAGTAGGGTGGAGAAGCAGAGAAAGAAAAAACTAGACGTAAATAAGACAAGAAAAGTTTACCAGATCAACATGCCTTCAGATTGCATTGCAATCTCTTTCTCTTTCTACTTCATCCCTCTCTAAATCCACTTTATGTTAAGTGACAAGCAGTTGGCAGGTTTTGCAGATATATTGACAAAAATAGACATATGATACAGCTGTGAAGATTTGTCTTACCAGGGTTTCAGCTGGTTTCTACTAGCTAACAGCCAACAGCCAGATTTGGGGGGTTATGACCTCTAGTTATTTGAAAGAAACTAGGGGGAGGAGGCAGGCAACACGTTTTATGCACTAGTCTGTTGTTCCTAGAATATTTTTAGGACTTACATAAAAATGACTCCATTTAACAATTCTTTAAAAAAAAAAAAGGTGATTGGAAAGGACATCTCTTATGAACAGAATTGGGAAATTTAAACAGTTATGGGGCCCTATTTTCTATGGTGCTGAGCAAGCACTTCATGCTGAGTGCCGAATATTCTTACCTCCTAGTGTGTTATATGGAAGGTGAAGGTATTTAGCTCAGTATGTCATATTCCCTTTGGTAGGGATAGTCCACGTTATGTTTCTCAGTTCCTCCAACTCTTTGATTTTTATTTTTTTTAAGCTGAAATAATAAAGGATTTGGACTTCTAACAGCAGAGATACTCAACTCTCCTGAAAACCTCATACACACTACATGAATTTGTTACAGACATACTATTTTCTGTCATCCTGAAGAGCTTATTTAACATTACTATATGCATCACCTCCATGTGATGTCACTGTAACAGTTTGGGAGGGAAAGGAAGAACTGCAGTTCTAGGATGGACCAGTGGCATCTGTCAAACTCTGACCCCGATTTGAGCTTAAATGAATGATAAATCAAATGATGATTGTCAAACAGACGCACAAGCTCCCACAAAGCATGTGGATATTACATCATGACTTGACTAAGTTACTCTTGTCAAGTGTAAAAGTAATGGAAAATTTGAAAAATGTATTAACTGTCTGACAAATAATTTAACCTTAAAATACTGGATTAGGCTCAATAGAGCTCACTAACCTACTTGGCTCTCCTAGTGAAATGGGTAGACCACCAGAAAAGCCTCTCCACTGGCTACTCTAAATATAAGGACAGAGGAAATCCTTCCAACAGCTTTAGCTTCTGTTCCCTGATGAATTATGTGCTTAGGTAAATGGAAACTGTATCTTATTATGTCACTGTTATATGTGGGATTTTAGTTATTTTCTTCTCTCTGTTCCCATGCAGCAATGTCCACATATTGTCCAGCTGAGCAGAGGTGACAATTTGGCAGGAAGGCAAGGGAAACACATCTCACCTGAAGGCACTAAGCAGATTGGAGGTGTTCCTTCGTAGTGTGGGAGCTACTCTTGCTACCTTGGCAATGAAGGGCTGAATGCTGGGAGGTGTAGTTGTTTGGGGCATGAGGAAATGCAAGAAGAATCTAGATATCTGAATTAAGTGACTGATGTCGGGTAATCCCTCCTGGGTACCCACTTCTGGAGATGGGAGTTTGAAGGTCTTGTCAGTGGCTGCTTTGGAGAGGGGAGTTGGCAGCTTATAGAGTTGGCTGCAGTCTTGTGTGATTTGAATAACACCACACCCATATATTCAATAGAAAGAATTTCCCTGGGACCTGTCTGGTGTTTAGAAGACAAGGGGGGAACTAAAACTTGACAAATGCAAAAAGGAGGAATCTCCTTGTTTTTCTCTAGACCAGCCAGCTCCTTGTTCCTTGTTAATGCCAAGAATTTTATTATTACTAGAGGACATACCATAACAATTACAAATTTTCAATTGAATTAGACTTAAGGAGACTGGTCTATAGTAACATACTTATATGATTGGTTTCTAATGTTGTAGTTAATTATAAAAATAACTTGCCTGCAGCTAACACATACACATCTATATTTAAACAGGTCTTTTTGGCTTATTAAGAAGTGGGTTAGCAAAGACAAAATTGCTGTTATTTAATATTTATTAATAAACCATTAAAGTAAAACCAGTGTGCGAATCTGTTCTTGCATCTTTACTCTAAATACAGCGCAGTCAAAAACATTACAACTGGTATGTACAAAACATTATTCAGGAATGGCTTGCGTGCAGTAAGCTTATATCCTATTCATATTGGAATTAACATTCACCTGTAGACAAGTGAATTAGAGACCTGTGTTGAAGTCTCTTAATCACAAATGCCTTCTTGTCAAATCACAAAATAAACGGGGATAGTCCAGACATATAAGAACCTGCCATTAACATCACACTGTTTGATGCTAATCCTGTCTTGAAAGAACATAACAAATACCCTACAGTCTTTATTTGCTGTATGAAATACTGTCAATGTTCAGATCTTTCCAAAGTTATCATACTGCTGGGGAGACTGCAGGAAGTATTGACGGAAAACAATGTCAATTAGTCCTCTTTTTCCTTGTCCCCCACACACTGACTCAAAACGCAGAGTCTTGAATTTTAAGGTCATCAACTTCTCCCCCTCCTTGCACCCGTTAATAAAAGAGAGGGACAAGCATATTTTCTTCACCCATCAATAACGTTCCACACTCTCTATGCAGCATAACCAGTGTTTCTTTCCAGCAGGACACACATATTTCAGAATATGCTTCCAGTTCATACCCTCAAGGAGAGATCCACCTAACACCATCGCTGTGGTAAGAGGAGGTCCTTGACTTATCCTTCTTACATCAGGGTGATGCTTGAGCTCTGGAAGATAGAAATAACAACATCTGGGACACTAGAAAACTAGTCTCTTCTCCTACATTGTTCCTTCCCAAGTGGAGAAATGATTTCTTTCATTGTATCTCAACAGCAGCTTAGAAATTTTGCACTGATAAATCTGAGGAAGGGGTATTTGCACAGACAAACATTTGCCAAGACACACAGTACAGCTGCAGAAAAAGTTCTCACCCACTAGCTGGAAAATATGTGACATGTTCTCTGGCCATATCAGAATTTTAGTAGGCTTTGATTTGAAAGGCAGCATCTGTAAGTCAAACACTTCCATTTGTTAAGAAAACAGATGCATTCATTTCTCAGCAAAAATAAGGAAAACATTGTCAAGTTCAGAGGCAGAAAAAAAATTGAGAGCATTTTGCCAGAGTGGAATTTTAACATTTCAGACTGCATCAAAAGGTATGAATTGCCTTGATGTGCCCTTGATTTTTCTCCAGTACTCAAATAAGTAATTGACAATTTCCCCAGCAGAGTTTGTGATGCTCAGAAAAAATATATGTGAATTCCAGATTAAAAACACAAATATTTCTTTATCTGTCAGACCTGTTTCAGAAAGATAAGTATATTCTTTCTTTGGCAGAACCTTTATGATGCCCCCAAGGATGATTCATATCCTGGTCTCTGATGCATGAAGGTTGGAGCCTCAAAGTCCTACTGAAGTCAATGGGACTCAACTCTGGTATGAACTATATCAACGTAAGCAGTCATGAAAGAAACTGTGACACATTTTTCTGACTTAAAAATAATTCATGTGTTACGCACAGTGATCTATTGTAGAGCAGTAAAAGTCTTAGTTTCCATCAAAAAATTTAGTGAAAGAGTTTTCAAGGTTTTTTTAATTGTTTTGAGAATCTCAGCCTCAGGCTTTCGAAGACTAGAGTTTACATTGCATAACTGAATGGCTAAGTATCTTAATAAGCCCAAAAGAGCAATAAAAGGTGAAGCCGTGATGTGGACAGAGAGGAAATAGGAAATGGTGTACCAGTAGTAGAAACACAGAGAAGTACCTGATCTCAGGAACAGAATCCTGCAAGATGCTGAAGATACTGGGAATATTACTGAGATTTGTGGCCATCCTGTGAAGCTAGAGAGTGCTCAGCTGCTTTCAGAATGAAATCAAATGACTGGCAATTGCTCAAAGAGTGGTGAAGGTCAGAATTGCGTTTTATTTCATGAGCTTTACTTGCAGCCCTTCAGTGTTAAAATGACAATCTTCTGGTTTTTTAAGGTGAATCACAAAGGTAACAGAAAAGAGAAGAAAACAAACAAACCAGAGCTGGGTAAGAAAATCCCTGAGCAATGGGAGCGAGTCCCAGTTAGTGCTGGTATTGTTATTAGGGCAAAAGAAAGACATACTGTGAGAGTCTTTGCTTCTCCCCAGCCTACAGGAAAGCTTGTGCTTTACACACAGCAGCTGCAGCCTGCGGTCGGTGGGGCCACTCGTGTACGTTCACTCCCAAAGATCCACAGTCTTTCCTGTACTCAGACAAGTTTTCCAGCCACGTGAACATGCACATGGAACATTTCCCAATATATATGTAAAATCGCTGACATGCCTTAAATAATCTTTGTCATAGTATCCTGTACACATCAGCAGGGAGGCTGTCCAGTTTTCTAAGTGTCATTTGAAATAAATATTTGTATTTAAAAGCTATTGTGTTACCATATATCTTTAAGCAGATTGGCAAATTTGAAAATATTTACATATATTTGAGACATCACCAAATGTATTTGGGGTGGGGGGGTGAGGAAGGCACATCTGCAATCCATTTTCTGAAGAATTTTTGTTGTTGACAAAAAAAAGACCGCTTCAACAGATAGGGGCATCTCCTCCATCCTCAGGCATTGCTAATTTATATCAATTGCCTAGCTCCTGGGATGTGCATGAGTTATTTGTTCTGTACTTTCTGAAAACTGCAGTTCTGTGATTTTTTTTTTTTTTTGTAAAGACAGATTAAGCAGCACAAAGCAGGCTATTAAGAAAATATTTCCAACACATTTCTCATGTGAGAAAGATCCTCTCAATATCTTTTCAAGAAGCCAAAGTAGGCTTTCAGAATTTGGAAGGGGGAAAAAAAAAAATCAAACCAACACACAGGTTGTAGAACAAATTTAGCACTATTCTGTGATACATTACATGTCCACAGGAAAAGAAATCAAGAAGAATGTGATCAAAAGAGGAGTAAAGGGATATGGCACTATCACAGACAAGACATAAATACGGATAGATTTGATCCCGTCTTTATAATTTTCATATGGCACTTAACAATTGAAAGCTCAGTGTACATTTCTAAGGCAAGAGCCAAGTGTTGGTTCACCTATCAACCCCTCCGTTTGCACAGACTGGAGTAGGCAAGCACAGATATACAGATAAAATATATAGCTGTATCTTTCATAACCCCTGCTGATACACACTAATTCCCAATTGTTCATAACCCCATGCCCCCCCCCCCCCCCTTAATTTTTTAAACACCTGATTCTGCAGTTGTCACACATCACTTATTCCTCAATCTCATCCCTTCTGATAGGAACAACTACTCAGGGAGTTTATGAGTCTACTCAGAAGACAGCAGGACAGCAGGTCACAGGCCCTGGCTGCACATGGGACATTCAGTGCCTATGTGATATAACTGTCAAATTTACCTGACGCAGTATACTCTAGGAATAAGCCTAATCTTGTTTAAACCTCTTGTCCAAGGGCCATATTTCTTTCCCATATATCTTTAGCTATAAAAATTAAGAACAATCTGATTACCTGCATAATATTTCACATTCAAATATGAAACAGACGACATGGATCATTACTCATTCATCACCCTAAATTTTCTTGAATCTTAAAAATAGAGAGTCAATAAAATACAAGAAATTGCAATTCTCTCATTGAACACCAAGCTGCCAACCTCCCCCACTTGCTACCCCTGCACCATGTGTAAGGTGGAAAGGCACCAGTTTTTGCTTGCTTCCCTCACATCTGAAGACAGGGTAGGATGACATGGATGGCCCAAATAGCATCAGACCGTACATCTTAATAACTGCTTTTCAGCTAATTCTAAAAATGGCACGTTAACGACTATTTTTAGTAATGGCAACAGTATCTTTTAATGGCACCATGTCAGCCTCTTAATTAAGTGGACAGATTAGTGTAGATAAATATCCATTCTTTTAGAGACCTAATTAAGAACTTCCATCATCTGGGATGTGCATGTACCTCCAGCTAGAAGTTCTCCCAAGAAGTGCAGCCACAGGTGGGCCAGCTCACCCAGGGAGCACCCAGACCCAAGGCTGGGTATGTTTGCCGTCGTTTGCCTACAGATATTCAGCAGAAATGGCAGCCCTTCACATCCCTCTCCACTCTGTCAGAGTCCTTCTAAATTTCTATTTCTGACTACACAGCTGGCAAAGAAGTCTTAGACTGACAGGAGATATTTCTCTTCCACAAAACTCAAGGATATCTCCTGTAACGGACTGCTCAGTTGGTGAAGAATACTCTTTCAGCACTTGATCAAATATAATGAAATACTCCAGCATTTTCAAGTAACTGATTTTGCTTTTACTTATGCTGCACAACAAAGGTTTATTAATGCATGTCATTAGGATACAAACTAAAGACAGTATAGTGAACACACAAGCAAGCTGTCCCTAAATGACCTTGATTTTCAGCCACATAATTTTGCTTGCAGGCCAGCATGCTCTAATTTGGAATGCTCCATTGATCATTACATATTGCCCCTGAATTATATATTTACTGCATTTGACTGCTGTCTATTCTCAGACTTTGAGGAAAGAGTAGCATGTGAGGAGGGCTGGATGGTTCAGTAGACAAGGTTGGATGATAGGAGACCACAGTTATAAATTCAGTGTAATGGCTAATTTGCCATGTCACTTCACTTCTCTGGGCCTTGGTCTCACCTTCCTGCTTTTGCCTGATTTAGCTGTGGATATTACAAATTCTTTAAGGCAAGGACTGTCCTTCAGCAGCTGGGTGTTTCTATTCCCCTGTCAAAATCAGGAAACTACTGGCATTTGCTGTAAGTAGGGAAATTGTTCAGCATTATAGGCCATCTTTAAGAATGCTGTCTTCATATAATGTGTCACAGGAGCACGAGGTTCTCTCTGACTCTCCTGATACCGCTGCTATCAGTCCTGTTTCAGCCTTCTCACTCTTGTAATTACAACCACCCCATAAAGCATTCAGCCCTAACAAGGCAGCCAGCTCCTATCCCTGTTCAAATCCAGCTGCCTTTGTACCAAAGCATACCAATAGTTTCACATTTATTTGCAAGAAAAAGGCTCTCCCTCTACCTCCTCTTGGACTGGTTACATTTTTTTTTATTATTATTATTTTAGATTTCCAGTTTCGAGGTTGATTTGGCACTATTCGACCTTCTCTTGCCCAGTAACTCCTTTACTATCTTCAGCTAGGGAAGCTGAATCAGGCTAAAGCATGTAATTTTACACAGAAGTGAAACGTTATTATTTGCGTGGGGAACTAGAAAGTTAAAGAAAAGTTGCTAAATGGCTTAAAGACCTACTGAACGGAAGGTAGTTAAATACAAATACTGCCTTCCTGCAGCCCAAGAGCAGTTTTTTCCCATGTGAATGACCTGGTTTTCACTGCACATTTCATCTCTAAGTCTTCAGTTTCCTATTGACTTTGGACCATCCCACAAACTTTTCCAAGGGTAAGATGATCTGCACATTTAGTTTAGCTGCACAGCTTCAATTGTTCTGATATAATTTGCTGATATAGATGCTGAAGTAAAATACTACCCAGATCATGCTCATTAAAATGAGTCTTAAAACTTACAGTCTGCTTCTCTCCCAGAGCCTGGGATTGCAGTATGGGCCCTGGATGTGCCCTTGTCATCCTCAGGGAAGAGAGCCTGGCATACAATGGCCATTTAGTCTCATGATGGTGGCATTCTGAGGCAAATGAGAAGGGAAGGGCTTCTCAAAAAGAGAAGAGAAGGGCTCAGGAAACAGTAGCAATGCTCAGCTCTTGTGCAAATTATAAGGATATGGGCTCCTCTTGGCTGCTGCCTGCTCGTGAGCAAACACGTATCACTTGCACGCGCACCCGTTGTGTACAGTGCCCCACAGGTAGTAATGCAGCCCGCTCAGGCCAAAAGAGCAGGTGCAACTGCTGTAAATCCTCAGCAGAAAGGAATTCAGAGGTCCCTGCAGCAACAACAAACCAACTGGGGATAGAAGGTAGGGCTCCAAGTGTCTATTTCCAAACCCACCAGTGATTTCATCCTCTGATGGTCTGACCTGCCCCAGCTAGGCAAAGGAGATAGACTATTACCTTCTCTATACTTCTCACATAAGGGCTTGGCAGAAGAAATTATTCTCATTATTCAACACACACAAATCTAAAGGATTATATATACTGGTCACCTACAGCTGCACTAGTGGGGTAGTGGCAGAAGAAGGAGGTCACACTGTGAGGGATGGCCATTCGATAAGCATCCTTCCAGTTCCCACAATGGAGCAGCGGGGATCTGACCCACTGACTTTAAAACTGAAATTTTGAAACCTGAGCTTCTGCTTTAGTGAAATAATAGTGCAGTTGTGATAATAATGGCAAGAAATACATCAGGTTCTTAGGTATCTTATTAATTAGAAACATTAAGCTGAGTAAGTGATACACCAGCTTTTATTGAACCAACACCCACAAATAAATATACTTGTTCCCACGAATAGGGATTCATTCTTCAGTTGAAGGAGTCTATAATTTAATCCATTGTTACACCCTAACCAGAACCAATATTTAACATCTTTTCCAACGGAGCTATAATTTAATATTTTTAAATTTCTTTTAAATTAGTTTAAATCCTTTCATTTTTTCTTTTATGAAGCAAAGTTCTCCTCTTTGCCTATGATTGAGTTTGATCTGGCTTTGTTAGAGCCCTCTTAAGATATACAGTACACATTTTTGTTCTTCTTATCTAAGTTTCCAGGACTTGATCAATAGTAGAGTATATTTTTCTATCCAAGAACTAACCAAATTTATTCAACAGATTATACATTAATTTTACCATTAGAACATAATATGAGCAGATAATCCACAAAAATGCTTCAGATTTTTTGAAAGTGAATTTAATTATAACTAGTAATGTGCATTTGAGAATTATAATTATGAGAAGTCATGTTCTATAAATCTGAAATGACAGATTATATTTCAAAGCCTTATTGCAGAGGAATTAGAGTACCGATTTATTAGTTGTAAATGTCTGATTATTGCAGCTTTGCTAAAAAACACGATCACAGCATATTCTAGCTGGATTTAACATGTTTAATCCTTCTGACAAGAATCATATTTTGAACAGAAAGCATCACTGTTAATTTGTTTATGAGACAGATTTAGACAACTAATCTTTGTCTTATGATCCCTGAATAGTAATAATTTGAAAACACTTTACATACTTGTATTTTTTCCAGCTGCAGACTACAGCTGATTATGAAATTTACATTCATCTATAAGCACCTCGATTATCACTTCGCATTAGGAATGGTGCTTCACATTATCTGCAACTTCTCTGCTACTGAGGGACACCCTGTACACATGAAGCCTGAATCACCTCTGCTAAGGATTTATTCTGTCACATGGAGAAAGCTATGGAGGGCAACCATGATGTTAGGCATCTCTTTTCTGCCCCATGTACAAGCACTACAACCTCCCAGCAAATCCAAAAGTGACAAGGAAACTTAATGTGCTGACATTGACTGAAAATAAAGCCCTGTGTTTAATAAACCAAACATAATGGGGTATGTTATAGGATGGGTTTCCCTCGAATCCACTAGTGTTACAGTTTCTAATGAGGTTCCCCTCAAGGGAAAGGAAGATGTGCTACGTTTTATAATGAAAATTGACATTTCTGCATCTGTCGAGCAGTAAAGTTTTAAATGAGGACATTTACCCATGTAGAATGAGTTGCTACTAAACTATTTGATATATATTTAAAAAAATCTTCCTATTGGGCTTAATTTTTATATGCATCATTGTAAAAACCTATTTCTTTTCATGATACAGCTGAGCAAGGGGAATCAACTGTTTCTCCAGATGCCCGTTATCCAGATTTTTTATTAGGAATTAGAATTCATCTCAAGAGAAATTTGTTTAGATTTCCTTAAACAAAGGACCCCTCTGGTGGTTATTTCCTGGCCAGTGATGCCATGTCAGTTTGAGTACAACCTCACTCATTTGTGGGGAGCTCTACCCCTCAGATGATCCAGCAGAAGTCCCTCCAACTGGCTGCGCTGGGCAAAGGTTCACGTTCTCCAGGGCAGAAACTGGTAACTGAACGGCACAGACCTCCCCGGGCTCCCAAAGACTCACACACACATCCCTGTGGCCTAGACAGGTGAGAAGCAGATGGGACGACACTAACATGGATTTACATCTTGTTTTCCCTTCTTGGGCACTTCCAAACCCCCACTCAAAATCAAAGGCAACATAAGTGCTGCACGAGGCTACAAATACTCCAAATTCTGCCCCTTTCTGGAAAGGGAAAACACATTTCTGCTATGATGATACCAGGCTCCTAGAAGCTTTAAATATGCCTTGTTGGTATGTCGGTATAATCAGAGTAATAAAAAGGAAACAGACTTTATTCAGTAAGAACTGAAAGATCCCATTACAGCCTTGCCATTCAGTTGTCTATCAACCTGCAGTAAATGGCACACATTTATTTACTGTTACATAGTTTCTAAAAATAGACAAATAAATTAAAAAAAAAATAAATCTGATGACAGCCTGAACTTCAAAAAAAACCCACCTCACTTTACATCAAGTATAATCTTGCAGCACTTGGCAATCATTAATTTTGTTCATTTATCACGGGCGCTGCAAACTGAACTGCCAGTGGAGTAAGCTCATAGCAGGCTACAAGCAATCCAGCATGTTTTTTTAAAACAATATTAAAGTATTTCATCAGTCAGCTGTTCCAGTGAAAAATCAGAAGCAACAGATGACTTGCTCAAGACCAGAACATGTGAATATTCCTGCAAGTCTTTTCTACAGCATCTTTCCCAGCTTGTGTTGCTCACCTCCAGTGAGGGACCATTTGTTAGAGTACTACAGAGTTACTTGAGGTAGGTTACAAAGTTTAGACCTTGCCAGTAAGTAGGAGCCTTCCTGACAAGAAACAATTCTCCTACCAGCTTTACAGGTCATTGTAGCCAATGTAAATGAAGAAAATCCCCTTGTTTACAAAAGAAAAAAAAACAAACAACAAAAAAACCACAAACTCCACCTCTACAAAGGATAGGGCTTGGCAATGAAAGAAACATTTGCTTGTCTTTCACTAATTTCCTTGTTATTTTTCTATCTACATATTGACCCAGAGAGTGAAATAGAAAAGCCTGCATCCTTCTCTTAGAGACCAGTGTAAATCAGTCCTTGCACTCAGAGGAGAACCTTTTCATGTTCTCTAATACAGAACGAATCAGAGCGCCAGACTTTTTTTTTCTTTTCTTATAATAAAGGTCTTTTGACATCCTTTAGCAAAGACAAAGGATATACACACACCTCAGGCAGCGTAATACAGCAAAACCTACCTGAGAAACCGGCCAAGTATGTTGTCCCATGCTGAGCTCCGTGAGACTATGGTTACATTCCTAATTTAAAGCTGGCTCAAATGCATCTATATGAACTACAGTCCTGCGTGACTGTGCAGCCATATCCAAAGATACACACTGAATTCTTTGGGAATTGCAAGTCCAATTCCTGCTAAGTCAAGAGGTTTGCTAGCAAAAAAAAAAGGAAGCTTAGAAAGTCTTATAGACCAACTTTTCTGGCAGGTTTAAGGCAAGTGCTCACCTACCTTCATTCAGAATCTGACCTTTTCTCATGCTGAGAAGTTTTTAAATAATTGGTACATTGTGAAGCTAGTAAAGATGTAGTACGTTGATTTTAACAAGGACTGTATATAATCCATATATTATATTCAGGATCTCTTAGAGCAAAAAATAGGATGGAAAAGCTGTTACAGTTTTTCTCAGTCCATGCAATTGGGTTACTCTGCTTCTCTTCAGAGAGTCCAAATGTATGCATGGTAGGCCAAATTGCTCCCTGGGGTTGTCTTATTTGCTTGAAGGGACAAACTTGGCTGGGAATATCTTAGGACAGACTCCAAGTACTCTAATTCTGCTTGCATTATGTTCCGTTTGCTTATATCTGTGTTTTCAGTATTCATTTCATCCTTCTCCAGCTTCTTTTTCCAACTCAGCAGTTCTTACACTGAGCTGCTCAGCATTTTGCTGTGGTACAAATATCCATCCCCCGATATCTTTACACAAGTCAACGACTGCAAGAAGCAGTGGTGCTACAGCTTCATCCCCTCCCCCAAGGGAATTCAAACAACTAAAGCTCGCTAAGTGTGGGGAGAGATAGAGGCTAAGGGGGAAGGGATCTTAGGGGTACCTTTTCCAGCCTTCTCATTTTCCCAAGGAAGTACCAATCTGGTAGGAATTCTGGATCCTTTGTTGCCTTTTTTTATTCTACTCTTACCAGACACACGCACCTCCCTACCACCAGGCTGTAGAAGTATTTGTTAGCAGCATTGTTACAACTATACTTTCCTCAGCTTGTGAGCCATCTAGGTTGGAATATATTTGCTATATTATGGTTTACTCCAGACAAGACAGAGAACGGTCCTGGGGGACAGCTTTTCATCTTATGCGTTGTCATCATGGTTCTACTGAAATTAGTGGCACTATCACATTTTATACCTGGTGGGGGCCAGGGAAGTTAGCTGGTAAGCATTTCCAGAAAAACAGCATGCATCTTTCACACAGGTCTTAGATTTTGGAGGGTTTTTTAAATGGATCCAAAGAACAGACTACAATTCAAATACACTTGAAGATACCTCTGAGCCTTAACCAGGTTGGTATGAAGAAGACACATCCTCATCTGGGAGCTAGCATGAACTTACATAGTTATCATAGACTTGGTTTTCAAGCATTTAGGGGAAACCATCTGTGTCCCCTATGCTTACCGCAACTACCAAAGGCATCTGGGTATCTGGGGATCACCAAAGACTGGAAGAACTGATACGAAGAGGAAAAGACGGTCTTTTCTAGGAATTGCTTAATAAGAAAGAAAGATGCTACATTACTGGCAATCTAGCATACATGCCATGGAATGCCTCCCTTCTCTCCCCAACACTTTTGAGCAAAACCAGGCTTGTCAGTACAGCTAAATCCAAGGAGTGCCTTTAGACATGTTGAGCATCCTAGTTCAAGAGTGGGTTTGATTACTTGATACATAATAAATTATCCAAAAGCAACCTTTGAAGACATACAACCCCTAACACTTTAAAATTAAGACTAAATTCAATTTAGAAAAATTGTAAAACAGTTTCCCTGAAATTAATCTTAAATGAAGTTTCTTGCTTGGCCTCTCGCTCGCTGCAGATAATCAATCTCGACGTGGCTGTGTGAGAAACAGAGGCTACTGAAAGTGAAGTGAAATTAAAGAGAGGAGCTAGGCCAGCAACATGAAAAGAGATATCTAATTATCAGCATTTTATTAGAAACAATTAACTAATATTCAATTAGTTGCCATCCCTGAAGCAAAATGACAGTTAGGAAAACAGAAAATGAACCTTGACAAGGTGTTCATTTTCTAATAAATGGGAGATGAGGGGAATCATTTATTGGTGTTTTACCCCTGGTCAGAGCCTTGGGGCAACTCACCCAGCGTGAGGCAATGGGACTGGCTGGTTGCCAACATTAACTGTACTTATTACATTCATCCCATGCAGAACACATCCATCTCCTGCTCTGCCTTGACATCCCATTTATTCTGAGATTCATTTGTCATGTCCCCAATCACCAAAATGAATAGAAACTTTCCAGCATGATGGATTGTGGTTCTAATTAGGACTAAAGAAAAGATCCACACTCAAGTAGAGCCCTTTTTCTTTTTCTTCTTCTCCTAATAAAATAGTATTCCCAGCCAACTTTGTGACTAATGTCCTTTTGTGGTGGTTGTCCACTGTAGGTCACCCAGTCAAAAAGAAATAGTAGTCCTTCCAGAATGGATTTTTCCTCCCCTAACAACTACACAAATTATTATAGAAAGAAGTCCAGACACACTGAAGACCGTACACACACAGTTTGTTGATGTGCAGCAGATGTCTAGAATACCAAACTTTGGACAACATTTGTCCCTTGTTTGTCCCAGAATTTCCTTTAAGAAAATGCAGATAAACAGAAATACACAGAATGAGGAAAAAGGTCATAAAGAAATCTAATTTTTGTTAACAGATTTAAATCTGATGTCACCATTTTAAAGCAATGGCACTAAAAGTGCTATTATTTCAAACCCTTCAAAACTAAACCTAGCATATATTTTGTTGTGTTGCCTCTCATTATCAGTACATATATCAGAAGTACATGTATGCCGTAATATAACAGAGTTTTTCTTTAAAGTGCCCTCTGAGGTCTTTCTCATGTTTCTCACATATCAGTACTTCCAATAATTGTGTCTTTAATATGATAAAAATGCAATTCCTTTTCACAGCAATCTGTTCATTTGTATATGTCTGCTGTAGAAGAATAACAAACCATGACAATACAAAGGAATCAATAGAGTGTAGTGAAGGCAGTACTATTTTGTCTGAAAAACTTTTAAAGTTAGGGGTAACATCTTAGCTAGCGGTAAGTAAATAAAAAATGGTAATGTCACAAGCAGAGGACCTTAACCAGTAAAGGGATTTGTGTGCACTGAAAAATCACCCATTCTAATTTGCATTTAAAAGTCAGAAGAAAGTAGACTACAAAAGTTACAAAAGCATTCAGGAATTCGCAGATACATGAAGAATACTCCAGATCCTTAAAATAGCCTGATAACTATTTAAAAACACCAAGAAGGGTGTAGATTCACCTACTACAAGATGGACTGTAAGCATTAAGTACCAATAATCTGCTACAAAATTTCTTGTATTTTGGAAGACGAGCATTCTGTCCGATTTGTACTACCTTTACATAGCAGAACATAACACTTCTATTAGAAACAGTGGAAACATTAAAACAAACTCTTTGTGAAATATTTACTGTTTAAAGCACAATTATTTTTGGGTAGGGAAAAGAACTATTTCCTAATTTTCCCAAAATAAAACATTTTGGATTATCCTGAAATTTAACTTAGCGTTCTCTGTAAAGTTTAAATAAACCAGATGCCTCAGGAAATTCCAGTGCAAAAAAGCATATGAATTTGAAGAAGGCTTGATGGCAAAGACCAAATTTCTTTTGGCAGAACTCATCATGGAAGTATTATGACCTGTAACAGGTCCAACTTCTCATGGCCTTTTCCAGAAGTGCTATGCCCATGTGAACATACATAGCCAAATAAACACAGAGAATACAGCAACCCCTATACCATCACTGCAGGAAGAGCTATGCAACTGCTATTTGTAAAAGTGGTCTTCATTTGATTTTGGAGATCAAAGCTCTTGTCCCCTGCCATTTACTGTGACCAAAATATAGATCTCCAGTTTTTCTCCTGAATATTAGCATGGGGAAGGTGGGAAGGAAAAAAGGTAATTACTTTATTCTTATTTTATAGCAAAGCTACCTATGAACTTGGTTAGGCATTTTAAAAGTGCCTATTCCAAATGCACATGCTAGTATAAACCCACCAGAAATGAGGCAGTTAGGTTTTGCTAAAAGCCCATTAATTTAAGTGACGCTTTCAATGAGATTTGGATCTTTTTTCCATGCTTGCTTGAGCCTGTGCTGGTACTGAACTGTTTCCCACTGAAGTACCTTCCCAAAACAGGATTTTATCCTTTCTATTTCTTCTCAGTTATTCCATGTAACTTCATGAATGTGTGATGGATTTATGACAATAATCCAGTATGTAGCTAGCTGCTGTATCATTTCTGAACTGAAGGGGAACTGAAATGTTCCCAGAGACAACAAAGAAGTCTAACTTTAAACACTTCTCAAATACAAAACATTGAATCATTTAGGCTGGCAAAGTCCCTTAATTAAGATCATCAAGTCCAACTCTTAAACTAGCACTACCAAGTCCACCACTAAACCATATCCCTAAGTGCCACATTACATTAAGGAGTTTTATCCAGACAGAATGGGAAAATATCTCCATAGGCCATTGATCTGATTCGTCCTATGTCGCAGTTTCTCCCATATCAGTGTATCCACAGAGGCATGTCATACTCTTACTCATCACACCAAGATAAAAAGAAGAAAGTAAGCCCATATGCAGCACACGTGCTCCCAGAAAAGTTTAGGCAGTTTTGGAAAGAACATAAAAGTGTCTATCAGTTGCTAAAGGCACTGAGGCCTTGATGGCTCCTGTACTGGCTCTAGCAAGTTTCCAAAGATGTACCCTTCAGTATATTCTGAGAATAACACTCCTGCGTAATTTAAATTGTCATTTAAATTGCATGAAAATCTGAGATAAGGTTGGCAGAAGATCCAGAAAGAGCCCCTGAGTGTCAGATTAACACAGCAGGCAAGAGACAAAACCAGGCACTTTCTTTTCTTTTCAACTAAAAATCTTTCAGAGAGAAACTCAAAGCTTCTCTCATTCCTGACCTTTCATTTCAGTGAAGAACAAGCAATCTGCAATCTTCTGCTATAATTGATCAGTGTTTAAAATGAACAAATTGTAGATTAATATAATATACTCAGGCCAGAAAAGCAAGATCTTGAAGAGCACTCTTTGAAGCAGATCCCTCGCTTCCACAAAGATGGATAATTTAATCTTTGTCATTGGCCTGTCTCTGTCAAAGAGAACAATGGATAGTCTATTCGCAATTGATGACTATATAGAAATTAATATTAGTAAAAGGTGTCCATTTAGTGTCTCACCTTCTGTGCTAAAGGTGACATCCATGATGGATGCATCCCAAGACAATGGATTTATCTTTAAAATGGAGTAATTACACAGTGGATGCATGGGTGACATAATGACATTGTGGTTTTATATTAATAAAAGAAAGAAATATTTCTTCTGAAGAAGAAAAAAATATGACTACCATGGTCATTTATGAGATTTTGGCAGCTACTTTGTAACTGCAATAAGCACTTTTGAATCGCTCAGTTATAAATTAGTCCTACACAGTTTAAGTAATTCATGATTAGCTTTCATGTGGCAAACACCAGTTTACAAAATTTAAGGTACTCGTGGACTCCTAAATCTCCCACCTTTGTATGGGGGCCTTAAAAATAGGTGGCCCCAAGTTACATAAAAAAGAGGTAAAGCAGACAAGATTTGGGGGCAGGAATAAAGGGATGTGACTTTACTTCCAGCTCTACCACTGGCCCCTCTCAGGGCCACTACTTTTTCTCATTAGCAAGCAAATATCTCAGTGCTCCCTCTGCTGTCCTGTGAAATCCAGCCTTGCCTCAGAGAAGCATTTGCAAAATGACCAGTCACTGAAGGAACTCCAAGGAAACTAATCTGGCACAGATATGCTACAAAAACAGGCCTCAGGTTGCCAATTCAACGTCCCACCAGTAATAAACAGCATCTGTTCATAGTGTTATTTATTACCACGGCATGCTAATGCTTGGAATAACGACACCCATTTGGTGAGGTGCAGTTTGTGATTCCCCCCCCCCCCAAATGCATAATTTCACCCATTACTAAAACATTTTTTATGTCCTATATCTGATGTTTCGATTTAGTCCATATTGCTGTTTTCTGAAGGTTCAAAACAGAATTCAAAATACAGTATCTCATATAGAAAATTTGAAATTATCTTGTTTTGAAGCTTTCTTTAAAACAGAAAACTAAATTTTGAACTAAAACCAGTCTTTCTTTATGTTGGTCCCATAAAATGTATAATTTGACCTAAATAAGACTTATTAATTCCCCCAACTTCCTCCTCAAGAATAACCAGCAAACTGAAACTAACAGCCCTGTTATTTCTACAGTCCCCAGTAATCTCTGGGACTTCAAGAAGTTTAAAATGCAATCTTTGGCAGATGTTTTCACCATTGGAATTTAGATTCAGGGTTTGATGGGGAGGTTTTATTTTCTATACATATATAAAAACATCTCAATTTTAGTATTTTAAAACTGTAAGTAACTAAAAGCAAACAAAAATGAGTGCTCTTGTTAGAACTGATTATAATTTTGTTCTAATTTAATATTCATTAAAAAGCTAGTAAATGTTCACATTATATTAAGCAAGAAGCCAAAATTCACCCTCTGTAACTTTGCTGGGGTTTCAGTGAGAATTAACAGCAAACTTTGGATGACAAAATCATGAAATGCTGAAGGATAAGGAACAATATAAGGTTGCTTTTTAATAATATATCATACTTGGGTTAGTTCTCATTTATAGACCGAACTATAAGAGTTCAAGAATGGATAGTAGTACACAAAGAAACAAACAAAAAATTGTCTTCACTGTAACGTACCACAGAAAGAAAACATCATTCTTCTTATCTCATGAAAACCCTACATTTTGTGCATGCCACTCAAATTGATTGATACTCCTTGATAAACCACTCTTCCATTACAAAGGTTTACCTGCGCAGTCGGTCTTCACAACAAAACTTCTGAAACTTTTCTCTGGAGAGCTCCCATTCCCAGCTCCTAAATTCTATTTAAAAGGCAGCTGAAAACATTAAATACTTTCCAACTTCTACTTTTCTATTAATCCACAGCTACAGCAGCCACAGGGATTTTTTGATTTAAGCAGTGAGACGGGAGTGGACCACAAAAAACTACATTATGATGTAGTCCACAGTTCGAAGGCATTTGAGGTCTAAATTTAAGAAAAGAACAAATGCTGACTTTGAGTTTAAAGGAAAGATTCAATACCATTTCTCTTTTTAATTTGAATTAATTTGCTGATCCATGCTTCATATACTTTCTTTTCAAGGCTGACTGTTAATTTAGTAAAGGACACATCTTCAACTGCTCAAAGAGGAAACGCTTCCAGCATGAGTTAGACATTCAGCCACCTCTTCCCAGGTCGTCAGGCTGGAAGCTAATGACTAAAGCCATCAGCTTACTTGAGTTTTCTGAGTTGGTAGGCAGAGGGATTTTCTTGCAGGTTTTTCCTGAAATGCAGTTCAGGAATAAAAATATGTACAAGACCAACAGGAGTGATTTTGGTGTTTCTCCAAACAAATTTTCACTTTCTTTATGTGAACAAACTTAAGTAAAATTTGAAATATTATCTAGAGATGACTCTCCTACTTTCAATCCATTAATTATCCTATTAATGCCACTCATTTAAATGCCAAGAAGTGATTCAGATCTTTAAAGGAGATACTCAGCGATAGTAACTAAGAAGCAATTTGCAAAGACAATTCTGTTAAGATTATGAACTACATCCAAATACATCCAAATAAAATGGTTTGTACAGCTGTAAGCAATAAATAAAAAGACCATACCAAAGGTATACAAGAGGCATTGAGTTATTTGAAGGAATATATGAACAGCTTATAAATTCTGGTTAAAATTATGCAGCTGTTATTATGAAAATGATGCATCATGGCCTAATGATGCAGGAAAAACTGTGCCATTAAGTGAGAAGAGAAGAACAAAGCTTTACAGTAAGGAGAAATCAACTTATCTGAAGGATCAGCCGCAGCTGAACTAGTACAGCAGTAGGAAACCTAAGAGATGAAATCCAGGACTGGATTATTAGAATCTTTCTTCTCACTCCTCAAGTCTCTCCTTCCCCATAAAATGAAGAATTTTGCTCCCAAACCATGATCTTATGTATTTTCAGAAGTAGCCTCCTTCTCAAAATTATTCCAGAACTTGGAGACATACTAGCGACTCCACACAACTGTTTCTTATATATGAAGTTTTATATGCCCAGTGTCAAAGGCAAGATTTTAACATTTAGAAAGTGGGACCAAGGTTAAGCCTGGGATTTTGAGACCTGAGGAACTCAGGCTTTAAAATTCTATTGAATCAAATTAATTAGATTTAATTCGATTTAACTGTAACGTTAAAAGGATCCCCCTCAAAACATGCATCCTTTTGAGAGTTTTCTTTTACCTGAAACCTTTTTTGTACTCTTTAAGCACTCTGACAAGAAGGCACCTTTTCAATGTCAGTCTTTCAGATATTCCTTACTTTTGTACCACACATTTATCCGATAACTTGACTCTGCAGCCTCCAACTATGATTTCATGTTTACTGGGATGGTTTGTTCTTCCCTTTTACAGTCACCTACCAGAAACCATGGAAATCACTGGAACAAACCTGATTTTTTAAATTATTATTATTATTATTATTTAAATGTAATATTCTGGATTTTAATCAATTAATCTGCTTATTTACATCACTTGTCTAAATGACGTGTTTCTCCAGATATTTCTGGTACAGCTGGTAGGATGCGAAGTGCCTAGGAGACCCTGCCTTTTGTGTACAGTTGGACTATAAAATGTATGACTTTTTCACAATCTAAACCAGCTTTGTTTTATTTGCAAAACAAATCCATCAAAAAAGACTGATCTTTAGCTCATCTTTTTACTGGATTTTATTCTTAGCCTTCTTTTCACTGTAAAGGGAAAAATAGTACTGAAATACACATAAGGACTAGGATTAAGATGACAGTGTTGACTCTCTTCTCTGAGTTGCGTTATGGAGCCTGGCATGGTGCAGGGGTGCACTTGCTACTGGAGAAGGCAAGAAATCTGTTTCCACTTTCATGCTCCAAGGCCACTGCAGTCCATTTGGACATTTAAGGGCTGAATATTTTGAGGGACCTTCCTAGCACTGGCCAAACAAAGACTAACCACATCCTCCAAACTATGATAATCAATGGTCCTGCTTCTTCCACGTGGGCAAACTCCTTGTACGGGACCAATGCAGTTCCTTTAACTTTCAGAAGCCTTCTACACTAAGTTCACTTTATTTGGAGCTTAGGTCTGGTGCACAAACATTCACTGTGCCCATTCCCAAAGATCTAAAGGTCTTTGGCAACCATGGCTGGCCATGGTTAAATCATACAACTGGTTCAAGCTGCCTCAGTATGTTCAAGAGACTGGGCTGCACCCACCTTGGCTTTATATCACACTCAGTCCCTTATAATAGTACAATGCACCAAACCAAAATGGTAATGATTTACACTCACTTTACCCTAGCCTAATCAACAAAATGAGGTTTAATACTATGAAAACCCAGGGCCTGGCTCTTTTTAAAATTCTATTTTCAGCCAAAAAGACAGCCACTGGGAAAAATTCAGTCACTGATGAAGTTCTGCAGTCTCATTTTACTCACTCCCTTCAAAAGCTTTAATAAAGTTGTCGTTATCACAAACATTTGCCCCACAGAGACTTTTCCGCTTCAAAAAACACCAGAGTGCTCCCAGGCTGACTCTTATCCTGGTATTTCATATAAACATACAAAGTGCAATCTGTGACACAGCACCAAGGGTCATTTAGAGGTCTTGTGCCATGTTGAACTAATTAGAAAAAAATTGGCAAGAAAGTAACACATGACAGTTTTATATATTTCAGAGAAACCTTCTGCAGAACACTGACAGAGTCCAAACAAACCAAAAAAATGATGACATAAGACTATAAAGAAAATCTGACTTTTGTTTTTTTTCTTCAAGTTTTCATAACGATTACTTTTTCACCATTATGAACACTACAAACTTTTGGGTAGCTTCTGATCTAAGCAGCATAATCTTGTTAATGTTAGCCATTTGCTATTCCCACTCTACCACCAACAATTTTTCTAATGTTCCAGGCACACTGGATATAATTGGACATAATTCCTACTGACATCACCTTAACAAAAGTAAAGGTAGAAAGAAAAAGCATCATCCTTTCTCATTTCCAAGTATATTACCTCTCCCCCAATCCCAGTATTAGAAAAATCAAGTCTGGCATCCTTGCTGTATCTAATAGCTCTGTGCTGTTAGTTTTGGTTACTTCCTCTGAAACAAAATTTTTTCATGGCCATGCATAGCAAATTATTTTTGTCAAAATACCATGTTTTACCTACTTACTTTGTTTTACTACCATTTAAAACCTCTGTGTCGTTAAAGTAAGCACCACACATAAAGCTATGGTTTAACCAGGCATCCTCGCTGTTTAGCGTGTAAAATGCAGCCAGCTGTAAACCGACCATACAGTCACCGTCAAATGAGTTGCCTGGCCCTGGTGACAGGTTTTGCTGTTAACATCTTCCTAGACAGATGACCTCCAGGTTAGGAGCTGCACAGCTCATGTCTACGGTGTTTCGGTGCCTGACCCAAAGCACCTGTCCATTTTAAGGAAGCCTTCCCCATGTCAGAGGCAGTCTCCAGAAAGTTGGTTGCAGCTCACGATTCAGTATGTCACTGGAGAAGAACTGAGTATTTGGGTAATAGTCAGACGTATGCTTTTCCAGGCAATTGCAAACAGATTAGTTTAATGGTCTCCAACCTTCTGATTTGCAAACATCAATATATTTTTCAACAAGAGATCCAGATCCCAGAAAAATTATGCTTTGAATTTGTTATTTCAGTTATTTTTTGTGAGCACCCGAGAGGTGACCCACACCAGATCGAAAACCACCAATTAGGTGTTTTATATATGTATGTATATATATGTGTGTGTCTATAATCTCGTGAGCAAATATTTTCAGAGAGTAGACACTTCAAAAGCAAACAAACTACCAAGTCTGTCTCAAAAACAGAAGTAGCGGTGATTAGTGTGGCCTAAACATCAGCACTTAAGATTTTCATTCCTAAGAATAAAAATATCTGTTTCTCATTGAAAATTAACTTAGTATCTCATAACAGTTTCAGTAAAAAAAAAAAGACTCACTTCAAAAGTTAAAGTACTAGTTAGCTGGGAACATAGAACTTTTAAAATAGGTTTGAGCTTTTCAACACAGATATTCATGAAACTGTAAATGCCCTACCGGCTTTGCAGTTGTACAGGCTGAAACCAGAAAGTGAACATTGTATGATGGAAGGAAAAATAAGGTATTTTATATGGGACAGATGTTAAGATGTTGCTTTTTTGGCAGTCTTTTCTCCTGTGATTATGTTTGCTTTTATACTTAGCGCCAGGCAAGCCAGCCTTTCTGAATATTGCTCAAAGCCCCTCCTCGGCCTACTGCTACATCTGCCATCCAGAACAGTCAGCACCTCGGCAACTATCCATCTGAGTCATAAAAATTCACATATTTCACATTTTCAATCCCACCAGAACATACAAGTTACATACAGATGGCTAGAGGAACCCAACAAATGAGACACCCAGGTCAATAAATGAGAAAGCAAACAAACCCCCAGAGAGGAATGTTTCTTTGCACCACTTTCAGAGCAATTTCCCTATCCTTGAATCTTTGTATTTTAATGGATGTGATTATATACACAATGTGAAGCCATACATTGATAAGAGAAGTAATAGTTGTAGAAAGACAATACTGGGCTAGCTCATAGAGATGAAGAAAGTGGACGGTCTGTTGGATGCCCATTTACCTCCTGATGTTTTATACCCTTGAGCTGAGTGACAACACTACTAACACACAGGTGAAGAATGTATTGAACTCAGGGTGAAATGTTTATAGTAGGAACTCAGTGCTGATCAGAGAAGTGATGACCTGTAACTGCCCTTCCCAGTCTTCTTCAATATTTAGACCCAGACCAGTGTTCGGATACAGAGCATGAAGAGGATTTACTCACCACTAAACTGTAGATGTAATGACAACATATATATATACACACACTAATTTCTCCAACAAATAATGCTAGCAGAGGCAATCCAAAGTGAATGATTGCACATACATTATGACTGAATTCAGACCAAATGTTTGATGGCTGAGGGATTTTTCTGCATCACGTGACCAAGAGGAGCAGAAGCCAAAGTGAGGGAGGTCACCTGTTCTGAGATTGCCTTCCTGCTCCAAGTAGGCTGAAAAGTTACACATATATTTTTGGCTACTTCTTCAGACTACCTGTGCAGCTGTTAGACCTTACAGCTTCATGATAATTTTAATTATGAAAGATGCTGCAATAATTCAAATGGACCTTATAAACCTTATTTATTTCCACTTTGTTATTAGCTAGAAAACCTTTGGGTTTACTTGATGGAGATCACTTGATACAGTGTCTGCCTTGCTTGAAAAGGCCACATCAATTGGTACTTTTATGAAATCAGTGAAAATCCTCCCAACATGGAAGAGAAAACAGTCAATTGCTTCAGTTAAGACTTGCAACTCACCATCCAATTTTACTTTTTCCAGTGGACTGTCTTAGCATGCAATACAGAGATATGGCAGTCAGACAGAAGAAAAAAAGCCATGATTGTGTGTAGAAATGCAACAGGTACAAGTAGACTGAAGGAAATATTCAGATTTGTAGCATCTGTGGAAAGTACAGTTTCACTTTACTGGTTCTTTTCAACTAGACTGCCTGTACAGAAACCAAACTTCAGATGAGATATAGTCCCAAGCAGTCAAAGTCTAGCAGTAGCTCAGATAAAAATGAAAGCTACATGCAAATGTTCATTCTAAAGTTGCAATGGGGAAATGAGATTTCTTTTCCCGGTGATCCCATAAAAAACCAAAAGGGTTTGTCCTCTGAGGACCAGGTGCCTGTCCTTAAGTTTTACTTGTTAATAAAAATACTAAAGTCTTCATATAACTATCAGTTGTAAGCAAGCTGGTGCAGTTAACATTTCAAATATATGTATGAGACATGACCTGAATGTTATCACAGTCAAATCACTTGAATGTTTTCACAGTCAACTCTTTCATGTTTCCATTTTCATTTAACTTTGATACAGAATAAAAGACATGAGCATATAAATACAGAAGTGTACTATTAAATTTATAAAATATTACGCTCACTTCTGGCTGGGTAACATCATGTGCAAAGCTATAAAAATTGAATTAAGACAAATTTGAAATGCTTTTTGTTTTTCTGTTGTTTTAATTTCCATTTTTCATGTTTTTTCCAGAGGCTGGGTTTAGCCTATTACACAAAATACCTGTCTGTTTCTTGCCCCGTCAATCATTTGGCCATATATTTTACTGTTCATTGATGCTTGCAGATCTTAAGGTTTTGTATTCTGCAGCAAGCAATATGAAATATATTTGTTGATCTTAAAAAAATAAGTCTTTCATAGGCACGTGCTCTAGTTAAATCAGAGATGTAAGTATTAAAATTTCTGCTAGCTTTGTGCAGCAGGGTACAGCATGAGAGTTTTTCAGACACTAATGGGAAGCTGGTGGCAAGCCCTGCAACCATTACCTGCAGCAGATCAAGATTTTTAAACACGACTTCTTTTTCAGTCGTTAGTGTCTTCTTAAAACAACATCATGCTTTGTTTTCTTGATCAAAGCCACAGAGTTAGGAGTTCGAAAATAAATTTCACTTTGGTGTTTTCCTTTCAAAACATGTCAGTCTCATAAGCAGGCTAATCTTTGGTGATGTATTATGATGGATTGCGCTTATCCATGCAAATTGTCTAGATAGACAGTTTGCCACTCACTGAAAGGGATTATTCTCACACACACACACACAGTACCACGTGCATGCTTGCGCACGGATGAGAGCTAGATGGACCTAAGTGTTCACATACGAGTCTTGAGGAAACACTGCTTTTCCTGGATCGATCAATAGCAGGGCTGGGAGCAGCACTTGGGCTGGGGCTTAGGAGACACCTACCACTTCACAGGCATCTTACACCTGCGATACCTCCAATGCCTGCCAAGCGCATTACCACGGGCTACACAGACGTGCTGAACTACTCTGGAATGGCAAATTGTGGCTCTGAAGGACTATCTTTGCAACTCATTGCATCTGTATGACCTTCTCATCCACTTCCTACCTCAGCAGCTGCATTTATAATAGCATTACATACAGGTTATTATTCACTAGTTTACTAAAGCACTTCTCCCCATTTCTAGGGTGTGAACATCTTGCTTCTGGACTTCAGTGTGAGTTTTGTTTGAGTAAAGGCATAGCATTATCCTACGACTGCTTCAAGAGCTCAGGTACTTCAAACATATTACAGCTCTGACTTAGTTTAAAAAAAAAAAAGTGGAAAGATTTAAACTCCTCATATATTTGCATAATTTAAAAATTCGTTATTTCCTGTTTGTTTCCTCTCTTCTATGGTTTACAAAAGAAAGACTCTACATTATGTAAAATAGGGCAGAGTTTGACATTCCAGAAAAAAGTAGAATCCTTCAGCTGGGGAAGGAAAAAAGCTATCAGTGAAATTACTAAATACAGCTGATCTCCTGTTAAATCCCTATGCAGTCATACTAGAACAAATACCCGATTAATTATATTCTTGTGTGCTGTGATCCAGAATACTTTATTTATCGCCTTAAACTGCATCTACAGCTAGACATTTAATGAGCAGTAGCTTTTCCCAGTAATACAGATAATCTCTTTGCAGAGAATTAGTTCTTGGAAAGTAGAAATGCACCTTTCCTCAAATTCCATTTTATACTTTCAATTCCCAGGAGAATATGGAGTGGATCATAAGGAAGGAAGGGAAGCAGGAAAGACAGATTAAGGATGTTACAGTAATATTCTTTTGTTCAACATCTGCATGCTAGAGAGATTACACAATCTTCAGCAGATCAGCAAAAGAAGATTTGAAGTGACTAGTGTTAAACCTTCTGAGCAACTAAAACACTCCACCTTCTTCCTTACCGCCCACACCAACCTTTCCAGGTCTACAGCTAAGAAATACTCCAAATCCCACCTAGCTGTTAGGATATTCTTTCCATCTTTTAAAAACCACTGAATGCAATACACCCATGACCTTGGAGCAAACACAGTGTTAGCAGCACAGACTCTCAAAAAGATGCAACATCTGCTGGGAGAACACAAGGGCGCCTCTTCTTCCCCCAACAAGATCAAGTAAAAGAAGAATTTTAAAATTCCACAAAGCACAGCTACCATCTTTTTTTGCATCATAAAACCAGAATATTTAACACAGAAATATAAGTTTCCATGAGTCTCATCAGCAACACAGTCCATCCAGAACATGAAAAATGGCTGAGCTCATGAAACCAAAGGAGGAGCCCCATAGCTTTTGTTTCCCCCACTACATGATGAACATGGAGACAGCAATGTTTTAGAGCACCTGAAACAGGAGAGGCACAGCTGATGCTGCACAAGCACCCCGGGATAACACTGACCTGTAGACATTTGTCATGTCAAAACCAACTTTCTATCATGTTCATGATGAATCAGATCAGCTGGCTGCTGAAATGCTAAGGACCACTACAGCTCCCATTTGCCCAACACTTGACACTACAAGCAGGAGGCCTTGGCTCACACACCAAGAGGTGTGTGAATTAATATGGGACGTCTCTTCTCTCCATCACATCTAATACTAATTTGCTTGTTTGTTCCGTACTCTGTGCTTACAGCAACATAACTGGTCTGAATGGCACACAACAGTGCAAGGAGCTCACAACCTGTAATCCTCGAATGACTATAAATCCAGCAAGAAGACTTCAAAGGTGGCAGGGCTGAGGCCAGTGAAGACATGCCGGTGCAATTCACTTTCCTCCTAGGAGGCTCCTACGAACCCCTGCCAGGCTGCAGAGCAGGCTGCACAGTGAAGCAGCCCACCCCTACAGAGATCAATCCTTCCCACAGCGAAACACCCAAACATTACAACAGAAAGATATTGCTACTTATATTATGTAAAGAGAGCATATATTTTTTTAAATACCAGGCAATTGCTGGGATACAAAAATACAGCATAAGCTTTGTTGCTGACTACATGATTCATAAGGTATTGCTCAGCTTGGGCAAGCTGAACTACAAGAACGCAATGCTGCTGGGAAATGAAAGATCATCCACTTCACCTCTTCAGTAAGGCAGAGACATAAAAATTACATTCCAAGTGTTCAAAAGCAAGCAAGATGATGGAAAAATCACTGTATGATCAGGGGTAAATCTTTCTCTGGCTTTCACAGGTGTTAAGAGCTCCTGACAAAACCATTTGTGGTAGACCTGGCCACATGGAGGATATGAGCTTACACAGGGGTCACCTGTATGCTGAGGCCAAAAGGACATCAATGAAGAAAACAGGATTTTTTTTTTTTTAGGGGAAAAATGGAGGTTTCAGGGATGATCTGCTGTAACTCCGGACAACAGGCAATGCAGTAATCCTGTGGAAGGCTGCTCTGGACCTCGAGGGGGTCATTCTCCTTCCTTCACAGTCTGAATGCTGCAGCCTCAGCAGCAGGGATGAACACTTTGTGCAGAATTCTCAGTAGATTCAGCTGCAGTGGGATGAACCCCTATTTATGTATCACTGCAGCAGATCAGGACATAATACATCAGCATAGTGACCCCACTTTCCTTAATGTAAACAATGCCTTGAGCCTCCTAAAAAGCACGCCAGACAAGCCCTAAAGAGAGACAAGATTGATTTTACT
This sequence comes from Haliaeetus leucocephalus, assembly GCF_000737465.1. Classification (NCBI taxonomy): domain Eukaryota; kingdom Metazoa; phylum Chordata; class Aves; order Accipitriformes; family Accipitridae; genus Haliaeetus; species Haliaeetus leucocephalus. The sequence goes on along the minus strand of NW_010972528.1, from coordinate 4,234,744 downwards.
ACTTGCCTCAGAATCCATTGATTATATTCTTAAAGCATATTAATAAAGTATAATTCTACCGAGAACAAATTCCCCAAGATTTACCTTGCAAATAGCTCTTTTGCTAAATTTCTTGTGACTTTAATATTTCCCACTTAACATTTCACATCTGATAAAAAAAAAAAAAGTGCTACTTTGACCTGATGCATAGTAATGTGGTGTGAAGCAATGAGAGTCAATTTGCCGGGCATCACCGAGACATAATGTCGAAGAATACTATGTCGATTTGCAGAGTGAATCAAAATGCCTAAGCTTTCTCTTTTGTGATATCTGCAAATCGCTGAATAATGTGGTTCACTGACCAAGTGAATTATTTTCTAGGAGTTTGGCACATCTTTAATTACAAGATATGTAAAGATGAAATGGAAACACGCTGTGCATATTTCTTTATGGCTGCTGAACTTTTCTTATGGAAAAGCACCTGTTTTTATTAAACTGTCTCTAGAAGGCATAAAATGTACAAGGTACAGGTTGACAATATATTTCTCAATGCATATAACTTAGCAGCAAAGCAAGTATACTTTATAAGGTATGGATCAACCATGTATACATATTGTACTTACACACACAAAATACAAATATGCAGAAAATAGCTTTCTTCCTATTACGAGTGTCTTTAAACTTAGGCAGCATACCACAGTATTATAATGTTTCCCTTGCAACTGAGGAAGACTCAAAAAGAATTCACATCGGGCCCTCTTTACTAAACATTTATGTGCCCTTTATGCTTCAAAAATCAGGAATTTGCATGCAGACAATGATTATGTAAATGCCCTGTTTTGAGAATCAGCTCCCAGAGGATTCCCCAGCTGAAAGCAATTCTCCTTTAAAGGTTTCATCATGGTCCAAATCAGTGGTTCTTAAGACACCATTTTCAGTAATGCAATAAATACCCTGTTAGATGATTGCCATTTGCTTCCCTATCAAGCAGCAAGCCCTTCTTGCTTCGCAAGAGCATCCCCAAGTAAAGAGTCTCTATTTGCTGATTTTGAAGGGCTGTGGCAGATGACACGCACATTTTAAACATCCACTCTGGGTCAAATGTTGCAGTCTTGACTCAACTGACCAAAATTCACAGCTTACCCTACCTGGAGCAGGAGGGGGGGAGGGTCTAGAAGACCTCCTGAGATCCCTTTTAATCTGAATTATTCCACGATCCTACAATCCTCAAATAGCTGGGCCCTCTAGGCTGGGGCAGAGACACTGCAGAAACACGTATCTAATAATATTCTGGCCTCATCCTGGGCAGCTGGACTATTTTGATCATTTAAGTCAGGGCTGCAAGGTTTTCTCTAAAGTGAAGATCCAAAACATCAGTGTTATTGAAGTGTGCCTTAAATTTGATAACAAATATTGTGAAGGAAGTGTTTCTCAGCACCTGTTCTGTTAGAGGTGCTGTGCTTGGAAATGCCAAAAACTTACCATCAAGACTTTATCCTAACCTAAATGCTTATAGCAGAAATAGATGGAGATTCAAAGCACTGCTGAATTCTGTGTAACTTTGGCAACATGCTCAATATTGCATTCTAAGAAACTAGTTTTCTAGAAAAAAAGCTGATGTAACAATTGTGGGATTTTTTCATACTTAAAGCACCTAATCTGAAAATGTATCTCTGAAATTTATCTTACTTCAACAGAAGGATCATTTAAAAATAAGGAACATTAGAATGAATTACGAAACTATAAACTGTTACGTGTTAATTTGACTGACCAATTGCAAAATTCCTTCATTTGTTCAGGTAGCCAGAACCTGGAAGGGAAGTACAGCACCTGAATAAATCATCATCTCTTTTGGTTTTATATACCTGCAACCTCTGTTCATGGGAATGCAGAATGTCAGAATCTAAGTGGTGTGTTTCACTTATTAAAAGCATTTCTCTGCTATTCCTTTCACTTTAAAATAGATATATAAATATTTTTTTTTAAAAATTGAAAACCCAAACAAGCACACCATTGCTCTCCGCTATCGAAACATCAAACTCCTGTTTTGAAGCAGGATAGAAAGCATGAACTAAAAAACCAAGCTCAGTCAGCTGTTCTGCTTCTGCAGCTGCTTTCTCTTCCTCCCCGAGCGCCCAGTGCCACAGATGAGAAAACACAGACCCCAGCCAGGAACCTTAACAGACAACTTCTCACATAGGCTTCTGCATCAGCGCCCGGAGAAAGCGCACATACAGTGACTGTCACCGCACAGAACTGCCAGTACAGACTGCGCATGATTGATTGCGAGCATACAGCTCAGCACTACCTTGTACCTTCACAGCCTGTCATTGCTTCAAACCAAGGTACGCCTTCAATGCACATCTTGCACCAAATCACGTCAAGACTATTTGCATCAAGAACAAAATAAATACAGGGTGGACAGGGACAAGCAGGTTGACAGTTGCCAAGACACACACCAGCTAGCTTTAACATTGCTTGGGTCCAGTTACACACGTAGCCATGCCCATAAAGAGCTCAGCATAGTTTTATTGCTTGTGTATATTCCTATTCTAACAATTACATCGCAGTGACTGTGGAGTGCGGTTAGGTTAATGCTAGCTTGAATATGCCTGGAGCTGGCATGTGATGATGTCACGCACAGTGAAGGCACCACACTTTCCAGGAACACTCAGCAGCCAAGGATGGACACCCTGCCTGGAGTACTCCTCTTGTCCCGTTGAGAAAGCTTTGGGCTTGGAAGCAGAATTTGACCAGCATAGTAAGCGTGTTAAGCAATAGAAAACAGTTTATGGGCTTTCTTTCTCAAGCATATTATACTATCTCTGAGTAAAGATACCAAGTGTTAGGCATTGCAGACAAAGACCCCAGAAGTCGGAGAGCAACAGGACAGCGTACTGACAACGTGGTCCAAGCGCATGTAGTTACAGCGCAGAACAGACGTGCTTGGTGTGCAGCCCACCGTAACTGGTGCGCAGCTCAGCCCCATCCCGGGACACAAACAAGAGCGCGCCATCTCCTTGTGTGCTTTGATTTCTTTTGGAAAGAAACCAAGGTGCAGAGAGGCAGGAAACCACAACATGCTCCCAGAGGTGCTGCAGTCTGGATGGGCAGAGGCCCAAGATCACAGGGCTTATCCAAAAGCCTGCGCTTCCCTCTGCGCAGGCACAACCACATGGACCTGGTGCTATTTCAAGGAATCCTTTTATTCCACCAGCTGCTACTACTGGGGTCTGAAACTGAGACCGAGTATGTGATCTCATGGATGAGTGCAAAGCTCACAAGCTCTCATGTCTTAACAGGAGAAGAAAGGCTCTGTTTAGTTGTGCCAGAATAAATGAAGTGCAAAGGTAGCTGGGATGCCTCTTGAAGCTGTTTAGTGCGGGCAGTCAGTTTGAATCACTCTGAAGAAAAGCTTAAGATTTCTTAGGGAAAGTACTACGCCTTAATGACTTGAAACTATTTTTGTGCTTCTGTGTGATCCTAGGCTGCTCTGCATTGCGAGGACGTGGACTGGCCGCCTGTTTCCTCGGGTTGTTTTCTGCACATGACAGTGAGAGGATCTTTCCCCAAATCGATGTGGGGCTTTTCAGACACTGTATGCTTTTCCTATAGTCTAAGTGCCGTCTGCAAGGAGTAGGAGGCAGGGGCTGAGGGGCTCGCCTGTGCTATTTTATGGCAGTTTTTCAAAAGGGTCATCTGGAAATGTCACTCCAGCTGTGCTACTGCTGTGTTCGGGGAGGGGGCGGGGGGGAAGAGAAGCAAAAAAACACAACAGCAACGTAGGACAGTGACCAAGTGTTCAGAAGAATTTATACTTTATCATGTAAGGACAGTTTTTCGAAACTGTTACAACATTTATCTGCCAAGAAACTAAAAGACACTGTTTGGAGAAGACTGCTGGTCTACATTTAAGATTCAGATTTGTAACAAATCACCAAGCCCCAGTAGAATACAAACTTGTAGCTCTTATTTTAAGAAATTAATCAATGCATACTTTTTTTTTTAATTCACCTGCATAAAACCTCTGGGTTTTGGTCCTACCAGCCACACACTAGACTCAGTGAGACAGCAGCGTAACCACTTTGAAGAAGTATCAGTGAGCACTAAAATAACAAAAAAATCAGTCCCTTTCCATGCTTCAGTCCACATACACTTCATAAATTTCTGTACGAGATGATGCAAAAACAATTTCACAGAGGAGAACAATACAAACCCCTCTGTCTCAGCCTCCAGGGTGAGCAGCAGTAACAATAAAAATGCATCCCCTCCTCTTCACAAATGAATGGCGAATGATTACTGGGCAAAATAAATTCTTTCATCAGTAACAATCCATCAGATATGCTTCCTTCTTTCTTCCTGTAATTCATTTGTAAAATTAACAGCACCACATACATAGCCTCCTAGAAAAATAATTGATCCCACTGCCCTGGATAGGAGCCACTTTATTGGATGCTGGCAATGATTACAATTTCATGCATATTATTTCTGTTTGCAGAAGGCTGACGCCAATGCACACATGCAGGCTTATGTGAGAAGTTCCACTGAAAAAAAGAATTAAAGAAAACAAACTAAAAAAGTTATCATACTATGTAAGATACGTTGATTTCTTTGCCACCTTTTGTGCTAAAGAAAATAAACCATCCACTCAGTCAGCATGTGCTACCAATAAGTCGGGCTAATTAATGGCAGACTGCTGAGAAACCAAGAAGCATTCCTTATCAGCATAGGAAAGAAGCCCAAGTTGGCTTCTGACGTTTAAAGTTACTTGCAGGAAACTACCTAGCCAGGCAAAGCTGCAAACCCTGCTTGTCTTTCAGAAAGAGGAGAAAAAAGCCCTCTAGTTTTACTTTAAGTAATGCCAGGACCCATAAGAGGGTATATTAAGAGTATTTGTGTGAAAGCAGTGTGACACCTCCACTTCTCCAAAATGGATTTTCTTCCCAATGTTGGTGGCTGACAAGAAATGCAAAGAAATAAAAAATGTAAATCCAAAGGATTTTTTAGGAGGTTGAAAATATATACAGATAATGTTATATTTAGTTTTTAATCAGTCTGCCAATCAGCAAAAGTGCCCATTGGTTTCAATGTTGCTTAAAACCTGTACATTTGTAGATGATTCACAGTGAACAATGGCATCCAGTACAATAACCTGAAAGTTACACAAATCAGTTATGTACAGGTAGGGTAATCCTGTCCTTATTAACTATGCAAAGCTCTTGCCAAAAAAAAAAAAAAAAAAAAAAAAAAAAAAAAAAAAAGGATTTAATTTAAAAGGGTTTGTTC
>NW_010972528.1:4207882-4229469 GCF_000737465.1 Haliaeetus leucocephalus | reverse complement strand
GTACACAAAAAAAAAAAAAAAAAAAAAAAAAAAAAAGAGTACAAGGCATTTAATTAAAATGGTTGTGTCCTATCATCCAGAATCACAGGTTTATAAAGTAAAGATTAAAATCAAATTAATGGAGTCTTATGGCTGATTTGCCTTCCCACGGTTTGTCAGCGCAGCTAATAGAGATCTTCTCTCCCTGCAAGAAAATGCATTTTTCCCAGTTCCCACATCTAAATCTTCGGTACAGAAAACTGTGTCATCAGCGCTGCATAAGTCTGCGGTGAAGAGATTCACTAGGGTACCAAGACGTTGCTGGCATTTAAGAACTTGTTTGGGACAACTTTTTTTGTTTGTTCATTTAAAGGGAGAGATGCAAGAATTTCAGGAGCAAAGTCTATTAACTTAGATCAGTCATCATCAAATCACTGAGCATCAAAGATTCCTATTTTCGCTGGTTTTCAATGAAAAGAAAGCATTAACTCCCCAGATTTGCCTTTCTCTATCTCCTAAAATAGTAGTACTAACAAAACTGGAACTATCATTCTGGAGTACAGAGAAGTAAAGTAATATTAAAACCAGCTTTCTCTCCACAAGGTAATGCATATGACTTCTTTCAGAGGAGGATTAACTTCTTCATGTTCAAAGAAAACTAGGGCAAGCAGAAATGCAAGCATAGAAATCTAAAAATATTCTCTTAGTCCACAGAAAAGTAATTCTATATGAAATCTGTGGGATGAGAAATAGAACACCTCCAAAAGAAACTTGCACACATTGGAGACATGGGAAGAAATATTTCTTTAAAAATGGAAGTGTGGCTAGAAACCCGTAGCCACATTACATTAAAGAAAAAAAGTTACGACTGAGTAAAATATTATTTTGAAGGACCCTAGATAGCTTTCCACACCCTACACATAAATAGACACTGTCAATCAAGAAATGCATCCAACACTGAGCTGAAGCCTTGCAGACACTTTAAGCCTACAGTGGAGAGAAGTGCTGGTGAGCACATTTTTCCAGGGGTTGAAGAAAAAGAGGGGATATAAAATGACAGGAGACTTTCTTGAAATTTAATTTTAGGTGGAGATGCAAAGACAAAGTTCATAACATTCAAAGACTCACATACATATCACTCTAGACAGTGGCTGGAAAAGCAACAAGCAGATAATGCATCTCTACATTTTCAGCTGACATACTGGGGAAAATAAACTATTCAAGAATGAACGATACCAGACTGAATGTCTCGTTAGAGCTAATATCTCATCCCATTAAAAACTCACTTCACCCAACATGTACTTTCCTGTGGGTAGACAGAGTGGTGCAGGGGTAAAGTGTGCTGGAAATGACAGTTCTTGCCACAGACAGAAAGACCAGTTGTGATTAACTTAGAGGATTATGCAACTCAAGACTGAGTTTTGTCACAAAGGAAAAGAGTGTTCTGGTTTTAATATCTGTCTAATTTCTAGTTTAATAGTTTTCCCCTTGAAATAACTTTTCAGTAGATTCCTGGAGCAGGTGTTATCTTTCCTCCATAAACCTTGAGATAATGTAACTATAATGATTTTCCAAATAAAAAGTGAAAGGCTATCAGGACAAATATCTCCATTTTTATTCCATTGAGATATTATTATGGTGATGGTAATAATTCCACAGAGGAATTACTTAGAATACACACTCAGCTCTGACCTGACCCAGCTATAACTCAGATGATACCTTTCGTAAGTTGGAAGAATTTATTTTCATTTTCAACTGAGCTCATCTAATCAAAATGCTTCATTGTGACAAAGAGTTCATTGTTCCTGTGCAAATTGCAGTTACCGCTAAAGCCCTGCTATTAAGAACCAGACACTGCTACAGCAAATTCAGCCAACAGGGAGCTCAACTTGGGAAGAGAATTTTCAGATGAACAAAATAAATAGTACATTACATTTTGTTACTAACAAAGTATACATTTAACACCCCCTGTTGGTAATTTCCTGCATTAATTCAACACTAATATAAGCCACAGACATAGAATTTAAGAGTGGAACACCATCTACTCCTCAATTCTGCCTGTTGCAGACTTCTGTAACCCAGATGGTGAAGGGACCCAAGGCAAGGCTGGTGAAGAGCAGCAACATGTTTTATTAGGTCAGTTTGGGGGAACACAAGGTTTTCTCAAGGTCAGGACTTCACAAGTTTTTACACGTCCAAAGACTTGTCTGTATCCTGCAACTACATCATTCAGTTTAACAAAAGACATTACCCTTTCCCATAAGCACTATCTTATTTAGGATGTTACCATACAGGTACTCAGGAAATGAGGACTCGGTTCTGATCACCTGTCTTGCTGTGTCATTTGGGCCAAGGCATTTAATACTACCTGGGCATCAATGGCCTATCATTATGGGAAAATGTATTTTCCTCCTGGAAATACTGTTTAAGTCAGCATCCAAGTTAGTCTTAAGGTGAAAATCCATTAGAATCTGGCAATGGGAAGAGTAACTCCAGCAACACCTGATATGAGATAAAGAATGGCTATTCAGAAAAAGAGGAATATTATAGACTTTATTTTGTTTTCTGCCATTGATTAGTCCTCAGATAAACTGATAGACAACACAGAGAAACCTAGACTGATAAGAACTGACCTATCTGCATCCAAGTGAACACAATGGTAGTTGTCTCTGCAATATGGCAGATACACAGCTGCTTCTAGACAACCACAGTGGAAGCATGTTGCAGACATACAGCAAGAGACAAGATTAACAGACAAAGCATGTATTTTTTTTGTGCTCAAATGGTATATCCGAGTCACCTTTTTGTACTGCAAAAATTTTTGCAGCACTTCAGTTACGATTTGAACAAAACATTTTATTCAACAACACAACCATAGCTCTTTTTTTTAAAAAACAAACCAACCAACGAACAACAGTGGCATGCAATTACGGATTTAGAACTTCACCTCTTTTCTCATCTTCAGAAGACCAGGATATTAACAACCATACAACTCAAAATAATAATCAATGCTAGCAGGAAGAAAAAAGGTGAAACGATACGTCCAAATCTGCAAAATAAGTTTGCAGCAGGGAACATGCTTTGCGTTCTCTGCTTATTCAATTATTGGCACATAATTGCTAGTTGGGTAGGTCAGATCTGCCTTGTCCTCATCCCAGAGGAGACGGGAACGTTACTGGACTGTGATCATTCTGACAAGGTGACTCACTCCTTCAGATCAGATCAGTCCAAGTAGATTCCTTTGGACAGTAAGAATAAATTTTTAGTTCTTAGTATAGATCATGACCTCTCCAAACAAGGTCCCAAGCTAAACAAGGTATGGAAATAGTTTTCAGCTTTGCAGTTTTTCGCAGGTCATTTAATGACAAAATAATGGGGGAAACACATTTTTAGCTCTTCCTTGGCATAAGAAAGTCAGTGAGAAACGTTCATTCTCTCACACTGGCCTGCAGAACAGCTAGTGCTGGATGCTGACATTGTGGTCTTCTGACTTCACCTCTCAGCAGCTGCAGCTTCTGTCTCACACTGTTACTGCTCAGCCCCCTGTCACTTACGCATTACAAAGGATTTAGAGACAAGCTAGATCAGAGCCTTGAATAACGGTGATCGTATTCACCAGGATTTATGTTCTTGTAATTGCTGCCTACTGAATGGATGCTCTGATGAACCTGCTGGAGTCTAAAGCTCTCTGTACCACCTCAATTCTTGCCAGATGGGATTTTTTCACTCATCTGCCACCTGCTGCTTTGCAGCTCTGCCACCATGCCAGGATCAGCAAGTGGTCCCAGCTTTTGGGTGGTGATCCCAGGAGTATAGAATGCTCTCCAGCCCCAAATCAATGTCGTTTTCCACCCTGTGCTCCAGCAGATACACTTCTAAATGAATACTGCTGTGTTTGCTGATTGTTTTATGGTTTGTTTACTTCTTGAGTATGCAATATTGTTGGGGTAATGTTGTTTTTAATTAGTTGGAAGAACTATTGTTTCAGAAGGGTGAATGCATTTGTTAGCAAGGGGTCTTTATAAATACAATGAATGTTATTGGTTATGCCTCCACAGATGGGTACTGACAGCTGCCAGCCAGCTCTGCCCATGCTCAGAGTTGGGCTGGACCCAAGCCAGCACCAGTTCAGAAGCCATATTAGTTGCACTAGCACAACATTAGGCCCAAAAGCCTCTCGGAAAAATCTAATCTGAAAAATGGGAGTGTTGCAGTTCTTCGAAGAAGTTGCATTTGTTAAAAGCTATTCAACAAATGTGCCATAAATTTTCATTGTTTCAACTCTACAAAGTGCCAGAACCCAGAAAATAACCACGAAATAAAGAACCAAGTAAGTCAGCAGAAAATTAACTTGACACTAGCTACAGCTGAAGATATGCTGTAAGCAGAGACAGGAAGGGTAGTCACATACACAAAAGAATGTTATATGTTCACATATATACATATGAGATATAAGCACATACATGTTATATGTCAGCACCCTGATTTCTTCAGTAGTCCTCTTCTATGCCCTCCTGTGAAAAGACATTAGAGGGACAACAAGAATGGGGCAGCTGGGGTCCGTCTGTGCCAGCAGAGAGAGAGCTTCCAGAGCTTGTCACTGCACAGGAGAGCCCTTGGTAGTTAAGCACCTCCAGCAAGTCAGAGGGGTCAGACGGAGCTGATAGGGGAGCATAAGGCCATCCCAAGAGGAACACTGGCTGCTCAGGTCCTCCGATAGCACCAGATCCCCTCCATTCTCCTGGAGGTGTAACCAGGAAACATGATGCAATTCAAATTTCCTTCCTCTCAGGTCCATGTTGCAGGTTTGCCTACAAATACAACTTTGACCTAGTTCTTGGAGCAGTTGATCTGAATCTCAGTGCCTGGTGTAGTTTACAATGAGAAACAAAGCCGCTAGAGACTGAAACACATGTGTTTTCTTCAGCTCTGAGACTTGTAACCTCTACTTGGTTTGCTCTGGAGTATTTTATATCTACAGAAGTGTAGATTATTATGAATACATACAGACCAGGATAAACTATCCCATCCATGTGTCTACTCCGTTCTCTCTCAGTAAGGAAATAACGCACTGCTGGAGTCCAGACCTTCCTGGCAGCTTAGAAGCCATGATAATGCAAGTTCTGTCTAAAGGCAAACATCTGGTATCCTCATTATACAGAGCTTACACTTTTCTACAAAGAACAGGGAGGCAGAAATATGTCTCCACGTGGGAAAGGAACTATGACTGAGTGCCAGCTCACTCTGTGCAGGTCACAGCATGGATACTCCATGCCAGGACTAATTCTACCAGAACATGTGTTCACTCAGTAAAGGAGAGCGCAGAGGGATCAACAGAAGAGACTCTTGACTTAAGGGAAAATAAAGAATGTGGATAGAATGCCATCCTTGGAAACACTTACTATTACACAGAATAAAATATACATTAAGAGGATTTATGTAGTAGGCTCAAGGTCTCCTCCTCCATTTCATTTTCTGTGCAAGCATAAATTACCTTGTATTTCTGAAAAAGTTGGTATTATAAGTATCCGGTTCATGGTGTTTACGTCACTTTTGCTGCCCAGGAAGTGTAACAGTATTGTGGGTGGTTGTCTGGAACATGTTTTTCCCCTTTGTCTTTACTAGAATGCTTGTATTGTTATTAAATTCTTGGTGTAATATTTCCTCAAATCAGAAAGCTAAGTGGCGATAACACAAAGTCAAGTTTCATGGACACATTCTTTAAGAAAAGCAGTATCCTACAAATCCTGCAACAAGTACTTATTGGCAGTTCCACTAATGTAAATAAAATCTATTGGGTTCTCAGAAAAACAATCACTTCAGTCTTGTTATCAGAGGACAGAATCTGGGTCAACAGATGCGTTTTGGATATGCACCAATTCTTAAATGATTTAGTATTCTGATCTGTGGATACAAAAAGCAATTTCCTACATCAGCAGTACCCTTAGCACAATGTGCAATTTCATCCTACCACCTACGCTGTTGTAATCATTAAATGTTATAAAACATCTCTGATAAAAGAAAAAAGATTCTGATATATGACTATAATGTAAATCAGTGCTTTGGATTATGGTGTGATACTAGTTCAGTTATTTATATGTGTTTCAACTAAAAACATCCAACTGGATTTCAACTATCACAAGATTAATCTCACTAATACTTTATATATACAGATGGTCAGACAAGAAAAATTAGACAAATATGAAAAATTAATATATTCTTCTTGTATAATATAAAATATGATTTGTCTCCTAGAAGATTATAGCTGGAGCTTCTAGTACCAAGAATAACTAGGCTAACCAATATGGGCCCCTCTGCTTTGTGGGAAGTTTCTCATTTTGTCCCAGCTCAAAAGTTATCGCAAGCCACAGGAGATCGACAAAGCACACAAACACAATACAAAACACAAAGCATAGGTTTGCTTTTGCCTAGATACAGCTTAGTAACTAATCAGAGTTATTTATAGCTGGAGTCTTATTCACATTCATCCAACAAGTTCCAAAGACAACAGCAGGACAGTTCCATGAATTGCATATTTCAGCACTGTAACTTGCTGTCTGAAAATATACTCTGTGTCAACGTACCCTGGTCACTGAATTTAATTAACGTTATACATCCAATAACTTTTGCAGTGCTGAATAGAGTCTCATCATTGACCAAAGGCAGAGGACCTGAATTCAGGTTCTACATGTGCCACCAATTGTCATGGTTTACAAATTAATTTACATGTTTAAAAACAGAGATGTTTGGACAAAAACAGGTGCCTGAGAGACATACACTCTAAAGTTCATCAAATTAAAGACCTTGATTCTCACAGCCTGTGGCAAAATAGTTGATCTGCTAGAAGGAGCACAGCCAGAGCAAACATTTCTAGCAGCATGAGGATCAAAGAGGTCTCAGATAGCCAGAAAAAACAAAGGATGCTGACATCAAAATATTGGCAGCTTTCATTGTTGCTTTTCTTTCCAAATAAAATGGACAAAGAAAAGGACTAGCTTTCCTATCCAAGCTCAATTCTCCAGTGAGCAGCATTCTGTAGTTGTAATTATAATCTTGTATTTACGTGCACACTAACTAATTTCCTGGGCAAGTTACATTTCGGCTTGAACATGTTGGCATGTAGAGCCCAACCTCAATAACAAAAATAGCTGCTGAGTTCAGCAACCTGCAGCTTTTTATAGTTGACCTTGCAGCTCTGCAAGATAGTGGCTCTGGGCCACTTCATTATTTCAAAGGAAATGTGGCTCTGGGAGTCTCATGGGGACTAACAAGACCCAAAAGATAAGTGGTTTCCTGGCTAAGTTCTTTTTGTTTATCATCTTGGTCGTTCTCATTTCAAAAGTATTCTGGTCCTCTTAATATTCAGCATTCTGGCTGTGATTGGTGGAGCTAATCTTGCTTGCGTAGTTTCATTTACTCCATGGACTTTTCCTTAGTTTATGCAGTTTATTATGCAGCTGGTTGCCTTCCATGTTGCACTCTGGCCACAGCAAGTAACCATCAGTGCAATTAATCATATTTCAGTTCGACTTCAATCCCCAAAATGACTATAGCAATAAAATTACATATACAGACTAAGAACAACAAAGAAATGCTAAGCAGTTGAATGACTGATTCTGTCAGGCTACTTATCTGCTCGACTGTGTGATTCTGGCTATTAGCATACCCAGCTGGCTGCAAATGTGTAATGGAAAAGGGGTGTATATATATACTTTGGTTCGGTCCCTTCTCATTTGCATTTGAGTAGCAAGAAAGTTAAAGAGAACTATTCTAACTTTCTACTAAAAGTCTGATTGCAGCAGGAGCTGGAGCAGTTTGCTGTGGCCTGCTCCAATGCAGATGTGACTGAAAACCTACCCCTCTCGTCCACCTGCCCCCCACCAGCAGAAGCTCTGGAAAAGAATAGATTTCAAACAGGAACAGGGGCACCCACACTCCTGCACTCAGTCATTTACTCATTCCCACCCCCTTTTTCTGCACCATTAAAAAAAACCCTTGAAGACAACATTAAAAAATGCTTTCCAGTCCTGTTGATGGCAAAAGAAACCACATCCTCAGCCACATAAGTAGAGATATTAGTCACTCATATAATATTCATGCTACAGTATGCTCACGTTTACAAAAATCCTCGCTTAGTCAGGCCAGACCAGAAGCTGAGAAAGGAAAGGAGCAGCATCTTCACTGCTTTTTTAGAGTTGTTATGAACCATTGCCGATACCAACCCCAGGCTTGCTGGCAAGAGCTTAATTATGGACATACCACATAAAACATATGAAGAGCTAACTTAGTTGGAAAATAATGTATCTCCATGTTCTCTTAGAGGATTACCATTATGAGAGTCCCAGTTAAGAGAAATGTTTATCTACTGTGCGTGCTCTCTCCCTCCAGAAGAGGGGCCTTCTAGCTAGCAGGGATGTGGAAAGGCGTATTTCCTTTGTCCAAGCTCACAATGTTTCATTTGTGTAACACTGAATCCCAACTTAATTAAATAGCTCCAGAGACCAGGCAAATCTCAATATACATGGACAAGTGGTCGAACACCCCCATTTACATGTGTGTCACAGCTCACCGGGTATCACTCCAAAAAGCATCTGTCTCAACAGTCTCATCTGATTCTTACAAACAAGCTACACTTTGCATTTTTGAAATTAACAAAGATCACACAGCTGCCAACATACTATCAAAGCCTAAAGACCAAATAAATGTTTGGCTTCCCTCCAGCCGTCCTTGCTGTGGTATTATTACTGACAATAGAGCCAGAGCAGCAAAAGCAACAAGATGGCAAATTTACACCTGCCATGTTTTTATACATTGTCTACATTTGCTGCTACAAGACTGCAAGCAGAACACTGGTGAGCATCTTCTGGTTGCAAAAATCTGACCTATTTTAGGGCTTTATGAAAGCCGTACAGGGTTATTAGTGTATAAAAAAACTGCAGATGGGCAAAATGATCTAAGAAAAACAATTCAAAGGTGTTTTGTTTATTTTCCCATGTGGGTAGTAGAAATAGATCAGAACTCTATATTCTCAGGGCTGCATTTCACACTTTTTGAAGAAATAGTGTAATATCCATAAAAACTGGAGACCCAACAGTTGATGTTTCCCTTGGCATCTGCTCATTCCACTTTAACACACACATTCCCTGGCCCTAATGACAGAAGTAGCATGCATATATCCAAGGGTAGAATTTGTATTTGACCTGCGTAGGGGGGGGGTCTGCTCCATTTTTCAGCTCAGTTAATATCTCAGCCACCCTCTCATCAAAAGCCAATTGCATCTGCAGATAAGAAGCCCTTCCTATAGATAGTAATACAACTTTTTGATCTGTATCAGATGATTAGGACAGTGAACAAAGACAACTTCTCCTTTACTACCTCTCCTATTTGGTGAATTTCCACTGTACACAAAGATCCGCAGGAAGCGAGTGGTGAAGAAAATGGAGCCAGAGGCTGGAGGCAACTCATGACATTACCTGCAGCAGAGCCTAGGCTCAGCCTTGAGAAACACTTTGTGCAAAAGTCTGAACACTCACAGGACCCCTGAATTGGAGGAATGTCAAGCATGAAGCACCTTGCTGCTCTGCCCACATTATCATGAACAGCTGTGCTTTGGTCTCCTTCCCTTCACTTAAATTCAATCTATATGTAGAAAGAGAATGAAGACAAGGCACAGTCACAGCCTGAGAAGGCAGCAGTAGCTTGGCTTTCCACTTGCAATCTCTTGCTGCCAACACACAACAAAGCAGTGAACTGCATTTGCAATTATTAGGCTCTGGTGACACAGAGTGAGCCATTTGGCACTGACCCTCCATCTTGCCTTGCTGCAATCCCCCCAGTACAAGACACACCTTATCTTTCATAGATCCCATCCCCTCAACCGAGCCAGGACTGGCACCTAGCCCCTCTGCCTTCGGGATGGAGGGGGCTCCTATTGTCCACCACTGCTCCGATTTTCAGCTCTTTCCTCCCCCAGCTTTCCTCACTTTCAAATCCCCCATTGATTTAAAAGCAGCTTGCCCTTGGCTTGCAAGCTGTAAAGACACCTTCTCCCAAAACAGAAAGAAAAAGCAGGAACAGAGATTTTGCTCACAAGGTTGCATTACCCCACACATTAGGGTCATTTCAGTGCATATTGAGAGGAGCAGCTCTTGGAAAGAAAGGCAAATAGAGCAAAACAGACTTGGGTGTTGCTGGAAACATTTGCTAAAGACATCCCACTGCCCCTGTAGATTTTCAAGCTTGGGATTGTTGGTTGGGGTTTTTTTTTTTCCCCTCCAAGGCTTCTTTTAATATATTCTTTCTTCAAAGTTTGTGGTATCTGTGTAATTTTGCAGTCAGGGATTAGAGAAGATTAAGTCCTTGCTAGCCTGTGTCTCCTAGGGAGTGTTGGCTTCACATGCATGCTTTATGCACATCTCCAGTGCAAGTGCTCACACTCGTCTCAATAGAGATGAATAGTGGCTTGTTTTATACACTACAGAATAAAAGTCAGGACCTGCCCAATTGTATCTCTCTGGTCTGTCCTCTGTGTCCTTTACCTTCTGTGTGTTTTTTACATAAAAAACCACTTCATGAAGTAATTGCCTTCGTATTGTGCCAGCTGCCTCAGGTGCAAGGGTGCTTTACAAGCAACGCTAAGCTCCAGCTACATGATACAATGAGGTCTCCCAAGTCCATCACATACCTATGCCAGAATGAAATTCCCTACCTTTTCTAGGTTTGTGAATCCAAAAAGTCTACTTACTCCTGTTCGATTCAGGCCATTCCACCCTCACCTGTACGTTTTCAAAGAACAATGCCAATCCAACAGCACTTTGTTTTACCTCTGTGTATTTCCTCTATTAAATTTGTGGAAATTTAACTTGATTCTGTTGTTAAGCAATACAGAAATAAACAGCAAAGAATATTTACATAGACAAATTCAGTTTTCCTTGTATTCTGTGCCACACTTCCAGATAAGCATCCAACTCCGCTAGATATATTCATGCCAGCTTCAGCCAGCCAAAATAACTAACAGTATTAGTGACAAGGCAGTCAAAATATCTAATTCAAGCCCACCAGTGTTGCTGGAGATATCCTCCAGTCACTAGTTTACATGGAAGCCTATTCCTACCTTGCTCTGGTTAGCCATGATGTCTAGATTAAACCTAATGTATCCTTATCTGCAGACATACCCGCATTCTCCATTTCCCTGAGGGTATTTCATATTTCACATCCACCGTAATCATACTCAGCAGGAGTTTATTAATTAGGTGCAATTGGTCAAATAAAATCACATTTGTGTATTATTGCCTGTCCTGACTAGATAAGTGTGTATCAATTCCTGGACAGTTCAAGTTTGTTTCACATGGAAACTCACAACGGCAAATTGAACTAACAAAACATTTCCTGAAAATGACCATAACTAATATTAGAATGGCCAACATTAATTCCTTAAAGCAACAAGGTATTCATAAAAAGATTTGAATTCATCAATAGTGACTGAAAAAGAATTTAAGGAGAGTAATAGCACTAGTGGGAATTAATGACTACATATCTCTTCCCAGCTTCTTTGTAAATTAACATAAATATTAATTCAAGAACATGATGTTTTTAGTAGTACAGGAAAAAAAAAAAATAGTAGTTTAGATCATAAGGGGGGGGGGGAAGTTGCTCTGCTTATGTTGCCCAGACTTGAATTCCTTTATCATTTGAGATCCTTATTAAGTCACTTGCATGGTATAGATTACAGTTCAATCCTAAAATTCCTCTACATTTATGTTTCTTATGTTTTTTACTTTGATATCCTGCCTGTTTTAATGAAGAACAGGATGTGCAATAGCTTGTTACTTACGGCAGTACTTTGACAAGGAACCTGGATCTTAATAAAAAACAGGAAATAAAATCCTTCATATTAAATCAATTCTTTAAAAAATAAGCATGTGAATGTCATATTTAAGATTAAAGGTATTTCTCTTTCCAGGAAAGGATCATAATAAGGTGGGCATGTGGCTATTTCAGAAACTGCACACATTTGGTAAAGAGCTTATAGAAAACAGTGTCAAATCCCATATTGAACCCAGCTGCTGGTACTTACTTTTTGATGTAAGGCTTACTTCCTGCAGATATACATCAAATTAAATTCTTTACTAAGCTCACAATGGTGTTTTCCCTTTAAGCAGAAAGGCAATACTTACCTGAATGAAATATTATCTCTCTTTAATGGGTTTCTACAGTGAAGCCACATTTTACATTTAAAAAGGTGCAGTGACAGTAGGAACGAAGAAAAACTTGCTGTCTATTAAACCAGTTTATTTTCTCAAAAATAGCTTTAATGAAGCCAATTGGGGTTAGGTACACCGATGATGTATCTGGTGTCCTAAGAGCAATTTTGATAGGATTGTTCCTATACTGTCACTTGGCCAATACCCCATACTTTGATATGATACTCATGATTTTAAGAGTGTTCCTCTGAATAAAAGCGTGGAGTGTTGTAATGGCAGATATGCCTCAAAAATAAGGCTAATGGACAAGAACACTGAGGCAAAGGAAATGGACAGATTAATTAATACAGGTTATATAGTTTTCCAGTCTTTGTTTCGAGGGCTTGAAACATGCAGTGCTTTTGATTGCAAGGAAGAATTCCTACTAGACACAAACCAGAAAGATTTAGCTTCTCATTTTGATTCAGTAACATCTGCAAATGTCTGTCTGGAGTGATAATACAGCGTTTCCTATCAAGAAAACAAACAAGTGAGGAATAACGGAGCAGAGTCAACAAAGAGGTGCAATATGTTATATATTAAGCTCCCTTACACTCTGTCAGTCTCCTTTGCCTTTTGGATATATTTATCAGTAGATACAGGATTCTCAGTAGATGTCAGAAAGTTGTAAGGTTATTCAAGTGCAAGTTAAAATATGGAGCAGAACTCACTGATCATTGCATTAGTCAATACACGCTCTTTCTGTGGCCCTTAATTTAGAAGATAGTCCATTTGAGAGTCCAGCTATTAATCTAAAATGGTCTAGTGGTGATGCAGGAGGAAGCATGTAAGCAGTATAACAAAGGACATGAATAAGCTCAACCACTCTAAGCTAATTTTCCACAATTCCCAGCAGAGCCTTAAAGTCTAAGGGTGTGGAAGGCACTGGACAGAGGTCCCTCTAACTCCATTTTACAATAGTGCTTGTCTGAATTTTTTTCCAGATGTGGTAGTTCAGAAAGAAGATGGCTGGCAGGTGTGTGAGCCCTCAACACTGCTGTGTAACTATTAAAAAAAATAGAAACAGTAAGAAAGGCAGTGCTTCCACTGAGAGTCTCCTACATGCTGAAAGATTTTAGAAGTTTAAAAGGCATGTTCATTCTTAAAATAGAGTTGATCATCTATAAAAAGCAAAATAAAATCCTTTGGTATATTTATGCCTAGTAGTTTTCTGGGCATTTCTCTTCGTAACAGCCAGGTCTGGATTGAGCAGTGTTAAGTGGGCTCTTCCTAAATTGAAACCTGGCTCGGAAACTCTCATGAATACTATTTTTGGGTTCCAAATTCATCTTTTTGCAACCAAATTGCCTCACTGTGAAAATGCTTATTTCTGACATTAAATCTTCATATCTTAACATTATATCAAGCCATATTAAAGCTACATTTCAAGGAACATTCTCACGAGTGATGTCATTCTGTTAATCCTGTCCTTTAGATAAGAGATAAATTGTCAAATGTCAAGTTCCTCCTGCAAATTTTGGGTCCAGTTCCAATGTAGAGTCAGCTGATGGGAGCATTCGACATTTGACAGACCCCATCAGAACTTGCCTGTTTTCGTGCCTAAAGCCAGCTCTCTGCTCTTTGCCTGGCATCTTTTGCATAAGCACTACTTTCACAAGTAACCTTCCCAAAGCATTCAGGCCAAGCTTTAAATGAAGATATCAGTAAAAGTTGTTCACCAGTTGTTTGTTCATTTTTATCTAGCATCAACAAAAAAGCCTGTAGGATCAGACCAAAGTCCAAATGAGCATTCTGCAAGGCTCTCATTACTAATATCACTGAAAAGCCAACGCAAAACAAAACATCATAATGATGATAACTACCAGCTCCGATTTGCAGGAAAGAAGCTTTTGCCAGACAAACTGGATAGGTAAACCTGAGAACATCACATAACTAAAATATATTACTGAGAATTTCCCTATTTCACACCCAAGGTGTCTTCACAGTATTTGAATCCCAGAGTTCAGCTTGAACTCCCCAAACCTCAGCAAACCAACCCAACCCTCCCAGCTGAGGATGGACTCAAAACTAATCTCATTTGGAGATTGCCACAGCTACACTGACAACTTTCACTGGAGCAAAACTCATAGGAGCATGAAGGCCAGCCAGGTCTTTCCTCTTTACATGTTAGTTAACTTTACCATTTCTAGAACTAACTTTGCAGTAGTGCTGGCTTCTAGCTGCAGTGAAGACAAATGCCAGCTGGGCGTAAGTGCACATGGAGCCAGGCAGATTTATAAGGGCCTGGGAGCTTTTTGGGGACGAGCAGCTCCTAGCATAACCTAGCACCTCTCCCTCCCTTCCTTGCGCAAATTGCTTTGCTCCGACTATTGTATGCAGTTGCATTTCTATACAATACACAGCCAGGGAGGAGGCTGAGATCTGGCAAAACTAAACATTGGCTTCACTGCACAATTTTCTTGTCTTAGTTTGATTGATAGAGCAGACTTCTCCCAGCCCTATGGGTGTTTGGCTGCTGTTCCTAGAGGATTTCTGACAAGACTTCTCCAGCCACTACTTATCTGCTACAGACAGCCATTTTCCATCCTCACAGCTACTCTCTTGTATATTTACTTCCAGCAGACTGACTGTCATGGCTTCTATAATGCCAAAAATGCCTGAATATTTTTTTAAATCTCTCTCTCTCTCTGTGTAGATATGTGCCAACTAATGCTAAAACAGCAGCCAATGCCTTCTCAAGGTGGTACATGTACATCTGGTTCCTCATCTTCAGCCTAACTTGCAGTGCTTTCTTCCAAGCAAGACCCACTTGCTTGAGCTAATCTCATTTCATGTCTTCCAGGATAGGCTGCTTGCCATGCACATGCCTGGGCAAAGGCAAAACTGAAGGCTTCTTGTTGCTCACAGGGGTGTAGGCAAAACCTAAGCCAGAGCCCCAAGGGCAGTATTAGGCAGAAGCATGATTAATGCAATGGTGCCAAGAAAAGAAAGCCCTGGGGAGGATCTGTGGTGAAATTCACCCAAAAATAAGAAGAGGGAAAAGCATCATTTAGAAAAGCATGGGGCAAAACTGAGCACAAACAAAAGTGGGAGCCACTGCTAAACCACTGACACACTTCAAAATAGTGGAGGAGATTTAAAAAATTTTTAAAGCTTGACTTGACCAAAGTGGTATCAAGCAGCTCAGGCAAATCTCACTCCTGTTGCATTTCAGTATCACTCTAATTTCAGCTGTGTGTTTGCAGCTTTTGTGCCTATGAATATTTTCTGAGCAAGAGAGGCTTTAAACACATTATGAAGATCTATAGCACAACAGGACATTTGTACCAGTAGACCATATGGAAACACGGTAGCAAACACCCCTTCCAGCACAAGTCATAGCACAGCACCAGCATCTTACTGGGATTGAGGAGTGCCCACACAAGAGGTTACTCAGCCGGGACAGGGCAGTTACAAGCTACTCAGATTGTTTCTCCAGCACTGCAGTTCAGAGGGTAGACTGAAAAACTACATAACCTGATCAGAAATCCCTTATAGTCTGCTCCCAGGTATGGATAAATCAATTACTTATTTCAACTGATTTCAGACACAACATAAAAGTGAGGAGAGCATTTTATCCAGAGACATGGTTTCCAGAAGGCAGAAGATAAAAGAAGTATTGTCTCCCACCAACACTACCTGGTACAGCACTACAAGCTCCTCATCGCAGGGTGCAGAGTCATGAGCTCTGCAGCTCCTGGCCCCATCGCCAGCAGAGCTGCATCCACCCACGCACAAGGATTTGCTTGTGGGGCACCACATGTGAAGCTGTTAAACTCTGGAGTAGAACAGTGTGTGAAACTCTGCTTGTGCATCACAGGGGTTCACAGAAATGTTTTTCTTTGGTTCCAATGCATTCAATATGGGCTTGACACCCTGATATTTCATGCTGAAATGAATCTAGACAGCCAGAGTGGAGCCTTTGACAGAAGAGCTCCGCCCAGAGTCACGCAAAGCTGGGACAATCATGTAACTTGCAGATGTAAAATGTACTGTTTTCTTTTATAAAGCAAAGTATTCAGAACAGGTATTATTACCTTATTGCTCACCAGACAGCACTCTGTACTTGGTTTTGAAAACCATTTGACAAACTTCAGAAGACTTGGAGCCACAGGAAAGATGAAGAGCCAAACACACACCTTTTTGACCAAACACCCTTACCGATGCTACTGTTGAACAGCTCAACCATCGCTAATGAAGCTAAAAAGAAGATAAGGCCCTTTAGGAACATTACATTACAAATGGTTGCCTGCCTGCTATGAATCTGAATCAAACAACACTGCTATCAGGGCAAAGCCAAAAAAAGGGCGGGTTGGGGACACAAAACAAAACAAAAAAAAAAAAAGCTGCTCCTGGGCACCTTCAGTTCCTTACAGTACCTCCATGGCCTGGGGAGCCTGCTCCTTGGGCAGCAGTAGCAGCAATAGCTACTGAGGTTTGGCCACATCTACCTCACTCCTTTTCTCTTTCCCATCAGCCCATAAAAAAGTAAAAAAGTAACAAAAAGACAAATATCTTTCCACATCTTTACTGATGACATAAAAGTGAAGATGTGAAGGTCTTCCCAAAATAAAAAAAGGGAACAACAAAACAAAATGTAGGTCAGATGAACTGAACATTATTTCTTGAAATTTTTCATTTCAATACTTTACTATTAATTTGAATTTCTAACCCAAAAGTTATTGCAAACCCAGACGAGAGTTTTCTGGCATCAGCTGTTTTGAAGCAAAGTTAAACTCGTGCAAAACTTCATTCTACCTCCATTAAAAATAGGAAATTCATTAAGCAATGCCCTAAAGACTTTTATTTTGGGTCATATTATCTTTTGGGGGAAAACATTCCATGAAATTATTTCCAGCCAACACTAATTCATATTTTTCTCCACAATAACACAACTGCTCCGTTATCAATCCTAGAAACACACTGTTGCATGGGAAAGAACAGATGATAAAGAGAATTTTCATCTCTTTTACTAGGAAGTATCCCCCCACTTAGCTGACCAGATCAATCAGTAATTTAAAAGAAAAAAAGTACTCCTACCTGTATTAATGCTTCAACGCAACAAAAGCAACTTCCAAGCCATGAATAATTTTTCTTCTCACCCCTCATCCTGCCCCCAAAACTAGTAGGGGAAAGAACACTGGTTTAAGGCTGGAGACTCCTCCCATTCCCAGGATGCTTTACTAAAAAAAAAGAAGTTTGCTAAGCCAGACTTCTCTGTACCATGACTGATACATGTTCTCAAAATAAAGACTGCCTTAGAATCTACTTTTTCCTCTTTCTGTAAGAGGCCAGGTATGCTAGATGTACCTATATCTGATTAAAAGAGCTTTTTAGCTGAGGTAGGAACATGAAATGATCCTGACTGATTTCCTGGGAGTTAACACCACCAGTTTGTGACTGTACAACTTGACAAAGATGAAATTAGCGTTAATTTGAAGAAACGGTCCATTTTGTCTGAAGAAACTTTTGAAATATATATATATTTCCTTAAAAATCATCCTTCAAAGGGAAGTGCTGAAAAGAATAGTGCAGTGTGTGTGAAAGGAAGACAGAAGAATTAGCACGCTGACTTAAATGTGGCTTTTCTCAAAGAGGACTAAATCCCTTTATATGATCCAGTTTCCATTGTAACCATAGAATTGTTACCCAGACTGGCCCCAAGATATTCTACACTGTGGTAATAGAAATGCTTTGCATTACTTGCTATCATAGTAACATGCAGAGTACTCAGGCTTCTTGCAAACTGAATTCAAGACAGTAACTTACTCAGGCAATCCTAAACCAATGACTTCTGTTGTTTATTTTTTAACTAAAAGGTAAATTGAATTTTCAATGTTACCCTGTCCAGAAAAGAAGAAAAGATAGAGACATTGCAGATAAGAGAATGCAGCAGAATTACAAAAAGTATAGTAACTGCTTCATTTGTAAAGCATTTGAAGATCCCTAGATAAAAAGCACTTACTATTTTATAACAATTCATAGCAAGAAACAGTGGTTACAGACCATCATTGAATGTACATGAAGCCGAACTTTTGTATTAAAAAAAAAAAGTTTTTCTAGCCTGTTGTTCCCCCATAATCTCTACTTTCACAGCTAACTTATGTGACAGTTATTAACTTCCCTATTTTCATTATGATTTTACTCTGTATGTTTCAGCAGCTGAGCTAACACAGGTAACATGCCTTTCTTACAAAATCCATAGGTGATTATATTAACTTCATTCTTGTCTGTCTACACTTCAACAACAGTTCTACTCATAGATGTCTGTGATTTATCATGTTGCATCAGGAAGCCCACCTACCATCACAGATAGGCAGATATAATTAAAATGTTTTTCTACTGTTATATCTCATGCAGAATCCCGTTCAAAGGGAGACTCTATTGAGCACACTGCAGGATAGTGCCACTTAGTGCCTCAGAATGCATCCTTCCCACATTCAATATTTTGTGGAAAACACAACATTAGAATTTCTACTTGTCTATCAATTTCTCCAGGTACTTGGCAAACAAGAAGGTTTGCTGGATGTACACACTGAAGTAAGCGAGATGGCTCGGTGTGACTGCACTTCTGCTACCCAGTTCGAGTATTTGGATGTACTTGGCCACTAGATGGTGCAATGAAATAAAAAGAAGGGCTCGGAACTCCGCTGCTTAATTTTTGGTATCCTGGAAAAAATCTGGTCCAAGTATTCTTAGTTCTCATTTTAGCTGATAATCATCATAAATGTTGTATGATCATGCATTTCCATACCCTTATTACCGAGTTATTTTGAAAATTCTGTCGTTAAAATAAATTAAATCCTAATATTCCTTCAATGTGAGCATTACAAAGACTCCTTTTGCTTGTTTTGAGGACCCCACAGAGTAAATACTTCAGGCCTAACCTTTCAGCATTAAAAGGCAGATCTCTAAACAGAAAACATACAAGTAGTTCTTAAAGTAGGCACTGCATTACCACGACCAGCAGCATGTCCAGGAAGGGCTTCCCTAGCTGGAGCCTGACAGGTGTACTGCCTGTTACGTGTGACAGAGTTCAGATGTGACTCGGGTGTCAGACATCTCCATAACTGTTAATGGCACATGACTCACTGCGTCAGAGTTCTGCATCGGCTGCCTTTGGCACAGGCAAACTGGAAAGCGTCCACCATTCACAATAATGTACGTGGATGTGTATTTGCTTTGTGAAGTATCCCAGTAAGCGTTTTATTGTGCTGACAGCTATTACAAGAGGAAAATAGGCCCTGTGGCATCTCTTCAATGAAATGTGAGAATGCATTTGATTTTACTGCTCTCTGATGCTGCTAAATATGCTTTCCTCATGTATGTGTGCATCAGCTGGAAGCACAGGACTCACATGAGTAACCACCTTAAAGCTGCACCCCTGAGAATAAGTTATCTGAAACGCAAAAGTCAGAAGGGGATAAACCTGGAGCTCAGTTCTGGCACCATCATCCGCAGTGAACAACACATCTCTCCCCCCTCTGGTCCATTTAATTCACTGGTGTCATTTCTCAGGCAAAGTACACTGATTAAACAGTTCTGAAACCATATTTCTCTTAAACCTATACAGGTAATGAAGTCGGCTCTGTGACACCTCAGTGCTGGCTTTCCAGCAGTGGCACCAGGGGAAAACGTGCTCTGGCTTTAGAGCCAGCAGCACCATGCGGCGTTGCAGGAGCTTGGGAGCTGCTCCATGCAAAGTGTAGGGCCACACCACTTTACCTTCCCCAGTCTGATGTCAAATTTCATATGCAAATCGAAGTAGTATCTTTCTGAACTGTAGCAGCTAAGGAAGTTGACAGCTATAGCTTTTACTTGCAAACACTTCCTCAGTAACAGTCAGAACATGGCCATGGAAAAGCTTTGCACCTCTAGCTGCTTAGAGTTTCCCTTCCGATTGGATCTAGTTGCACAAATTTCTTTATGTGCTTCTTTTCAGGTGTTTCCTTATATCCACAAACTTCACCAGAAGAATACCTGGCAAGTATTAGCCCATCCTGACATGCAAACCTTAATCCCGCTCTCTGTGCTGTCAGAGTAGTAATTAATATTGGGTAATAATGATCTTAGTCATTCTCAAAAGGTGACCTAGCTTTGAAGCTTGCTTTCCTTCTAGCTGGTTTTATTTCAGATGCCTCATCCAAAATCCCATTTGCCACTAGAGGGCACTTCAAACCAAGCTGTCATTTCATATTAGCACGATCTATAAACGCGGAGGGTTATACCCGGCCTAGAAAAAGTTCCTCTGGCTCCTAGCAAACGCGCACAGCGTATCTAAAATAACTTTTCTAATGTTAGACTAACATGAGTTTTAAAGAAAAAAGTTTCCTACATTTGGAGAGCCGAGCTGGGTCCAGATCATGTCTTGCAAGTCTAAACCAAGGCTATAGGTAGCATAAAATGGCTTGTTTTGTTTAAAGTAATTTGCACAAAACCAAGAACCAAACCTTTTTCCTTACTATTGCTTAACAGATTCAGTCTTGCTACAATAAGCAGTGCATTGTTTGCTTTTAACTTCTGAATCAGAGAGATTAAAAAGCATGAATCGGGACTGAAAACAGCTTGAAAATAAATCTTACTGAAAGGAAAGCCTAGAACTGATCAAATACTACATAAAGCAAGACTAATCTGTTCATGTTTAGATAACTGACGCCCTAATTCACCACGAGTTACTCACTCAGAGCTGCCTTACTTCTTAACAACTGTAGGTGAACCAGCTTTGTCCCATGTATTTGATGTCATATTTGCCAAGTGCATGAAAGTCCTGCCCAAGGTGTCACAGTCAAAAGCTAAGACTTGAGGAAAGCAAAGATTACTTTCAAAGTCTGGATGACCTTTGGCTTCTTGTGGCTACATAAACAAGCAGTTATTAATAAGACAGCAGGGTAGATAGATTACCGACAGCCCTGCAGAAGTGGGAGTGACCAGCTCCCCATGGTTTAGCAACATTAACAGTAGTTACCCAGTAGGCTGGAAATGTTAAGTAGGCTGGCTTTTACCTCCCGAGGGGGAGGAGAAAAAAGAAAAAAACCCAAACTGTTTTTCTCATGAAACTGATTGTCTAAGAAACAGAAAGTACCTTTAGAAGCTCAAGCACACACACTTTAGTAGAAAGGAGAACTGTAAAATACACTGAAGTGAAATGCTGATCTGAACACAGCTGTAAAGCTGGCAGCTGGTATCACTGTTACCTGACTGGCTTTCTCTCTGTTTATTGTGTAGGGGACCCACCACATTATCCAATGTCTATACATAGAACTGGAAAGTGTTCAGTCATTGCTGCTTTTCAATATTGCAAATTTTGACACGATGCCTTTATTAAAAAGGGGGGGGGGGGGGGGGGGGGAGAAAAGAGAAAAACAG
>NW_010972528.1:4101626-4207872 GCF_000737465.1 Haliaeetus leucocephalus | reverse complement strand
GGGGGGGGGGCAGGCAGAAAAGGAAACCACTGACATTGCAGTGGCGATTTTTCTAAAATGAATTACAAAGCCCTTGGACCCATCTAAAGCAAGTTATTTTCAGAGCGAGGTACCTTACCTTAGTAGAACATACTTGTTTCTCAACAGCATATCACTGAAGTACCACTGCTGATCAAAATGTTAGTATATGACAAAACTTGTACGAGACTTGAGAATATGTTCTGTGTTTCCATGCTTAACTCAGAGAGTCCTGTTGCCTAGAAGGGAAAACAACAAGCTGTTAGATTTTAAAAATATGCAAAACACATATAATAGTTTTATCTATAGAAATATTTTATACATTCTGTAAATCGGCTTTAAATAGGCATTAGTGTTTACCAAATCAAGTCAATTTCATTTTAACGGCTCAATCAACATAAACCACTTAAAATTCCTATCATTCCAGATAATTAAAATGGAAGTAACTTCTTAAAAATCTAGTTTGTGTTTTGCCATATGCTTTGTAGATGCACTGTTCAGCCTCAATTAATTCCAAAATTAGACCGGTCATTTTTACTCGCTGGCCTCCAATGCCAGCAAAACTGGACTAAGCAAATGAATAATCAACCCTGCAAAAGGATGGTTAATTGAAAATTAAAATCAATTCAAACCTGTCATGGCTCAGTTTATTTGGCTTGTCATTTGAAGGAAATCTGCTCATTCAATTGCCAACACATAACTTGATTGTCACTATGGCAATATTTGTTTTCTAAGAAGACCTAGCTTCTACAGCTATGTGACTACATGAGGCTGTGTTTCAGTTGTTGTTTTCAAGGCAATTAAAATGTCAGTATTTATGAAAACTTTGAAACATGCATTGTCAATGATGAAAACCTGGAAACAAGTTACAAGATATAAACCCCTACTGCTTTCAAAATTTCATGATTTTTTGAGTGTTGAGTCTCAATTTGACAATGCCCTGGGTTGGCAATATTAGCTCCACCACAATGTTTTCAACTACTGAGCAATTAGTCCCAGAGCCACCTACTGTGGGATATGCTCACCCTTTGCAACAAAGTAAGTTCCTTAAGGATATCTAAATGACTGTTCAGTATTAGACTTACAGGATCTTCCTAATACCACTTGGTTACATTCAGGAGTAGATTTATATTCAGATTATCTTCTACAAAATCT
This sequence comes from Haliaeetus leucocephalus, assembly GCF_000737465.1. NCBI lineage: Eukaryota > Metazoa > Chordata > Aves > Accipitriformes > Accipitridae > Haliaeetus > Haliaeetus leucocephalus. Next base: position 4,206,699 of record NW_010972528.1, on the reverse strand, counting down.
GTCGTCACCTACGTACCTTGCGTCAAACTCCAAAATTGCTTGATTCTATGCTTTCTGACAGTGCCCCTTTAACTGTTGCCTGATCACAAGTAGGAAACAGTGAGCAATCCCAGGCAAGGAGACAGCACTCTGCTTATCTGATAAGCCTTTGTTAGAATAGGTAGCTGCATTTTGCAGCAGAAAACCTGATTCCAGTTCCAAATGAAGTCATTTGAACCAAAGGCAAAAAAATCAAAACATAGGCCTCAGGGGAAAAGGTGAAGTATTTTCAGTATATCATCAAAGAAATAACATTTAATTTTGTGTGAAAGTTTGCCATTTTGCAACTTGAAGGCTGTTGAAAAGTGACAACAAAAAAAATAAAACACCCAGTTTAAATTTCAACCTTTTTGAAAAGGTCCTCATGGAAAAAAATATTACCCACCTTCACTAAAATTTCAACTGCAGCTTGGCTTCAGAACCTATATAAACTTCCTATCAACTCCTCTTTTTGTTTCCCACTTGTCCAGAGTGGAGAGCTCAGAACAGCACTGGGGGTCTGGGGACCTGTCAGTTGGGTCCCGCCGCTGCCTTCCTGCGGAGAGCCGCGCTGCAGCCTCTTCCCCTGCAAGGGGTGCAGGTGGGGAAGCCTGGAAGGAACCAGCTCTTTAGGAAAGCGCATGCAAAGTTCCTGCAGAAAGCATCTCCAGAAGGAAAACCTGGGAGGCCATAACCCTGAGGGCATATTGGAGGATTTTCAGAAGTAACAGAAGGCCCTAGAGCAGAGGCAGCTCCGGCTCAGTCACCAGTCCTACGGCCCTGAAGCACTGCACGTAGGGTTGCATACACAGAGCAGTGAAACTCCCTTCAACTGAGAAAACACCCAGGAACAAAGTTTAATATCCTTCTATCTCTGCCCCCCCCCCCCCCCCCCCCCCCCCGAGTAATTCTGGAAAAAATAACTTAATAAGCCTGCAACACAGTATCACCCATAAATGGTTGTTTCCTTGCATTTTTTTTGTGCATCCTATCTCACAAGACTGAGATCCTGTGATGCTTGATCACAGCCTGGTCCACTACAGCTGGTTAAAGAGGTATTTCACATAGATGGCCAGAGGATTCACATTTCTTCTCCACGTGGATGGGATTCTGAGATTGAGTGCTGTTCATTAGAAAGGTCATCATAACATAACCTGGGTTTTATATTCCCACTATAGGTGTTGGGGTTGTGAGTGGAGGCAAATGCTCTCACGTCAGCAATGAACTTAAGGACTGGAAGCGAGCTAAGAGCGGCTGCCTGCCAGTACTAATATGTACACAAAGGGTGTTGCTTCAGCTTCATCACATGCAACTTTTACCAAAGATACTAAAGCAACAGCACTGTGCAGTCCTTCAGAGATTGGGCTAGCCTTGCAGAAATCTTTACAGCTGTAAAATATGCTTAGGGCCAACAAAAACATTGTTGCACACATTGAAAACTTTGGAACACATTGGTTTCTTGGCCAAAGGCCACGAGCCAATTGTTAAGCAGGGAGAAATTTGTAATTTAAGAAAAGACCCAAGCCAAGTTGTGCTCAGGTCTGTCCAACTCTATGGAATCAGAGTAGCAAATAACAAGACTTGGGCCTAAACACCTCCGCTGTCTGTATGAACACAGCATTTAATGAAGGTTTCTGGGGAGTACCAGTTCCCCCCCTTTATTCTCTTTACTTCTGCAATGATGTACCCATGGTATTCCCAGTTCTATCCTATGACCCAAAATGGTGCAATGACAGTTAACCACTGCATGTTTTCAAACCCTAGATAGGGTGATTGCAAAATGATATGATTTTATTTTTCTACAATACAGAAAAAAAGTATGTGCTTCTGAAGAGCTAGTAAATTGTATATAGACACTTATTTTAAATATGTTTTAGCTGCTCTCCAAGCTGCAACTTTGCTTCTGAGAGTGAGAAGCAAGCAATACGTTTGGGAAGCCTGATGCAGCTCACTTAACTGTTTTTTTTCTTTGGGCTGTACCTAAAGGCACAGGCTTGCCTAAAACACTTGGGTGAGTCTCATTCCTGGGAGATCTGCAGCACTGGATATATGTTTCCATGTAACAGCAGATAGCTTTGGTGAAGCCTTATAAAGAAATTCTGAAATTGACCTGAATAAATCCCTAAGGTTATTATATCTTCCTGCCAAAGTTTGGTTCTACCACACCCAAGTTTCTTCCTGTGTTTTCCTAAATTCAGGAGAATATTGCATCAGATACCATGTAAACAATTAATCAGGCAGACTTTGCTAGATATGCATCAAAGATATCCAGATATCACTAACCTGCTGGTCATTGAGCTGACCTAAGTGTATAACAAGCATTCCTGCAATTCATCTCTAAGTATAATACCTTGCACTTTCTACTATTACAGTCTTACCCATTTCTAATATTTCAGTTCTTGTGGTTATCCAAGAAGTGGGTAATTCTCCTGTTTCACTCACAGTAGGAGACTTACTGCAGCTTTGTCTGAACAGTATACTACATCCAACTCTTTCAATTTGTGCATTTATGTTAATACTTTAAAAAAAATAATTTGGGCAGATATTCAAGGAACCCTAGCTGTGTTTCTACCATACACACTGGTGGCCATGATCTTCCTGTAAAAGCTTTAGATCACACCCTAATCTCTATTCAGTTAAATTTACTACTTCAAAGGAAGCAGTTTTTTGAAGCTAACCATTTCCCATTATCTGAACAAAAAGAGAACAGAGATGAAAAGTCTAAAATTTTGATCTAAATTTGAACCAGACCTTACTTAGAGTTCAAAATTGTGTAGCCAACTACTGCCTTCAATTTCTGTTCCTGGTTGTGGTTAACTCTATAAAAAAGAATATCAGGACTGTCTTCAAAAAAATTACCAGATAACTCTAGAAGATCAAAGATATTGGTGCATTTCAAAGAAGAATCCCAAATGCTTGTTATCATACCTCTAAGTCTGATATTCACCTGTCATTAGAGAAAACAAAATATCCCAATAGATGAACACTCTGCAAAAGATGAATCCTTTAAACAAAACAAAAAACCTAAACCACACCATGACTAGCTTTGCAGATACACTTGTGATCTCATTATGATTATTTAAGCTGAACATGTAAATTACTAAGTCCTTAACTTTCGGAAGGAAATGAAGAATAAAAATCGATATAGTGATACAAATACTGGAAGCAAGAACAGCTTCATGTGACGTCTGACCTCCTGATAAACAGTGCTGCTAAATGATTCCTAGTTTCAGAGCAGTGACAGCATGGTTTTGTAACTAAGAGATTACTTCTATACCGTACCCATGGGTAAAATATTTTATTCACTGTAAGCTAAAGTCAGACTTTGGGGAGAGGAGTTAGTAGACCAAAAGGGATCAGTCCCATACATGTTTTGCTGAGTTTGCATCCATCCAAAGAATGCAGTGATTCCTCTGATGTGACCCAACTATGCAAACTGATAAATCCAGTTGATTTTATTCCTTAAAAACATAACTGAATACAATCCCTACAGTCACAAGGTTTTTTTACAACACTCCTATCTTATACATAGTGATGGAATATAGAAAGATGCTTTACAGTCTCTGGCAAGATTGGTTCCATCCTCTGTCTACAACAGGCTCTGCATCATGCTTCTTGACAACATCAAAGAGAAAAAGGTTAGAATTTTCTGGAAGAGGTGGGGGGGGTCAAAATAGTCAAAAAATAGAAAGAAAAAAAAAAAAAAGCACTATCAGACGCAAGTCAGGAAGCAATAGGACAGGAGAAATAGGGAGTTCAATAGTACCAGGCCAGAAGAAATAAGGCATAGGACCAGTACTCCAGTGTTGCTTTTCTCCTTCAGATTTATGGTATCAGTAGTTTGTATTCCCCAGGAGGCCCGAAGTACTCCTTTCAAATGTAAAAATAGCACTTCCAAAAGGGAATAGTTCAGGAACAAACTTAAGTCCTACAATTCAGTGGAGCACAGTGTGTGAACTCTTAAACAAGCTGGACCCCAAACTAGTTCTCCAGCACCCACAAATCCTTTTATAACCCTTCTGTGGAACACAACTACTATACATGCACATATGGCAACCTGCAGTCAGGATGAATTTCTGGACAGACAATGCCCCCCCAAGCCAGCACAAGCAGCATGAAGGCCATGTTCCCAGATTATTTTGAATTCTATCTATTGCCGCATTTTCTGCAGATGGATCCTATGCGTCTTGTTTCTCTAGCTGCATTTAAGAGACAAATTCTAGGGGATTTCAATAGGGACTCTCAAAATAAAATGCAATGTATCCCCAATGGAAGCAGCAGAAACAACCCTAAAAATATCCCTTAAAGATTCCCAAATATTTTCTTCTCTTCTGAAGGTCACAGAACAAAATTAGGGGCAGTAGGCAGAAGTAAAACTTCTCTCTAGAGGTTGACCAGACCTGCCAGTTTGAGACTATTTATTTCAGGGTTTGTTAAATACTTTGAACCATGTTGTTAGCGAAAGCCTTACAGGACATGCAAAAAAGAAAACGGGTTAATATAGACAAAAGTGAAACCTGTGCAGTTAACCTTTGATCAAATGCTGAAAAAGCTCAGTTTCATGATATTGATTGAGGAATTACAGCATTTGACATGTGCACACATCAAATTTTATTCCCTAAGTTGAATGACTTTAATATTGAATTTTACAAATGTTGTGAAGACAAAGTTATGCCATGCTTTGATGTCTCTCTTCATTATAATAAATTCCCTGAATTCATTTAGATGACCTTGATTTCTTTAATCTAAAAAAAGGGCAAAGTTCCACCCCACCCTTGTCTTTTAGCCCTGGAACATCAGTTTTACATCACATCATTTCAGTCGAGAATCCTCAGAATACCAAAAAAATCTCATTTACTAATTCAAGGATACCCTGACCAATCACTCCTTTATGGCTGGATTCAGTTAGGGAATATTCCACAGGAAGATGAACTTTGGAAATATTTTAAAGCAGAGTTTTCTCCCCTTTTCTTCATATTGTCTTTCCCATGTGGACACACACATTTTGAGAACTGGTGGGAAGCCACCTCCTTTTCCCTTTACTTCCATTCAGGATAAAGCAGACCTGTCAAACTGTAATGAAGCCTTCAGCACACTTCAGGTAAAGGATAAAGCATGAGCCCGATAAATAGGAAGGGAAGGTCCATATTGCCATTCTCCCCACGTGTGGGAGCAGCTAACGGAGATACTTGCCATGGTAAGAGGAAACGTAACAAGAGCTCCACCAGATCTGTTAAGGGTTATGAGTGCTGGCCATATGGAGCCAACTCAACACATAGGAGCATCTCTCGTGCATTTGGTCGAAAGCGTCACAAGCATTGTAATGCTCCTTGACTGTGTGTCACTGGGCTTTAAATGTCACTCCCTCTCTACCCCCTGCTCGCAGATGGGGTACTCCAGAGCCACATGTCAATACAGATCCTCATGGCAAGTTCACAATGCCACTGACTTTTTTTTTTTTTTTTTTTGCTGGAGGTCAGGTAATCTCACATGGAGACAATTTGAAGAACAAGACATTCATACTACAAATCCTGATTCAGGTAAGAAGTGAAATCCCATTGACATCTTTGGGACAAGCAAAAGTTTAAATACTCTTTTATACCACATTATGATGCCTGACCGACTTCATACTTGAAATCAAAAGTCTTCCTGAAACCCTGCTGATTTTCTAGTCAAGCTGTTTACAGTTACTGGTGAAGCCTGAAGATAAGAGTGGGAGAGTGAGAGCAGGCTACTCACAGAAGGGTTTCCCTGTCACACTTGGGGCTGGGACTGTGTCCTTACAGCAGGGACTGCTCCATCCTGCCGGCCTCCCAGCCGTATACACAGCAGTATCTCTATCTCAGTGAGTCCAAACCTTAACTGTCTTGTGCTAAGTACAGAAATGATCAAACACCACTTAAAATGCAACATACAATCCAGGAATTAGTTCAAGACCCATGAACATTTCTATCGGCTGTAGCCAGCTGGCAATCTGAAAACCAGGAGAGCTGCTCTTAACCAGAGTTAATCCAGCCCCCAAAGCAAAACTGCGTCACAGTTACTGGGAGTTACGATTAATTGAGGCTACTAAAGCACTTTCAAAACCAGCCTTTGTTTTTCACACTCATTCTTTCCGAATGTTTGTGAAATATCACCCTGGAGTTGACTGCAGATATCTGACCTTAGGAAGGGCACTTTAGAGCATTTACGATGTGTTAAGTAACAGAATACAGACCTGCCAAGCCATGGATTTTCTGTGCCACGCTAGTAGGGAACTCCAAGTCAAATGGCAAAGCCCTAACACTATTTCTTCCCCTCATTCAGCATTTACCCACCTGCCTGGATTTGGCATCAAGAGGCTTATGGAACAGAAACCATCATGACAAGAGCAAAGGAGAAACTGCTGCATTACAGCATTTCAAACATGTTTTACTTTGCTTTGATTTTTTTCCTTTTAAAGAAAAACCAAATACACACAAAGGCTTTTTGCTTTTAAAAAGAAAATAAATACACAGAAAGGCTCTTCGAAGGTCTCAGGAAAATACCCAAACAGAAAACTACTTTGGATCATAAATATTTACTAAAACAACTCTGTGGCTATATAATGTCTTTCAGCCTGGGATTTCAAAGTGCTGGTTCCCATGGTGAGCATCATACTCTGCAGTGTTTCTTCATGCTCAACAGCATCCCTTTTTGAGCTGCCCAGTTTATACCTTAAAGTACCTTAAGTTTAAAATGCCCTCATATCTGCTTTAACAGGTTTTTGAAACAGAGGCACAGAAGCTGCCTAGACTGCTGTAAGTAACAAGACAATACTCAGGTACAGAGCCCTCCAAGTTTTGATTTCCATTACTATCACTACGCCAAATATTTTCCTCTGTGTTGTAGTAAAATATTTAAAGATGGCCTGTCTTTAAAGTCAAGAATACATATAAAATAATCCTGCAGATAAACTAAATCCCTCTATCCTATATACTAGTTTTACACCAGAAAAAGTCCCATCTGACCTGAACTGTCTGATGGGCTGAAATAACAAACTCCAGAAGCCCAAGGACAGGCCTAAATCACAGAGTTTGGATTTGATGTTAAACAGAGCCAAGGTTTAGGGTGTCCATTACAGGACCCTGAACTGTCAGGCACTGACCTAAATTTCAGAGAAGAGAGAGTTGTAGTTGTACTGGCCAGTTACTGAAAATATTATAAGACTTCTCAATTCCTCTATCCCCTTCACATGTGAACAGCCATGGAAAAGTGCCATTTAATTTCCTTCACACTTTTTTTTTTTGTTGCTGTTGATAATACAAACTTTTAACACTTGCCCAGCTTTGCAGAGGCACGTTAAATTGCTTTGCAATTTTGGCAAGCGTACAGCAATTTATTTAGCTAGACGTTTGTCGCACATTGCCTGAAAGCTGCTTCCCACCAGGACATTCCTTCCAAATGAAATACCGTCTTACGCCTCCCACCCCAAAAAGCAAAGCGCAACTGCAGGGGAGAAATGCTGTCACCTCATAACTGCAGCTGGTGTAAGGCCAGAAACCACTTCGCGGGCTGTGGCACAGTGATCACCTGCATTAACCAGAGCCTGGAAGACATCTTCATGTTAGGAACTCAGAACAGTTTAAATTTCTGGTGAAGTATTAGAGTCAAATTAATTTATTGGCTTCCCTTCCGCTGGTTATGTATGTAGGCAGCTATAACCTAGAGTTTAGTTTCACTTGCAAAGAAATACCCAGACTTTCTTAATGGATATGGCCATTTGACATATTAAACTTTCTTCCCTCCTCCCCTTTTTCCTTTTTGAATATAAAATGTTCATTTAAAAAAAAAAAACAAAAAAAAAACCAAACACAAGCAAACCACCCCACCCAACCACACCAGCTACAAGATCTGTCACAGCACATCATGCCCACTTAAACTCCTCTAACATGCAGATCAGTAGGAAAACTGCACTATAATGCACAACAGCAGACTAATTTAGGTGCAAGCCCAAATGGATTCACATGGAGGAAACAAAAAACGGTGAGGTACAATACAGACAATAGAAATTGCACAGACTAGTATGTAAAAATCTGAAAAACAACAACTCTTACTGGCCCAGCAACAGCATTAAAAGGAGATGCAAAAAATTCCAAAGGTCATGTCAAGTGCTTTCATGGACTGAGTGGGTTAACTTTCTCAAACTGTACTGGCATTCATCTATATCCCCAAAAGGCCACAATTAACTTCCTAAAATAATTTTTTTAAAAAATTACCTAAATATAGAAAAGTATTGACAAGAGTTGGGAATTTTTTTTCTTGCTTTTTGTCTGAAGAATGATTTACAGCATTATTCTCATGTGATTTCAGTGGGCTTTTGATTAATACCTTCAGAAAACTAACAGGTTTACAGTAGATTTATGTTTGAGCTTGACCACCATGTTCAAAGAATTACACAATAACCCATTTTTTGGTAGGCAAAAGGACCAATATATGCTAGGGAACCTACGTCATTCGTTAACTGAAATCAAATGTCCACGCTACGAAGCTGTAAATTAAACACTGCAAGAAAAGTAATCCCCAGCAGTTACTGAGTTTCAGATTAAGAGATCTGTAATCCCTCTGTGCTGGAGCATACCAGGTTTGTTCAGGTATAAAATACAGGTGACCCACATAAGCTCTGTATAGTTCCAGGTACACTTCAGCTCTGAATGATCTTGTAGCACAGGGTGCAGGGGGACAACACCAAAAAACCCACCAAACAACCAAAATCTACTGATTGACTCCCAGCTACAAGACTGGATCTTTTATTGCCTCAAAAGATCAAAATAAAAGAATTTTCTTCAGAGTCAGAAAACTGTTTGCAACTGTCAACTTTCAGAACTTGGAAAACTCCAATTCCTGAATTCTATCCCTCTCCATCAACCAAGTTTCATAACTTCTGGATTTAGGCAAAACCATTTTAAATGGTAGTATAAATGAATGAGTGGTGCCTCACATTCTAGTCCTCATAATGCACACTGCATCCACTATTGAACCACATAGAAAATAATCCTGAATTCATTCACAGTTAAACTAAGCAGTGTTCTCCCCCCGCATAGAAACCCACACCCCAAGTCTAGCAGAGATTAATACTTATGCACTGTAAATTGCAAATGCAATAGTAACACAATAACTTTCAAGACTATTTCCAAGACTTCCTAGTTTTCAAACTGAGCCAACACAAAATACTCATTTCAGCTCCAGAACTGTAGATACGCAGTTACTGACAGTAGTTTAGGTAAAGTTAGCTTCACGAATGAGCATGTCTTCCCTTATGCGTATACAGCAAAACTGAAAATACAGTCAGGAATTCTCTCTGTTTTGCTCACCTAGCAATGCCCATTTAGTTTTGAGAATTTAGTCTCCCTTACAGTCATTAAGAAATACACATTAAGTTTATGCTTCCCAAAATCCTGAAGTAATTTATTAACATGTTCTCTCAACAGAGACCCGAGTCTGGAAAGCCAAACTGGCTCCTAAGGGCCCAGTGGGCTGAAGGCAGAGGAGTCTACATTAAGGCATGAAGCAGTGAAAAAAACAAATTAAAGAAGTCCCCATCATAGTATCTTTTATGTTGCCCACATAAGCAGCCTAGTGTTGATACTCTTCATAATTAGAAGTAACCCAAATAAACTGCTCAGAGGAAATGAGGAATAATTGCTAATCAAAACACATGGGTTCAGGATCAGCTGCTTTGACTAAAGTCTGAACTTCTTTATGTTGAGATTACATCAATCCCCACTACAAGATACAACTTTGAAACAGAAACAAAATACTTGAGATATGGTATTTCATTAGGAAACATTCCATCCCACACATTTGTTTTCTTTTCTTCTCAAATGTTGAGAAGTCCAGATACATTGCCTGCAGTACCTCCAGGGTCTCCTGGCAGAACTACAATATATAATAATAATAATCAGCCCAGGCTCAATCATAAGTGCATTAAAGAAATGCCACAATCATGATTTATCCGTAACCAGACTTGCACACCTCAAAAGATTCAATTAACCTAATGAAAACCCCACACACATTTTCAAGTTGCCACGTCAGAAGTTTGGCTTTACTTTCTGAGGTTTGTTTAAGATTGCCAAATGGTAATATCAGTTTAGCACCAAGACATCCCAAAAGCACATAGGCCCAGAAACGTGCAGTCACTTGCCTCTTCTCTTGTATTTCAGCTTTGTCTACGACCTGCTAGGTAAGAGAAAGGCACAAGATACCTACAAACCTGACCCACAAAAAACAACACTTCTTTTTGAGAGAGAGAAAATTGCTACCAAATTCCTTTGAGTCCCACACATGGTTTATTATTCAGTAGCCTGAAACTAATAATTAATTGTCCACTAGTTTTATAATGTTAATCCGTAAAGCTTATTACATCCCATTTAAAGAAAGATGTCTAGTTACTTAATTTCTTGCCTGCTACACGTGTTTGAAATTTGAACTAGTATAAACTAGTACAGGGCTGCTGACTTAAGTGAAGATATGCTAGGTAGTTTCATTTTCATAATTTTTTCACTACATGATATTGACACTAATTATTCCAAAATATAAACAAACCTTTTTTCAGTTAGCAACTGGAACAGAACTAGTTACATATTTAAAGCAGAAAATGGAGAATATTTCTGTTTGAAATGAAATTTGGTAATAGAGATCTGTAAAAGTCTTTTGTTCTCTAATGGGAGAAAAGAACAAGGAGAGTAAAACCACTATAAAAATTCTACATTATTCATGCTGTCTTTGAAACACACAGGAAAACTGATACTAAAAAAATAGCCTTTATTGAGTAAAACTTACTTTGTAGCAGATAATGCCTTCAACGAAGACTCAAATGCACTCCAGCGTTCCTAACTAACTCATCCTAAGTGAAAGCAATCTTTTGGGAGTGAGGGAAAAGAAACCTTAGCTCCATTTGAAATACAGATTATCACTTAGATTTTTCAGCTGCTGCAAATCTAGGTAGCTCAAGTGATTTGAATTTCCTTTGACTTTAATGGAGCTCATTTTGAGTTACACCAGCTGAGGACATCCCGTAGATGTATTTACTTATGGACACCTGATGCAGCAAATCATTTAGGGAAATGATGGTCCTGTCTCGGACGACTGCATAGCTATAAGTCAGAGAACTATCAGCAACCATAGGGATGGCCAGGAACTGAAGTAATTTGTGTAGTTCAGTTCTTGGTCATGTTTGGTTTACCGATGTCTTGCTTGCTTAAAAATGAATGCTTCGTTGCCTTGTAAGAGAATTGTTCTATTTCTCCAGAGAACTAGGTAGCAAAAGAAGGCAGGGAAATGTTAAGTACGTGTTCCTCCCCACTGATTGCTAAGGATGCATAGCAGCCACCACAACAGAGTGCTCTTGGAGACATAAAGCTTCCATATGGCTCTGTGAGGTTCACTGGTCCAGTTTCGTGCATCTAGCCAAAACTCATTGCTAGGAATGCAGCTGCCCGAGGCTTGCTATGATAGAAGTGACTCCAAAAGCATTTGGTTTGCTCCGTCAAATGGCCCTGCTATCCTTTACCCGGAAAATAACTTTATTTTTTTCTTAAGTGACTTTAATGGTGCTCAAAACACCTAGATGGTCTTAATGTTCATATGAAACTCTACAAATAAAACTAACAGAAAAGATGTTTTGTTACATTTCAATAAACAAAAGACATCCAAGGCTGAGTGATCAATTCTGCCTACAATTAGCCTGATGTAAACGAAGGAGTGGGGGTATTTGTATGACATGACTAAAATCTAGCCTTGATCTGATCAGATGTAACTGAGAACAGAATTTCGCCTTCAGCTACAAAGTGTTCAAGTTTAAAAATCTAGCTTTATCCTCACAAGCAGTCTGCATTGCAGAGACAACTGCAGTAACACGTAGATTTGGCTAACAACGTACTACTGGAGAGGGAAATGTCCCAGAGCAGCCCATGATAACAAATTGTCACTGTTCAGGCTAATAAGAACAAGCACTTAGCTAAGTTGATGCACAGAACTAGACTGATCTTTACATGGTAGCAGGTGACAGCAGTGACAGAGACATTTATGGAATTTGGAACAGTACATGGAACAAGGGGACCACCATCCTCTCACTGTGAGAGTGCCTTAGGCTGTACACAGAAGCATCAGGCTTTAATCTCCTCCATATTGCTCAGAACTGAGACCATAATCAGTATTAGATAAAGAGGCATTTTCATATTTATTTATGTTCTGGATGGAAGAGAAATACTTGCCATCATTTGAAGTCTTAGAAATCAGATGTGCCGGGGGTTTTGTGCATGTGTCACCAAGCATTAAAGAAAAGGATCTCTCACTAATTTACTAAAAGCTATGCTAGGCAGTTATAAAACAACTTTCTAATTATCTGTTTGTGGTGACTGCTTCTTTTCCTCTTTGAAGTTGCATCCCAGATAGTACCCGACAGCAGAATACCTAGTGGGATCATCATTCTGCTGCATACCTAAAGTTCATCTGCTTGCTTTTCTCTCACAGCCAGTTACAAGCAGTAAGCCAGGCCTTTGTTTCATTCATTGCTTGCCCATGCTACATGGCCCTGTCCATTAATTTCACTGAGCTTATACAGCAGAACAGAAGAGTCAGAAAGAACATTTCTTACCACAGAAGAGCTGAAAAGACCGTCGGTCTTCCACATCTGAGGAAGAAGTTGAGAAAGGGTAAGAATAAAGATGAGAATGAGGGATGAGAGGGGAATGTTTTGTTCACGGTTAGACAAGCACAAACGGAATGGCTAGAGGTTATAAATGTTTGCATTTTTTAATAGCATGCTGAAAGGCATTCTGCAGATAAACAGAGACATAAAGTCCATGCTCTGGGGAGCTCAAAATTCAAACATTAAATTTTGGCCAACTGTTCAGGGCAATCTTGGACCGTCCTTCAGGTTTCCCTAGAACAAAAAGATGCTTCTTAACAACTGTTGGTATGTCCAAAAACTGAGTTGATCTCTTCTACTGCCCCTCTGACCTGTGCTAGTGTATGCAGGAGAGTTGGATGCAGATGCTGTACAACAACATCCTACCACAGTGTGACCGAGGAAGCTCTACAGACTGGAAATCTCAGAGCACCCTATGTAAGGCTGACCCTGTAAGCCAGCCTGAAGGGGCCAAGTTAGTCCAGAATGCTTCTCTCAAACCAACGTAGTATAGAATACTATACTCATGTCTGCTTCCAATTTACTGACTGGTACAGCAGAAAGTGATCTTGATCTAAAAAGACTAGTGTGGTGTGTTTCTGCTGTCTGAGAAACTGAATCTCTCTCCAAAGTGGTGTCGCTCCCAATGAAATTCTCTGGGACACACACAAAAACATTCCCAAGTTCATGCCAAGTGGCATTTCCTGTTTCTCAACCCTTGTATTCATATCCCTTCTTGGACAAAATTTAAGTGGATGCCTTTAGCTTAAGAACATAAGAAACGCCATGACAGTTCAAAGAAAAAGTCCCATCTAGCTCTAGTCCCATCTATTGTGGCTGTCCCTGGTGGTCAGGAGTACATGTCTAGAGAAGAACATGAGAGACAATAAGCGCATAGCATGATTTTTCCTTGTATAAACTTTAGAAGCTTCTAAGAGTTGGTGGTTCAGGGGCTGCCAGAGCTGGACGATGCCTTTAGGCCACTTTGACAGCAACTGATTGACCTGTGAACTCAGTAAGTTTAGTATGAACTTGATAAGTTCATTACTAGAATTAAGATCAGATCTGGCATTATTCACCATGACTGTATGTACATTAATTGACATTAACATTTCCTACCTTGACAGTGAATACCAAGTGCAGAGGCTGTATTTCACTGCTTAATGCAAGTGAATGATATGTAGTTAGCCAGGGTGTCACCCTGACACCCTTATTTTGAGGCAGTCCATGCTCGTAATAGCTCACAGGCCTGTACCATAAGACTTTTCATCACCACATCTGCTCTTAATGAGCAACTCAAGCACCTGAGAAAACACAGCCTACCTGGCAGTTATAAACAGCCATCGCTCTTGGATCTTCTTCTCATGGTTCAGTGATGTGGCATTTGACACACTCACCATATGCAGTCAAAGGAAGCACAGAGTTACCAGCGTAGCATTTGGGTCACAAAAGAGCTTGCAAAACTGAGGGGTAGCACCAGCTGCCCTCCAAGCGTGTTCCCTTCATGGTGTACAGCATATGTATAAAGGGACTCCCCTAAGTATTTCTGCTGTCAGTGTAAGTGGAGTAAAGGTCTTGTTTATCTTGGATTAATTTTAAGTTTGGAACGAGGAGAATAAATTGCAATTTCTTTCTTTCACCGTATTTCATTGTGTCACAATCCCATGCACACTTTCCAAGTCTGATAACACTTAGCATGGTTCCTTTCTCCCGACACCTCAGCAAGGAACCTTTTCAGAAGAAAACCTGACTCTCATACCTCCAGAGTGGAAGCATTAATGCTTTTCAGTTACACACGGTTCCAGGTGATGTGTATTGCACAAGTGTCTGAAAGTCACTCACAGTTGGCTGTAACAAACTTTGATAGATCTTAGTATCACTTCAGACGCTTGTGATGCCTTCACTAGCACTTGCTGCCTGGAGAGAAAACCATCTTGCATTGGTTGACACAGAGGACACAAAATAGATTATAAAGCCAAATCTTTAGAATGTCTCTTTTTCTGCCTTTAGTATAGATGATCTTTGAGTAAATACAAGTCTGGAAAATATATATTAACTTCAGCAAATTCTGTTGTAAGAGAATGGAGAAATTAACTTTCACCTTTTTTACTTGCCAACTAACTTCACCCATGTGTTGGAAGTATTTAGAGGAATTTAACATTCTTGAATTATTTGGGCTCCATATTCTTATAAATATTTATACTCAGTACGAATCCAAGACTGTCTCCATCTAAAAATAGCATTCTGATTTGTGGCTTTGCAAACATGAGATGAGAAGTCAGAGCATTACAAACTACACACAGCAAGTGTGTGTAATTATGCTCATTAAAATACTCTAAGTGGAAACATTTTCATTACCCTGGGATACAAGAGAAGCAGGGCAGACACCCCCTGGACCAGGTTGCAAGCAACTTTTACCAAGACCATGTAATCCCATATTTCTAGCAGTTTGCTCAGACTCTAAGGGACTTGCTTCTAGCCCTGAAGCTAGAACCTGTCCATGCAGAGCTGAGGCAGACGCATGGCCGCTTCCTGAGTAAATCCCTGTAAAATTACTCCGTGGGTTTCTGGAAGTCTAATGGGGGAACTCTGGTCTGGACTTCCAAGTGTCAGAGTTGGAATTTGAAAAATGCCATGGAAAAGCTCTAAGCAGGACACTTCAGAGTCCTGGTCTTCCAAGACTTTATTGTTTAAAAAGCAATTTGCTTGACTGCAAGCTGAGTATTTAGTGTTGACAGTCAATGGATTCTGCGTACAAGTGGGCTCTTCCGGAAGCAGAAGTATAAATGAAAACATCACCATCCCATAACTGCCATCTGTCTGATATTCTGCAGCTGCCTTCATTAGAATGGACATTTTACTTTCATTCTACTACTGTCTGGTTTAGTTTTAAAAGCATAAATCCTCAGTACACATTTTCTCTCCCACACATTTAGACTCTCTCCTTTTCCCCTCCAAACACCTTCACATTGTTTCCCAAAGATCCCAACATGATTCTACCTTACAGAATGAGGGGGACCACAGTACTTTTCACTTCTCTGAATTAAAGCACAGCAGGAAGAACTCCTGTAGTAATGTTTATTCAGCTGTGAAACAGTCTTCCAAAGGAAGTAGCAGAATTGCTAACACCTGAGTCATTTTATCACAGTGACACAAAGTACTGCAGAATGTATGTCCACCACTAGCAGAGCAGAGCGGATCCTGTATTGCCAAAACCCCCTACCCCCATGCTCCCCTGTTAGAAGAACACAAAATAAAATACAAATCAATAAAATAAAAGTTATGCATTGATCTTTCTTATTAGGCAATAAATGCTTTGTTAAGCTTCTGATTCTTGTTCTTTTCCAATCCATGTTGCATGGAAATGCACTCAGTTTTTCCTCTTGATAGGTGACTCTGTGCATAGCTAGGAGGAAATGGACACTGGAGAACACCTACTGAATGTCTTCGAATAATGAGGTGACCAGAATTTAGCAGTTTTAATTTAATCCTCCAACACACTTTCCCTCTAAGTACTTATTTATAAACCTAATCTTCTTGGTAAACTACTCTCTCTCCCATTTGTCAGGATGTCAGATATGTCTTTAATACGTTTACTAATTTCATTGGCACAGATATGTATCCAGAGGAAACATGACATTACAGTGAAAGCAATCATAGTCCTAGTACACATGTTAACTATAGCACTTCTGCTGTATCATAAGTATAATTCTTTGACCTGGAGCAGAAGCAGAGATAAAAGATGGCAGGTAAGGAATCAAATTCAGATGGGTCCATAATGCCCCTTGCCTCACATTTTCTCACGGTCTCACCCATTCTCTGCCCACGCATTACAGTAATCCAAAGGAGTGTGAATTTATTGACTGGTCAACCTGTAAAAGGAGGTCCTGCTTGTGTTACTGGATTGCTAGCACTGCAACGGAAGACATTTTAATGACCTAAATATTAAATCTTTTTAATTCATTTCATGTTGGTGTACGTGCAGAAACTTTAGATTATGTCTAATTTTTTCAACTGAATCTTCGGAGTAAGAAACATCACCCCATTCTGCACTTGCTGAACCAATTCAGGCTCCAAATGGTTAACTTCTTCCAAAAATAACAAAAAAAGGCATTTTTCCTTCTGGGCTTCCTCCCTATAGCTGAAACTGAAAACAGAAGTGCCAGAATACCACAATAAAGGCTGCTCTTACTGTATTTTTCAGCTGACTAGAAGAGACAGGAAGATCAAGAAACCCTGTGAGAGATAATAAAAGACAAGCACTTGAAAACTGAATTGTGATGTGGCCACCAGAAACACCACTCTCAGAAGCAAAAATACTTGCAAGTGCATCCCTAGAGAGTGGACTGCCAAGCCCTGGCTCAGAAGCTCTGCTTTTTTCGAGCTAGATTATGCAAGAATCTTCTGTGAGCACATGGAAGGAGAAAAGCAGCAGTGGCTTTTGCCAAGCATCAAGCTATCATGAAAATCTAGGAGTTACCATATTAGATTAGGCTATGCCCCCTATCAAGTTCCTCTTAGCAGTCATTAGCCCCAGATGCTCCAGAGGAAGCTGAGACAGTTCTAGTATATCATATTCCCCAGGAGGCCTTCCCCCCCTGTTTCCCATAGTCAGCATTTGGGTAAAGCACTGTAGCATCAGAGAAGGACTGCTCCTCCCACCCCATGCTCAAAAATGCTCAGAGGAAATGCATCTAACTTGGCCCCTAACTGGTAGGTCTCTGGATCCTTTCAGAGTAATTCAGGGTTAGCTCTAGTCCAAAGAACATTTCACTCATAAATGTTTTTAATAAAGCAATGGAATCCACCCACATTCTGCTGGGACAGTATGGGTTTGTGTTTCTGAGCTCTTGAACCATTTCAGTAAAAAACTGATACATACCAGGGTCCTTTTAAATGTCATATCAGGCAGTGAGTGATATTTTGCATGGTGAGCTAATTAATTTTTTAATAAAAAGGAGTCACCCAACTAAATTTTTGCTATGTACGCACACAACAGTAGCCCCAGCTCAAATGTTTATGCAAGATGAGTACACAGCCCAGTTTTTTCCTTATTACCTTTTGAGAGGCAGCAAGGCAGCCTCGGGCAGGCCTGTCTCCTTGGGAACGTCACTGGGGAGCTGTACCACTTCAGACTTCTTCAAAATAGGAAAGCATTTCAAAACCAACCACACACTTTAATTACTGGCAATTAGAAATTCCTGGGTTTGTGTGTTTACAGCTGAAAAATGTTAATGTGTGCCAGTTGTGTCAGAAAGTTTGATTAAGCTCTTTAAACTGAACTTGAAAAACTTAAAAAGCTCCAAACACTCTATGATCAGAGTATCTTGGGGGGCTTTCCAAAGTGACATGTAGAAGTCAGAACTGCTTTAGTAGTCTCCTCACTGTTCCCACTGGACCGCAGCTTGCCTTGCAAAGACACACACCCAACACAGTTGGCAGAAGAGATTTCTATCTGGCAGTTTTACAAAGACTAAGCAGCATCTTAATCACATCTAAGGTCACTATCTGAATGGTAAACTGGAGTTACAACTGAGGTTCACATGAATATACCTGGTACTTAGTGGGGTGTATGAGCAGCTACGAAATGAGATAAAGGTGAGGCTGTACGGGTTAGCTTCTTTTTCAGCATACAGCAGAGCTGTGTTAGTAGTTTTCTTAGAAAATTAAAGACTGAAAGAAACAGCATCAATGAGAAAGTGATGTTAGACTAAGTTCATAAGCAAAATACAAAGAGAACAAAAGGTACTTTTTCTGGCCTAACAGAGATGCTATTTCCATAGATATGTGAGCCTGATGATGAATGCTTGCTACAGAGCTCTCCATGTGTCATAAAATATGAGCAATAAAATAAAGTCAAAGAATTGAAAAGACAAATGACAAGCCTCTGTGCATCATTAATGAATGATGAGGGTAGAAAGACAGAAGATAACCCTCCATGCATATAATAATGATGTCTTTGACTGGTGGTGCTTCTCTATGCCTGCACGTTTAATAAGATGTGTTAGAATTAAAAATTTAAAAATCAAGTCCATGTGCTCCATAAAATATGAAGAAGGAAGCAACTCTAGCCTAAGTTAAGATATTAGCATTGTACATTCTATTAAAGAATGAGTATGGTGATTTATGCAAATACTCATAAATGAAGCATGGTAGTGTTCTAATACTGATAACAAAACAAGTCATATAGTCAGTAATCTCATGTCTCATTAAAGGAAGAATTTTGATACTTAGCACAGAGTTGGTAGTCACAGGAAACTATCCATTATTGTATCAACTGACATTTTGTCAGCTGCTTTATACCTGAAGCTGCTACAGACACCAGGCTAACTAGTAGGGTACTGTATTTTTTCCTGAATATCATGCATTAGAGAGAAGACACTAAGAGTTCACATTTTGCTTGTAGCACTGTCCATTGCAAAGGAACTGAACACCCTATTTAATGAGCAAACCTACATGGTACAGCTCTTTCAGTATGACAGGTACTTCTTAGTGGAGAAATGAAAGCACCAAGAGTGACAACTTTCTTTTTGCACGTCTTTAGGAAGTGTTTTTATGCTGCGCTCTCTATTCCACTGGAACATAACCTAATGCTATCCAATCCAACATGCCTTTACTGGGAGTCAAAGCTGCATTTCAAACTTTTTCCAGGACTAATGACGCAACAGGATTAGTAATGGTTGGACTCAATGATTTTAAAGGTCTTTTTCAACCTAAACGATTCTATGATCCACTGTGTTCCCACAGGCATCCTCAGACAAACATACACAAAACAGCTTTGCAGTTATAAATATTCTGAGGACTTCTGAAAAGTAAGCCTTAAAAGGGTGGTGTTAAAGAACTGGAGGGGTGGCAGTAGGACCCCTCAGCAGTTGTCTCAAAAGGCAAGGAGACAATAAGCCATGGGAGATGTGCTGGGGCTCCTGGTAAGAGCCAGAAGGACATGCAGCTTTGTGCTGTTGATTGTCGGTGACCCAGAAGAAATAGTCAGATTGGTCTGAGACCACAAGTCATGGCTTTGTAAAAGGGATAAAGACCTGCCTATTCGCCTGCTTTTTGCCTTCCACAGTGAGGATACAACAACATATTCAAGTCACAGAATCCATAAAATTGTGATCTTAGGGGGACAACTGCACCTCTGCAATGTTCAGTTTGAGAGGAATTACCAACATCCTGAGAGACTGCCAACACCCACCGCTCCACACAGCAATACTGTAGCTGGTAGCTCCCCACTTTACGAAGGGAGAAAAATTGCCTCTTACAAGTCAAACAAGCCCCGTGAGTACAGCTGATATTTTATCATCCTGTTGACTAAGTATTTAGTTCTTTCTCAAATATCGCCAGTAAGACCAAACCAAAAGGCACCTGGTGCTACACTAATCACACCCCAACCATGCTGGGTTGTTTTTGAAACATCCAGCACCATTGTTTGTGGTTCTTTCCTTTGTTATTGTTATGGGTAGGTTAAAAAATGTGGGTTTTCACATTCTACTCTCTCTTGTTCATATCTACACATACATAGCTGGGGTCACTTCCCAACCTGCCTTTGCTGCCTGCCACATTACTGTCATCCCCATGTCTCGTTCACTCAACTACTAAAAGTGCAGGAAAGAACAGGCAGCAATCTCCAGTAAAACATGCAACATTTCCTGTACTCCAGATATTATAGGCACAAACTAGGGTGCCAGTAATACATTCTGGGACAGACTTCACCAGGCTTGGCTTCTCTGCCACCATCATCTCAGCTGAACTTGCTGGCTAAATGGTGCTGACAATTGTTTTGCATTACCAGGCAGAAAAAAACAAACCCCAAACCTTCCAACTCTCTAGCTCTGTACATTCAAGTTGTGCTGAAGTACAAAGACACAGCAGATATTTCCTGGCATGTCCAGAATCTCGGAATGGCTCAGCTCCCCTCAAAGTTCATTTGATTCCATGTTTTCAGACTTGGGACAGGTACTTTGTAAACTGTGCAGCAGTGTCTGCTTCCCGTGGGCTGGAGCCTCCCAGGAACATACATATACATTTGAGGAAGAAGACAGGTAATGGTGGAAATGTCACATTTGAATGAAACAGTAGGTGCACGTTGCTTAGAAGTCTGGGATGTGGCTAAATCGTGGGATGGGAAGCCCCTGACTCACCTTAACAACCATTTAGCAAGTGTCTTTGACTTAAGTCACCAACAACCCAGTGGTTAAACCACAACAGCTTGGATTTCATTATTACAGCTGGTGCTAAACGGTCCCACCAAATCTGCAGAAACAACTAATTATGCAGAAATAACTAATTAATCTCTGAATTCTTTTGTACTATGACCTCAACAACAATAAAAAACTGAATAAAAAAAGTGCTAATCATATGTCATGGTTTAACCCCAGTCAGCAACTAAGCACCACGCAGCTGCTCACTCACTCCCCCCCCACCCAGTGGGATGGGGTAGAAAATTGGGAAAAGAAGTAAAACTTGTGGGTTGAGATAAGAATGCTTTAATAGAACAGAAATGAGGAAACTAATAATGATAATGATAACACTAATAAAATGATAACAGTAGTAATAAAAGGATTGGAATGTACAAATGATGCGCAGGGCAATTGCTCACCACCTGTTGATTGACACCCAGCTAGTCCCCGAGCGGCGATTCCCCGCCCCCACCCCCCAGTTCCTATACTAGATGGGACGTCCCATGGTATGGAATACCCCGTTGGCCCGTTTGGGTCAGCTGCCGTGGCTGTGTCCTGTGCCAACTTCTTGTGCCCCTCCAGCTTTCTCGCTGGCTGGGCATGAGAAGCTGAAAAATCCTTGACTTTAGACTAAACACCACTTAGCAACAACTGAAAACATCAGCGTTATCAACATTCTTCGCATACTGAACTCAAAACATAGCACTGTACCAGCTACTAGGAAGACAGTTAACTACATCCCAGCTGAAACCAGGACACATAGAAGTCTCTTGTAGTAATGTAACCAGAAGTAGAAACAGCATGACCATGATGGTACTCAGAAACGCCATTGCAGTGAGTTTTATACTGAATGCCAAGCACAAGCTGTGCCTCTGGAGAGTGTGCTGGAGCGGCAGTAAGAAAAGCAGGTGTGTGCAACCAGATGATGGGGTGAGGCTAAAGTCCTGGAGGAGAAGAAACACATCATAAAACAGGTAACCGAGTAAGAACATGTCACACCTTTTAAAAAGAAAGACCCACAATCCATCATGATACCTCTCATACCTTGACATATTTTTTCTACAAACACCATTAACAACTATTCCCCCACTCCCTCCAAACTTTGTTTGAACTTAAAAATGATGAAAATGTGCTTTAATGAACCATTAGTGTCTCTCAATGTCTTCCAGGCTAAGTCTACTCAATTTACAAAGCAAGTGATTTTCCTTTCTCCTCTCTTTTTTTTTTTTTTTTTTTTCCTGCCAGCTCTGCAAATGCAACCTGGAATCAGAAGTCTGATCCTAAGGGCTCAAGTATCATCACCAATAATAAAAATCTGGTAACTGAAATTTACCTGAGATTGATGCTGTTCATTTGCCATACAGAGCAGAAAACCAGCTCACTTTCCCACAACTATATTGTCCCTTAATTGTTAGCAATAATAAAAGCTCATTTCCATTAAGTAAGCAGATACATCAGACATATGGGGAGCAGGTCTGGGGGGGGAGTGCCATTGTTCTATAGTCATTTCCCTCACTATAATGGCATTTAAGAAGAAGTTACTTGCAGCATGTAAACTAGAAGTAGGATATGCATGTGGGCATTGTGTGAGAGGCAGCTGGACTAAGAAAATCATCTGGCTTCTATACAATAGAAAGCTTAAACCTTAATGCAAGTAAAGGTCTTTAAAGTAAGGGACCCTGTCCTGTTCCCCAGTGAAGTGAATGGCCAACCTTCAAGGTCTGCAAGAGAAAGAGTCCACCATCAAAACTTTCAGGAGTAAAACACCAGCTATTTGTTTTACTACACTCGAAAAGTTCTTAGTAAAACACAAAGGTTTTTTGTTGTAAAGAACTCATGTTAAAGTTCTTAGTTATGCAATTTTCCTTAGGATCTCGAAATTCCAGTTTACTACATAGTGAGAACAACATTATTCTTAGCAGTATATTCTACACAAAAAGGACTGTAAAAAAATCCATTCTCATCACTCACAACGGGGAGAGAGGTGAGGCAGCACCTTTAGCCTGCAGGGGCTGGGAGAGAGAAGCATCGCTGGGTGGTATGATAAAAGGTTCTGCCCATGCTTCAGGGGAGTATATTACACATCCTCTAAACATACAGTGCTGCATAACTCTCAGAATGAGAAGCAAGTAACAGACTTCACAACTAGTATTATATGTGTGGTGGGCTGACGATGGCTGGACTCCAGGTGCCCACCAAAGCTGCTCTATCACTCCCCTCACAGCTGGACAGGGGAAATAAAATATAACAAAAGGTTTGTGGGTCGAGATAAGGACAGGGAGAGATCACTTGCCAGTTACCGTCATGGGCAAAACAGACTCGACTTGGGAAAAATTGATTTATTACCAATCCAATCAGAGTAGGGTAATGAGAAATTAAACCAAATCTTAAAACATCCTCCCCCCACCCCTCCCTTCTTCCCAGGCACAACTTCACTCCCAATTTTCTCTACCTCCTGCCCCTCAAGCAGTGCAGGGGATGGGGAATGGGGGTTGGGGTCAGTTCATCACATGTTGTCTCTGCTGCTCCTTCCTCCTCAGGGGCAGGACTCCTCACTGTTCCCCTGTTCCAGTGTGGGGTCCTTCCCATGGGAGACAGTTCTCCATGAGCTTGTCCAACATGGGTCCCTCCCACGGGCTGCAGTTCTCCACAAACTGCTCCAGTATGGGTCCCTTCCACAGGGTGCAGTCCTTCAGCAACAGATTGCTCCAGCATGGGTCCTCCGCAGGGTCACAAGTCCTGCCAGAAAACCTGCTCCGTGGGCTCCTCTCTCCATGGGTCTGCAGGTCCTGCCAGAAGCCTGCTCCAGCGCAGGTTTCCCACGGGGTCACAGCCTCCTTCGGGCATCCCCCTGCTCTGGTGTGGGGTCCTCCACGGGCTGCAGGTGGAGATCTGCTCCACGGTGGACCTCCCTGGGCTGCAGGGGGACAGCCTGCCTCACCATGGTCTTCACCATGGGCTGCAAGGGAATCTCTGCTCCGGCGCCTGGAGCATCTCCTCCCCCTCCTTCTTCACTGACCTTGGTGTCTGCAGGGTTGTTTCTCTCACATGTTGTCACTCCTCTCCCTGGCTGCAGTTTCTGTTGCGCAGCAACCTTTCCCCCTTCTTAAATCTGCTATTCCCGAGGCACTACCACCGTCACTGATGGGCTCGGCCTTGGCCAGCAGCGGGTCCGTGTTAAAGCCGACTGGTATTGGCTCTATCAGACATGGGGGAAGCTTCTAGCAGTTTCTCACAGAAGCTGCCCCTGTAGCCCCCCCCAGTACCAAAACCTTGCCATGCAAACCCAATACAATATGTCAGTAAGAGGGGAATGATTTTTCCACATAGCCTTGCCTATTCACACTTTTATTATAGCAGTGCACTAACACTGGACAAGTTGCCTTGGCCAGGCCAAACTTACTGTTTGGTGGAAGTGAAAAGCAGAATGAATGCAGTAAAATTTAAATCCAAGGCTTGGTGTCATGGGAGAGAAAAAGGCAAACTTCTTATAAAAAGAACCTGGAGAATGGCAAGTAAGAGCTGTACTGAAATCATATTTTAAAATTATTTTTATCCAGCTGAATGACAGAGCTTGTCACTTCTATGTAGTATAAATGACTGAATAGTGGGGATGAGCAATAATACCATGGCAGATTGAGTCAAGCCAAGATTTGATTCTTAGCTCTGCTACCAATTCATGCAGATAAATCATTCAAAGTCTTTGTGCTTTGACTTTCCCATCTGAGAAAGGAGATATTCAGCTTAGTTCACAGAGGTGTTGAAATGTTGATCATTTTTATGCACACAGCAATGTGAACTCATTGGGTGAAAGGTGCTTTGGAAGTATTAAATATTCTTCTTGCTATTATGCCTGCTTTCGTCTTCGTACTGTTTATGAGTAGTGCTATTCTTTTGACTGAACTTCAGCCCATTAGAACTTGACAGTATAGAATTTACATTCTTTGCAATGATAAATGCATTTAATTTTCTTCAAGCAAATACATTCCAATCCAGCATTTAAGCATAAAACTAATCTCTTTTGTTTCACGTGACTATTGAGTAAAAACAAGTGCTCAAGTGCTTTGTCAAATTGAGGTCATAAGAGTTTTTGCAAGAATAAGCAGCAATTGGCAGTTGAACTCTGTGATTTGATAAAAGTTCTCTTCCAAATCTTGAAGAAACTATCAATAATTTCATTCCCATCCCACCAAAATGGACATGGTATAGTACCTGTACTATGGGTTAACCTGTACACAGGTTAAAAAAAAAAAAACAAAACCAAACAACAACAAAAGATAAGAATTTCCCATCATAGTCTTGACTCTTCCTCTAGAACTGCAGTATTCTCTGTTACATCTTGCTCCGACTTTGGAGGGGAAAGCAACACTAATTGCAAGTCTAAGATGTTTGAGGGAAGAGACAGATTCTTCCCTTCACTATCCTTACAGGGACCAGGTTTTCTTTTCAGAAGAAAGCTGTGGTATATTTCCTAAATCTGTGAGAATCTAATACACCAACAACGTCTCTGACTGTTTCTGCTGTCTCCCTGTTTTACACATCAGCTGTAGTTACATTTCTTACACAATCAAAAAACTGATCCAGGGTATAAGGAGGTTTGTGCAACCTACGAGGTATAAACTCATGAATTCCTCTAGAGTACATGCAGTGAAATGAGCTATATCCATACATATTTGATTGATTCAGATCTGTATATTCACATTAATAACAAACAATTGCTATGAATCAGTTCTCATGCTATCTGCAATAAACTAGAAAGTAATATAAACAGTGCTCACTTAGACTGCTTTTCCTGAGATGTTGTATTAGGTCAGAGACTCACTGTGATGAGGGCTGCAGTTTGTAATCTGCAACATTACAGATTATTAGGATTTCATCTGACTTCAATATAAATAGGTTTCCTTGACCAGAATGAAATACAGAAGGCAGAGGATGATCTTTCCCCTGCCCGCTTCCCCACCAAAACTTTGAAATCTTGAGATATGACAAGCCAAGCAATCATAGCCCCAGCTCTGCACATGGTATTGGGGAACCCTGAAGAGCTTCTTGGAATGATCCCATCAGCTTTACTGAAAAGACAGACCTAATGAACTTAAGTGAAACAAATGAAAATGGAAGTTTCTGTGCATACGAGCTAATGTACCTAAGAAACAGCCTAGCACAGAACAATCTACAGGTAAGTCATAGTAAGATTGAATTAATGAGCAACATACATGCAAATATTTCTTGAAATTGTGAATTCTGGGAGTAAAATCTAGGGATTTTCTGTCTGGAGCAGAAAACTGGAAAAGCTAATGTGTAAAAATCTGCAGTAGACATGCAATGCAAAACCTAATAAAGCATTTGAGCATCTGGGATACCTGAAGAGCCCTCCTTCCCTCCAAAGACGGTATTATTAAGGTAAGCAAAAACTAAATTCTGTCATCAGGAAAGGTATTGGATCAGTTCTTGTAGAAATATGGTTAAGACTAACTTACACACAATTGGCAGCAGCAAATGCTGAGTGTCACTATGCTCAGTAAGGGCTGGTGGAGAGTGAGGACTGGGTCTTGGACGAAGAGTGTGAAAAAGCTTCTTTTCTTAATTTATGAGATCTTTGTAGACCAAAATAAATGGCAAATCACTTATTTAATTCCCCAAAGAAGCCTAAATGTCCTACCTCACCCTTGGGAACACAGAAAGATGGTTTTTTAAGGTTACAGTTTTCTGATCTGTGAATTACCTGAGAGGGATTTGTAGACTGCAGGTACAAGCACCAGAGGAGTGGACAAAAGCTCAGTAAAGCAGTGTCCAGAATGAAACCAGTGTTCTGGGTAAAACATCATGTGTCATCTCAGGTGACTTGTGGACTGCCATTCCCAAAGCTACGCAGGAGATCAAGCAGAAAAAGATAATTAACTGTGACTGTTGAGGTTGCAAAGACTCTCAATGTGAAGAGCTGAAAGCAAGAGAACTTGCTGCATTTTAAAGTATATCCCTTCCTGGAATAGGAAGATGACTCCATCACAGATGGTAATGCTAAAAAAATAAAATAAAGGAAACTTAGTAATACTGTACAGGTGCTGCTGCACCATAGAAGAGGGCATATTTTCAGTAATGCCTTTTAATCCATCATTATACACAGAAGTTCCCACTGCTTATTTTACTATCATCAGAAAACATGTATTGATTCGCTTATGATCATAATTCCTGATTCAAATCTTTGTCTATTACATCACAGCAGAGGGGGTGGAAAGGAAATCCAGAAATAAAACAAAAGTAAATTACCATTTAATGTCAGAGTAAAACCTTAAGCACTTTATTCTTTGAAACAGAGAAAAAAAAAATGTGATCTGGATTTTGTGTGCAGCAGTAGTAATATTATTTAATATCATCTTAAAATCAGGAAGAAAAAACAGTATAAAACTTAGGCAAATGGCCCTAGAATCAGTCTTCCTGACAGGAAAATGTAGACATGCTGTATGGCCTATCAAGTTGCCTCTGGAAGTAGTTTAGCCATTTATTTGCCCTGTATTAATAATGGTCAAGTATGAAAGAAATCAACGGCGCATAAAAATCATAGGACGAGTAATAAAAATGTTGAAAGACAAAAAGTTGGAATTTAATCCCTTTATAGAAACATTCTCACTGACCATTAAAATGCTGCCTTTATTCAGTCATTCCCATTAACAACTAACACAGACCACTAAAGGACAGGCAGGTGGTGCCGCTGGTTCAGGTTTTCACTCTAATGGAGGTTTTACTTTGAACTCAATACCTCCCACCTAACCACTGAGGGCTGGTAGACTTTCGTCACTCCCCGCCTTTGGAATTCCCACAGTGCCCTTAGATTTTTCGTCTTTTTGGCATCTTTGAGGTTGTGATTCTGTTCCTGAGATCTCCGTGACAGACCAATGACCTAGTATGTCTTGTTAAAGGGAGAGAAGCTGACCTTGATACCTAATTATACAAGAAAGGAAGTCACTAAATAGAAGCTGCGAGCCTGATTCACTTAACAGCCTGCTCAAACAGCTCCTGCTACACGTGCAGTGCCAGTAACTGTCTGAACAATCTTGGTACGGACACTAAACATACTCCTGCACATTTGAGCTTGAAAATAATCCCAAGCTTTTCTAGTACGATGCCACAAATTACTGCTCAACCAGAGGACAGTTTGCATTAGATAACACTTATTTTGGTTTAACACACTGAAAACGACCCAAGCCCAGCCCCAGCTGCCCTAACAATGGCTGGGCATGCGGTAACAGCCCAGTGCTATTAAGACTCATATATAAATATATCTGCCAGCCAAACAGCCTTTAATAATCAAATATGAGTAACAGTTTACTGTAGCAAATTGACGATAAAAACAAAAGAAAAAGCTCCAGATACCCCCCCCCCCCCCCGGTTGTGCCCAGGAATTCAATTTTAAGTTTACAAATTGTACTTTTACCAGTTGGTTGAAGTACTATGTGAAAAGTTAGTAATATAAAACTGACAAACTTTTTGCAACATTACCAAGAGCAACTACTGAAGAAATCAAGTAATGTCTCCTTTCCAGGGAAGATATTTTATATTTATTAGATATATTTTTATGTTTATAACTAAGAAATTTTTGCCACTGTAAAGATGGTAACTACAGATGGTTGAATGATGTTCAAGATTCATCAAACACATTTTTCAGCAACTGCTGAAGACTTGTGAATCGTATTTTCCTACTGCTAAACCATTTCTATAGCTAATAAATAAGACATTTCTGAATTTTTGCCAGCTTGCAGTGACTAATTTATTCAAATGCAATTTTTTCCATTATTCATCTCCCTCTCAAGGCAATTTTTTTGAAAGATCTTGATGTGACTTATTGACCAATTTCCTTTAGCTCTATTAAACTGTAAATTTTGTTTAATTTATTAGCTTTTGTATATGTAGCAGGTAGTTATTCTTGTTGGTTGGTTTTGTTTGTTTGTTTCTGATGGTAAAATCACAGATTGGCCTCCATATACAGGATGGAGAAACTTAGCAACCCCAATAAATCAACTAATTCCACAGAAAGGAAGATCCATCCCTTAGTAGACCAGACCAGATGATAAACCCTAAAATACAACCCACAATTGTAAAATCAAAGCCACAAATGTCCTCTGAATCTTTACTCTGAGAAGGCAGAGTAACCAGCAAGACTATGAAGTCCATTCAAAGAACTTCATGGAAGTCACTGCAGTAACGGTATAGCAATATAAGTCGCCTAGACAAAAAACGTATTTGATAAGAAATTCAGGTGAATCAAGGTATACAGTAAGACCAAATAAACTGAAGCAAATTCAACTGTCATAAGAAAACCACACTTCCTGGCACAACAGATTTAAGCTACAGCAATATACTCTGCTACACAGTTGCTTAAGTCCAGTTATCATAAGATAGGCCAGAACGAGATGTAATTGATCAGTGCACCAGGCTTCAGTAATACATGAATATCCCCTATGTTGTCTGAGTGAAAGCACTGCCTCAGTTTCCCTTTATGTGAAGTAAGAATTTTCCTACTGTCTTGACAAGAGTCCTGGAGTGAGTACCCAATCCATACACATCATTTTAACACACCATCTCTACAAATAATAAATGAGTATATAAGCATCATACAAATGTGTGTCATTTTTTTTTTCCTACCAATACAGACATTGAAAATATATGAGGATTTTAGAAGGAGAAAAGGGGAGTAGGAGGGGGAATCAAATGACTACAGGCCCCTTGGCCTTACCATTTTTCCAGAGTCTGTAACAACAGGGACCTCTCTGTTTCAAAGAAAGCCCATTGTGTTCTCTGAATCTGCTGTGATGAGATGAAATTTGCATTCAGCATACAGCACTAGTGGTCAGAGGGAATCACTGTTTCCATCAAAGATTGTGCACTTTAAATCCTTTGCTAGTTCAACTGCTATATATTTGATTTTAATTAAAGTTCTGTCATGAATTATAAAAGACCAGATCTTCAAAGTCATTAATTAAGGCCCCTCGGTGTCTGAATACTAACACTATAATGACAAGTGAGATGTACAGTGCCTATCAACAAGCGGCTGCACAGCAGCAGCAGCAAAGCAAGCAGAACTATTATTCTGACATGTTCAGGATTGCACTTGCCGATTGTTACAGCAACGAGATCTCCCATGAATACAAACAGAACAGCGGTGGGGAATAGTCAAGCTTTGGTGTGGCACTGTTTGTAAGTAATGTGCCTCTTCCCGGAATTTGAGAAATGGGTCACTCAGTGAGATACTCCTTCGGGTCTGTCGCTGAAATTTGAAAAGCAGAAATTCCATAGCTCTGTACTATGGGGCTTCGGAGCTGATCACGCAATCCCGTCAACTTAGCTCTAGCTCTTACTGTGCGTGCGGTAGTGGCTACCTTACTAGCTAGGGGCTAGATCCCATCATCCTTACTCACATCTTTCACTGCAAGGTACCTCATTAAGATCAACAGGCTCACTGACAAAACACAACACAAACCAACACCAGTATGGATGGCAGGATCTGTCCCCAGTGCTACTCATGATCATGCTGAGTTTACCAAGCTTAAGCAAATACAGCAGCATCAAGACTTCATTCTTCTGCCGAGCCAACAGTGATGTGGAGTTTCTTTTAAGGGCAAATTAATTCTGCACATTTTATCCACAAGATCTTGTTCATTTTCAAATAGAGAAGCCATTGGCCAGATGTCCCTCCCTTTCCCTACAAGTAGCCCCACTTATTTTTTTAGACACTTTACAAAGTCAAATGTGAATGAACACAAAACAGCTAGGTGTTTTTCATATGTTACAACCAACTGGGCAAATTCCAATGGTAAGTGATAACCTCAGTTGTAAATCGCTGTGGAACTGGATGCTTGAAAATAAGGGGAAAAGCCAATATGTGAAAAGGGAGAAAAAGGAGAAGTATAAAATCAGATACTAATAGTCATGATGTTTTTCTTTGAAATAAAACAAACTGATGCACTTCTTTATGTGCTAAGAAGGGTGCTTGGGTTTACATCAGAAACAACTTGGGTTTTCTCTGCCTTTTACAGATGCTCTGTCCTCAGAGAATACTGATAACTCAAAACTAAAAAATCCTTACTCATGATCAGCTTCACTCATTTCCCAAAATAAAGGTTTCCTCTTACTGCTCTGCAGTTGAAAGCTTGACACTAAAACCTTTTTCTCACCTCACTGCTGAGGAGCAGTCTGAACTTTGTTTCCTCTCTACAAACTACATGTGGTGTGGGCAGCCGGTCTGTTGGAGCTAACAAGCGAGGCCCTTGAGGAAGCCAGAGCCATCCCCTTGCTCGAGCTTTTCTTTCCTCGAGCAGCTTATCTTGACCAATAGACCAACCTGATTTCCTTTAAATTCACCAGCCCTATAAGCTAGAAGGGAGTTCTTCAGACTCATTCTGAAAAACATTATCAATATGCACTTTCACAATATTCCACACTAGTTGTCCAATTTATGACCTCTATTATAATTAATTTTTCTTGTACAGAAACTATTTCTCTGAGCATTTTCACAGTTTCACCATAAGGAATTGCCTTATATTGTGCTCCATTTATGGCGATTTAGAAGTATTTCCCCATTCATATCCCTCACATTATTAAACTATGTAATTTTTAGTGAAGCACTATACTTTCCATTTTACTGCCATAATTTTCACTGAAGACACATTTCAATTAGTGACCATAACAGTTAATAGGTCAGGCAGATGCTACTTACTATAATCAGTCTCTAAATGGACTTACCTAAAATACATTTTTTTTTTTTTAATTTTATCTATTCTCTGTCTGAAATTCAGGGGTGACAAGCAGGCAATGATCAACTTCAAACACAAGTGTTTGAAATTAGTTTCTAACCAAATTCA
This sequence comes from Haliaeetus leucocephalus, assembly GCF_000737465.1. Lineage (NCBI taxonomy): Eukaryota > Metazoa > Chordata > Aves > Accipitriformes > Accipitridae > Haliaeetus > Haliaeetus leucocephalus. The sequence goes on along the minus strand of NW_010972528.1, from coordinate 4,174,996 downwards.
CAAAGGCTTTATGATTTCTGAACTAACTAGCTAGCAGAATGCTCAACAGCAATGAGTAATCAGAACACCCCAAATTCAAGTTATAAGAACTCACCAGATGTTACTTATCCTACTGCATACTTGAAATCGAAATAGTTAAAACAGGTAAGAATTACATTAGGAAAATGCATAGGAACAAGAGATAAATTTATCAAAGGAGTCTGCATTTTAAACCTTCTCTAGACTATCTGGCAGTACTAAGAAGGCACAAAGAAGTTTGTCCTCGTGACACATGTGAACTTGGCCTGGGGTTTTGCCCAAAGTAGTTCAGCATATTTCCGCCGAACTAATTCACCCAACAGAAGCTTTGCAATGCCAATTAACACCAGCTGAGGACACAAGCAGAAATTCCTGGTTCGGGCAGAAGCATAATGAACAAATGCAATGGAAAATGCTTTGTCGAGAGTAACAGATTTACTTAAAATTCATTTCTAATTTAGTAGCAAGCTAACAAATGAAATCCATGTGTCAATGGAACTTCACGTCCTTAGGACCTAACTTCCCAAAACAGAAGGGATGAGAGAAACAAAAGCAAAAATATAATTGCTACCTTAAATGCTGAAAATCACATCTGGTACCAACTGTTGACCCTTTGTACATTCTCCCGCTCTCACTCCTCCCCATGCACGCACACACACACACTGATTTCCAACAGTTTAAAGACTCCCTCATGTGGTGGTCAGATATGGTGAATTTGATCACTGGAGTCTGAGCCAGCCACTGAGCAGGCAGAGAGCATATCTTGATAATAAACGATGTGGAAGTTTAAGACTTATGTCCTGTTAGGATCGACCCTTCAACATACATATCTTAGATGAGCTCACTTCCCTGCAATATAAATGAGTTCTTGCTGAAGTTATGAATCCTTTTAAACTCCAATGGGGACTGTTGTGACTGATCATTGCTTCCTGGAGACAACTTTACTAAAACAGATAAACTGCTAATATTATGCCTTCCTCTGTTCCTACAGGGGCACATGTCTCCATCAGTCAACTGCAGCAGACACCCGCTATTTCTGTGATAGGCACTGAATGGCAGGTACTTGGAGCTTAGTGTCTTACCAGCGCCAAACACCAGAAAGAATGTAGTCCCTTAGTATATTAATACTATTACTTGTATAGATTGTCCATCTTCAGCAGAGGTACCACTAAGAAAGACCAGTGAGTAGATCATGATTCATATACAGCTTGGGTTCAGTGGGGCTTCAATCTGGCACCATGCTGGTAGCCTTGCTACTTTCTACTGCAGTGCCCTCCTAGTCAGACATGTGACTGCAAGTCAAAATGCATCAAAATCCCTCCTTGGCTTAGTCCAGTTCCATGCTTTCTTCCATAAGCTCTTTGGTTTCCTGGTACTTATAAACTTCTCTTTCTCAGACAGGAAGAAAGGCAGCACTGGAATGATGATCCAGGAGAAATTACAGAACAGGATCTGTGCAAAGGAGAATAGTCACAAGGCAACCCTGGCAACTGAGAAGGAGCCAAAGGCCTGGCTAAACTGGACCTGGGACAGTCACAACGGCAGCCTTCCTGAAGCCCAGGCAAACTTTTCCATCACCTGAGCTTCAGGTTTTCCAGTCCCTTATAAGTTCTGAATGAAACACTCCGAGAACACCACATTAGCTCTAACAATTTTAATTGGTTGTTTCTTTTTGACAAATCCTGCTAAAATCAATGCAAGTCCATCTACTTTAACCAAACTTTTGTTTTGCTTCCTAAACTTGAAGCTATAAACTGACAGCACAGAACCTAGAAGTAACAAATACAAGAAGAGGTTACATACATGTACCGCAATAGTTTACTTGGAGACACACATCCCACTGCACCCAGTTACAGCCAGCTGACTCTGTAATCAGAGGATCAGCTGCTTTCTTGAGAACTTAATTGTCCTGATGATTATTTATTTCTTCAGCCTAGCAACAGGTTTCAATTTAAAACATGAAACCCCACTAAGAACAAATCCATCATTCTCCCATGGCCTGTGCTCACTGACACTCTGCCTAACATACTCCTCCGGAACCACCAGGAAATCATCAGCTTTTGATAAAATTTTGGAATTACTGACAGTAGGAATTGCTACAGTACATTTCTGGAGGGATGACTACTCTGTCAGCAAATTACCCAGGACACTATCTGAAGTCTAATCCTGAAACTGCTGAGTGCTCCTGAATCATTTCAAAAATAATTTTCTGAAACAGAAAAATCCTTTGATAAAAACAGCATGTTAATACACACTCATGTATCAGTCAGATCTACTGAGATATGTAGCTTATGGCTCACAAGACATCATGATTCCCTTTTTACTGTTATTACTGAAGTATGTCCTCAAAAGAGGCATTTGCCATCTCAGACTGTGTGGTTTCTGCTATACAGTTCCTATTAATGCATGAAAGTAGGCATTTAAAAAGCAAAACTGGTATCTTACTCATAAAGTAGGTGGTTTAAAATTTTCAGTATGGAGTGGTTCTAACCTGAAACAAACACTAGAGAGGAGCTTTTTATGACTCAGGAGAGATAAATTAATGTATATATCAAATAAATATCTTACCTTATATAGAAGTTATATGCAACATTGAAATGAGTTTTTTCCACAAACACATAAAGGCTGTAGTTGCAGTTATAACTGCGTTCATTTTCTGTAGCTAATCCAGAGGTAGCATCTACGTACATAGACAAAAAATCTTGTAGAGTGAGTATTAAGGTAAGAGAAAGGAGACCTAGGTTACTGTTTCAGCTCTTCCTTAAAGTTGGTAGATGGCCTTTGGTTCTCTTCTCAGGGGGGCTTCCTCCTCTTTCTCTCTGTTTTGTATCACTTCTTTCCTTAATTTTTAACTTCCAGGAATCTATTCAGAAGTCACTAATTAATGTTAGAGGTAATCTCTTCAGAGTATGGAATGTCAAGGGAGGTTTATACACTAAACATTAATAGCGGTTACACCGTCAATCTGTCAATGTCAAAATACATCAGTTCAAATGTTTCAGAGTCTGTCTCCCTGATTTTAAGCTTATCTAGTCTGAGAACAGAAAACACATCACGCCGTGCCTTTTCAAATTCAGCAAGAGTGGTAGGATGATGGAGTAATTCAGGCTGTAACAGACCTCAGGAAGTCATCTAGCCTAACCTCTGGCTCAAAGCAGAGGCCTGCCAGCAGCAGAATTTCCCTACTTTCAGGATTTAGCACATCTGTAGCACATTGAGAACAGGATGATCCCATAGAGCTTAAAGAAAAATAGAAGATAAGAAACATTTTGCCCCAAATTTAGTCATAATACGATAGGACTTCTACTCTCACAAAGAAGCGTCACCAGCGTTAACTTTGCTTTGCTTATCTGAAAGAGGGCACCTCAGCTAGGATCTCATAAACTGCTACTGATCTCATGTGCTAATGGAACAGAATGCCTTTCACTCAATGGTCAGAAACTCAATATACTGGTACACCCAGTACCCCTAAATCCAATATTCCATTATGTATTATGCTTCCTAATTGAACATAACTTGCTTAACTGCTCACTAGTTGAAGTAGTACCAGCAAAGCAGTTTACCAGCAAAATTGCAATCAAAGGTGAGAAACCATGCTTCACTGCAGGTCTGTACGGTTTCTGTTGCTTTGCCAATTTTTTCGAGGAAATGTATTTATAAGGTGACCTCAACCTACTCTCACTGACAGCAAAGATAAGAAACAAAATACAGTGAGATTTTTCAAACTGCACAGACCTCACAGTCCATTCAAAAGTTTCCTCATCCACTTCTGATTCAATGTTCATTAGGACACACTGAGAATTGAGCATTCATTAGATTTCAATGAGGCTTACGAGTGCAACAGGAATGTGCCAGGACACATTCAGCTTTAAATGGCTTCACATTTAGCCCTTCTAAATGAAAGCTACTAAGCCATCATAAATTACATTAAAATTCTTCTGAAAATGACATGGTTCTTATGCTTTAAGATTTACAGCAGCCCTTGACCTAATGCAAAGCACAGAGATAACTGCAGACTCTTGCGACACAACACATAATATTTTTACTTGCTTAATTAAGGAGAAGCTAAGAGTAACTTGGCACATCTAGTGAAGGCTTTCTCAGCCTTTGTTCTCTTAAGAGTCTCACGTGGCCGGACACAAATATGAGCTGTCACCACAAACAAAGCAGGAGAGTCATTCCCCACAACCAAGTGCAGGGCTGTGGAAAAAACGGATCATATTTTCAGAACTGCCATTTATTAAGGCAAATCTTAGAAATTACTGTGGTTTTTTGCTGATGGGGAAAACCTAAAAAAGAAGATGTAATTTCAAAGCCAAACCATTAGGGGAAAGTTGTTCACTGTTACTCAAGTGCTGTTGGAACCCTACTTGAATGGATGAGAGGGCATACATACAAAGCTACTTGCTTACAAAGAAAGCTCCGTTCATGTATGAAGTTCCTGTAACTCCTCTTTCTCTCTTGAGCATTAAGTGCTGCTTCCCATGGCTGATATACCCAGTGGCTGTGCATACAGCTGCTGTGTTGGGTTGTCGATGGAATTGTATGGGCAGCAAAAGCTCCTGCTAATGCTTTCTCTCTGAACACCTCAGCCCACCCTTTGAAATCTTTGCCTTTATATAAAACTATTCAGTCCATAGATGATCGGGTGCAGTTAGCAAAATAGCTTGATATTAGCATAAATTAAAGAACTGTCAATAGTAACTATTTACAATCAGATATGAAAATATTATGAGTAAATACCAAACACCAGCAAAGTATTTCCTTTTCATTAACAGCCCTATTTAGTAACAAGAGTCATATCGGGAAAACTTTCATTTAACATTCAGCGGAAAGCCATGACAGCCTTTATGCTGACATACAGCTCAGAGGAACCTTGATGGCTGGACTCATGTTTAATAGAAACTGTAGACACTTGGCTGGCGAGAACACAGTTTGCATTCATGCAGAATTGCCAGCCTCCCGTCTTAAAAAGTCATGAGCCAAGCCCCTAGATTAGGGATATTCAGCTAAAAAAATATTCAGCTTGTAATAACATCTCAAAGCTAGCAATATCATGAACGACACAATAAAAAGACTGTCCATGACAATGGCCATATTTACACCAAAATTTCAGACTAAGGCAGCTGCACCAGCGGACCAAACCCCCAGCATAAGCAAACCCTGAATTTTGTACAATTCCCCTGACGTCAATTATTGAGGATAATTTCTATTGCTGAATCTGCCTGATGATCTCTTTACCCTGTAGATTAAGGTGATACACTGTGCCTGTTGGTGGCAAAGCCTCAAGCTGGTTCTAAACCCAAACAAGCCACAAGAATCTTATTCAGAGATCTGCACATTCTGCACAGATCAGGGAGGAAGAAACACTCATGCCAAATGCGGGTGAGCCCTGTGTACACAGACCTACAGTTTATGTAGCCTAAGCAGGAGTGGGACAAGAAGCCTCACTCGGCTGCACTGGCCTGTGCAGGGTCTGCCTCAAAATCCGTAAGCAAAATGTTTACTGTAAAGCACTGTGTAGGAGTGTAACCACATATGACTAAAGCAGATTATTATGTCTGTGGCAAAAAAAATAGGCTAAAAATTAATAAAAATACTTAGCCAGGAAAATAATGTTTACGAACTTGTTTATTTTTTTATTTAAAATATATGTGGGACACTTCATCTTCAACATTAAGTCAGATTTTGCTTTTTTATGCTCTCTGGCTAACTAAATGCTTTCATATATGCAAATGAGGAGAAAATGTGGCCTCTTTCAGCACTAATAAATATCTGCCTGTTGCTACCTTAAAATCACTGCAATCACATCTGGTAACTGCCCTTTTCTCATGTTTCCACTAGTTTTCAGACTTCCTCTTGTGGTAGCTTGAGACTGCGCATCTGGATGTTTTAAACATACAAAGGAATTGCTAGAGCAAGCAAAAGAGAAAACGGTGCAGAGAGTTAAGATGTGCAGATAAGCAACTGGTGCACTGTGCAGCTAAAGTAACAGACAGGCAGGCAGGGAAAAACTTTTTGCAAAGAGGAGAGCACAAGTTTAGGCAGAATGAAGACTCACATTGTCTGTGGCTTCGTTTTTAAAGTACTATTAATCCAAGTATACCTTTTTAACAAAACTTTAGCTGCACCGTCACCAATCATTAAGTTTCCTGGAGACAGCACTCCCAAAACAGACAAAGAACTAGCAGTGGTAAGTGTTGGTTTCATCTTTGCTTCAGATTTATATTGTTGTTTCATAAGCAGATGTTTCTTTCTTTTTTCAGCTGAGGCTAAGGAATGACTGTAGCATTCTCTCCCTAGAGTCTCTGGAAGTGCTAGCTAGCTAGCAAAGGTATCAGCTTTCAAAAGTTAAAACTAGAGCCAAGTAATGTTTCCTCTCTTAAAATTTTTAAAGCCGGCAAAGAAAGTTGGGTTTTTTTCTTCCTTAAGTCTGAACATACAAAATAATTTCATTAAATCATTGTGACTATAATCAGAAGATTGAAATGGTAAGAGGGGAGAAGGGCAAGTAAGAGACATCTAATTTTTTTACTTAAATCAAATAGAAGTGAGGGCTCTCGAGACTCACTTAATGCATGTATCACAGCTTTCAGAAGTTTGTTTTCCAGATTGCTTACCGTGCATTGCATAAACACAGCTTTAAGGGACAACTACAACTGAAAGCTGGCTCGAGTTCCAGAAGCCATTGTGACTAGTTTTGACTTTGGGAAAAAATCTCATCAGAGGTTTAAAGAAATCTTTTTCCAAATTCAATCTGGAACAAAAAAAGGAGTTTGGATTTCTGCAACATTAGCAAATTATAGCTATAACTCTACAGTGTTTTATTCTAACCTTATTTTAGCCCTGTGGACCTTCATAAAAATGACATTATGGGGAAGTCCATTTGAGGGGAGATTGAGATGAATTATTCTTATTTTAGCATGTAAATTATAGACATTTCTCTTCTTCAGCAGTAAGTCCATTTTAAGGAAGATTGAGATAAATTATTCTTATTTTAGGACACAGAGGTTTGAAAGTTGGTCACTTTTCTTTAGGAGTTGATGTGCATCTTGGGAAAGCTTGCCAGGTTAAAGAAGGTCTGGGGGAGGGTAGAGAGAGAATTTCCAGATGGGAGCTGTGGTGGAAAGTTTAGGAAAACAGACAAACTGACCCCAAAAGGGCATTCCTCAGCCTTTAGCAAAACAAATTCACCCAAGGTTTTGCCTTAGCAGCACAGCAGCCAGGGGATGGGGGCGGGGGGCAGTGCATGTAGGAGAGGAGAGTGGGGTCCCACATGCCTAATAGCAATTTAACCACTCTTAAATAATCTATGTTATTAGACACTGCCAGGCTTTTATTCAGTAACAGCAATTCACATCTCCCCTCATCTCTGTTTCTTTCGAAAAACCTATTTATTATGTGTACTCAGAGGAAAATTACAAGCTGGTTTAACACTGCAGTTCTTCTTTGTCTTTCTTGTAGTATTCTTGGGTAATGCTAACTGGCTCTCTTTCCCTCACACCCTCCATCGGAACAGCCCCAACACTCAGCATCAGAACACAAATTGCTGTGTTGCAGCTGGACCCTGTTTCATTAATGGGCTGGATCAAAATTCCAGATCACCACAGCTCCCTGCTGACTCTGGGGAAACTGAATTTCGCAGCCTAGGCCAAGATGTGGTTTACATAGACACTACATTTTCTTCAAGATTCTCTTCTCATAGAACAGCTGGTTATGTTCATTTCTCATCTTCAGTAAAATCTCCATTTTAGGAAAAACTGAGAGGGGTTAGCTTTTTATTTAGAATCCTAGCAAGTAAAATTCTTTACCATGCCTCATTTTATATTTTTGGTTGTATGTCTTACTCCCAAACCTAAAATGGCAAAAGCAGCATCCTGCTTCTTCAGTAAACTTCAGGTCTGATGTATAGTCTGTATTATATCATGGTACCTCATTGGGAGATGCAAACAGAAGCATAAGAAAATATATCAAAGTACATTAAAATGAAAACTGGGATAAGAACAGATCCTCCAAACTGACCTGTTTGATTATGTTCTTCATGGATTTCACATAATTTCCACCAGGCCCCATTAACTCTGACTAGATAGAAACTTAGTGGTAGCGAAGGTGAAACCATTCTGTGTCCATTATTTGCCAGTGCCACAGTCTCTACTGGAGAAATACCACATCAGAAGTTACAAAATATCACAAAAACTAGGCATAGTCTGTGCTTAGTTAGTCAGTAGGTAGATGGAGGACCTTCTGAAGGAAATGGTGCAACATCTTGATTAAATCCTTTTTCTGAGTAAGCTCTGAACCATTTCCTATGCAGGGTAGATGAGGTATGCCTGGACTTAATGAGGAGGTGGTGAAATCCAGGCTTGACCAACCGTAGTCATCAGATATCCTTTGCTATATTTTACCGATCTAGTGGTCTTATCCCCAGTCTCCTGGGTGAAGTTCAGTCAATTAATTAGACACATAAAGTAAGGTTTCCCTCAGGAATACTTCCTTGCACAAGAACTTAAATGTGCAGTCATTTTGTCAGGCTTCATGTAATCCTCAGTTAGAAATAATTCTCACTGATATTTCTGATACCTTTTTGGCAAATACACCTTTACCTTATTTAGGGTGTTTTCCCACCTTGGATTGTAGTTAATATTTTGGATACAATACCTGAATGATGCTCCTTCCTCTGCTACAGACAACTTTACTGGAAAGATCAGTAACTTGCAACCTTCCTGTCCAACAGCATCATTGGCAAGGGCATCTCTCAGCTCTGTGCCATGCTACACACCAGTTTGGGTGGCCTACCCATCAGTTTGGCAACACCTGCCATTTGACATGGCTGTAGCTTTTCTTTTAGAGCTAGGCATAAAATATTGCAAACACAGACTAGAGTGTGGAGTTCCTGAAATCTCTGTGCAAGAGAACCATAAGATTCACTTTACTGGATAAAGCCAACAACTCCAGATAGTTTAGTCAAGCTGTTTAGAACCTGCGAATGAAAATAATTAGATAATGATAGGTTATTATCGTTATAGAAGTACCCAAACTAACATCTTCATCATAATCCATTTATCTACTCCTCAGTGAGGATATAAATTCAACAATCTAAAGCTCTGTGTAATCTAAACAGCGTGACTGAGCTTTTCTGTGCAACAGTCCAAGCTAAGGCAACAGCTTGAGCTACAAGTTTTCTCAAATTCAGTCTAGATCCAAACACTGAATCCAAAACCTCTAGCTAGCCAGCAGTCTGTTGTGTGGCCATGTTTGTTAGTCTCCAGATAGGAACAGAGTTGATTTTAGACAATTCCTGACGATATAACTTCATCACTCTTTTTCATTTGAATGACTATGGTTTTATGGCAGGTTTCACCACATGCTAGAGACTGCCAGGCACTCTCTCAGGGTTGGGTCTCTACCCCAAGAAGCTCACAGTTACTCTGCCAGTCAGCGCTGAACTTAAGGGAAAAAAATACTAAATGGTTTGTGTGATCTCACTTGTGTGTTGCACAGAGAGTGCGGACCATGTATAGGTATTCAGGACCACAGGTGTTTATCTACAGTTTAGTTTAACATAAATATGCAACTTATCAACACACATCTGAAAGACTTGGTTGCTTAACTGGAACAATTGCCAGGGAACAGACTAACCCATTGCTCCTCGGGCATTAGAGGCAAACAACAGACAGAGGTTGTTTTTTTTTTTTAACAGCACTATACCTGCTAATGAGGTAATACTGATCAAAATCGAAAGTAGAGGAGACTTGGGTGGGTATTATTTTAGATAAGAAATGAAAATAATGGAATTTGTGCTGCCTTTTTGATCCTTTATGACCACTAAGGAGAGGTAATTTCGCGGCCTGCCACCATGGTTGTATCAGAAAGATCAGTCTGGCCATAATCTGCTGGAGCATTCAATGGAGTTTTAAGTATGCAGATATTGATTGGCTGCAGTGTCCAGGCAAATGAGATGTTACCAAAGACCTTCTTCCTCAGGTCTTTGCAATGTTTGACTCAAAAGCAAACACACACAACATTCAAATAGCTCTATGTGGTTTGAATAAGCAATGTTTTTTTGCCTTTTCAATTAATGTGGTCTCATTTGTGTGGTTGCTTTGATACCTTCACAAGTTTCTCAATAATCCATAGAGTCTTCCAAGAAAAAAAAAATACACAAAATCTAAAACTGTAAGCAGTTTTATACATCATAAAGAAACCAAAAAAGATAAACTCATTTTTACTTTGTAGTTCCTACATTAAAGCTCTACGCTCTACTTACTAATAAAGCAATTCATTAAGTAAAGGTAACAGCTAATAGTGGAAATGATTGCTTAATTAGCAATGTTGTGTGATCAAGGATGGTTTGTGTCAATTAAGGAGATTCTGCTGGTCTCAGTTACTAATAATAGTAATTTTGAAAAGAAAACTTGCAAATTACAGATGGAAAGCTAACATGGAATTACAGTATTTTATTTGTAATGATTAACTATTTCTTCTATGAATTTTAAAGTCTTTGTTCTGTGCTTTTTTTCCAAGCAATACCTGAATAAATACTATGGGTGCCCAAAAGACAATTGCAATTTATTTGTCCTGAAAGATACTTTGAAGAAAATGCAGAAATTTTTTGGGCTGCCTGAAACAGGAGATTTGGATCAAAATACTATTGAGACAATGAAGAAACCCCGCTGTGGTAACCCAGATGTAGCCAATTACAACTTCTTTCCAAGAAAGCCCAAATGGGAAAAGAATCATATAACATACAGGTACTGACTGGTGATATTGGGTTTTGCTCACATATAACCATAATGCTTTCAAGAACCGATCAGACAAGACACGTAGAAGTGGAGTAGCTGCTTAGAGGGCTAGACAGGATTTCTTGAATTAGAATCTCTTTGTGTTTGGAAAACTACCCAATGCTTTAGCAAACACCTCTGAAATTTCAAATTTAAAATTTCAGGAACAATCTTCTAAAGATCAGCTTTATGGTTCTGGTTGAGACTAAAGAGATTTGGGGTTTGTTCTTTGCTCTGCTGCAAGCATCCTAAGGGAACTGGAGCAGGAGATCCCACCTGCCCATCTGCTCAGCAGGGACCACAGTACTTACTGACTGCAGGGGCCATGTAGGAGGACAAACTCCTCTGCACTCAGCAGTCATGAAAATGGAGGTTGTCAATAATTTTTAAAATAAAACAATCATACTTCAAATATATACAGACATGATTTAAGCAAACCTATTGCAATAGGTTTGGCATGTTTTAATTTCTTACTCTTACTCTGAAGAGTTGGGGACCCATATAGCTCTCATTGAAGTCAGTAATAAAAAAACCCTTATTACCTCAGGTGGTCCAGGAACAAACTTTTAGCACCAATGAGAAGAAACAGCAGATTTGTCTTAGCTGCTTGACTTGGTCTGCTGCTTCCTCACAAGCTATGACTCAAAGCATCCCTCGTGCTGCAACTAGCTTAATAAATACTGAAAAAACCCATGGCAGCTCTCGCAGCCCGCGCTTGCTGATGTGCTTCCTCTGATTCTTCCTCATTCTCCTTAGGCACGAAGTAGTTTCCCTCGCTATGCACAGCCCCAGCAGCAAAGAATTGGAAACTTGTCTACATGGAGGTTGGCTGGCTATAATATAAGGCACTAAAAATTCCAGTTAAAATATATGAAGAAGAAGAAAGCAATGCAGAGTTTTGTGCCTTTTAAGAGTTTGTGCCAGTTAAGAGTTTGTGCCTTTCCCGGCCTATGGCTCTATCTTACACGCTTTTACCTCCTATTTCCCCATGTATCCTATTGCCAGTGTAATCAACACACTGGTAAAGGATTAGCATTCAACTGGGATGAAACAATATGCAGGTAACTAAAACGGTGAGAGAGAAGGGCTGTTTTCCTGTTATTGCTAAAGAGCAAAACAATCTACACTTGAAACTTTCAGAATGTTATTGAGCTTTTTTTCTGGCAAATAAATCTTATATATCAAGATGTGCTTGTATGTTCATGTCTACAGTGACAGTATGACTTGCCAGCCCCTCAGCACTGACTGATGCAAAACCCTGAATATTTTGTGCAAGACCCGCCACCATGCAGGCTTTACAGCCTCTGGCTATATAATTGTCTTCATGCTGCTGCATCAATTCCAAAGGAAAATAAATAGTAAGCACCACATCTAAACACATCTCTGAATCAAAGGAAAGTGTTTAGATCTCGCATGTAGCAGTGTTACATCTTAACTGGTTTCACTACTGAATCTACTTAGCATTTTGATCAGTAAACAACAAATACTGGGTGGGGGGTTATGTGTTCTTTAACTCTTCCTTTTACTTCTAAGGATTATAGGCTACACCCCGGATTTGGATCCCGAGACAGTAGATGACGCCTTTGCGCGAGCATTTCAAGTCTGGAGTGATGTCACACCACTGAGATTTAACCGAATAAACGATGGAGAAGCAGACATTATGATTAATTTTGGCCGATGGGGTATATTTTTCTATTTTTACATATGTTTTTGGTTTTGTTCCTTTCATTAATCCTTAGTATTGGAATGATCTACCCTCAATAAGCAGTACCCATGAGCCTTTCTGGCAAACCTTGTCCTAGCTTGCACTTGGCTTATACTGGCTAAAATCTAATTTCACTAAGATATTTTTTTTTCTTTCTTATACATGAGAGAGATAGAAGTATTTATACAATATCCTTGTACTATATTTATCTTTCCGAAAGAGAACTGCTAGTGGCAACATTTTATTTTTAAATTAACAAATCAGAAATAGAACTGGGAAATATTGGTACAGATCTTCAGATGATGTGAGCTGGATTCCTGCCATGGAAGAGAATGGAATGCCATTGTACTGTTTATTTATAGCTCTGTACTCAGTTTTCCAGTGATAGTGGTGGAGGTCCTAACATACTGGAGATTAAAAATGGATTTGTGGCTTTCAATTTTGACTCCATAGCTGGTCTCTGTTCTTTAGCATAGCAGAATGCAGGCTTTCAATGCACTCTTTGGTCCTGAGGAATTTAAAAGTATGGATCGTAAGCTGTATTATGGTTTGAGTCCAGCTGATCATAGGTGACTTGATAATCAATTTTCATTGTAGATGCCTTCTCAATTAATTTTGGTTTCCCCTGGAAGAATGTTTATAGCTTTTCAGTGTAAACCTGGGGCAATTTAACTTCTTACAGACAGTCACAGAATTTTTAATACTAATGAAGATACTTGTGCAGCCAATCACTTGGGAGGTAGACTTTGGAAGTGAAGTGAACAGTTCAAAGAATAACTGAGCTCTTTGTAAAAGCTTCCATTTCAAGCAGGTTTTCTTTGCTTTAGCTACTGATGAGTTGACCTCAAAAGCTTCAGTGATTCTGTACAGAACTGAAAACTTCAGATCCTCATCCAGGCTGGCTTAGTTCGCAAAAAAGAAGTTTTACAAAAGCAGAAGTGTTTACGCTGGTTTTAGTACTTGCTGGTTATAGTCAGCTCAGAAGCAGTGGGAGCAGAGCTTCTTTCACATTCATTCATTGTTATCACTTTACTGCAAGTCAGATTCACAGGAGCTGGGATATCCACAAGGTTTTTCATCTTCAAGCTTTCTCTTAAACAAACGATCTACTTTGAAATAAATGGGAGTAAAGCATCTAATATATGTCAAAATCTTCTCCTTGACAACTAACACACTAGTCTACTGAAATGAATGAAGGGAACTAGTATTAAGAGAGCGACACCAGCATGAAATTGGTGTAACAGAGTAGAGAATCATGCCTGTGTATTTAGGGCTTCTGTTAAATGGCAAGACATCAGACCAAAAGGCCTGAAATGATGCAACTGGAGATGCTGGCAGCCAGCTTTGATGCACAGGTCAGTGTGGTGGGAAAGCTATGAATACCAGGGTTATGCCCTTGCCAGCCTGCCTTACCCACATGCGGTATACTTCCAAGAAAAGCCTACAGTGTAATAACAGGAGAGCTACTTAACCTGCTGTTGCCCTGTGAGCTGCCTGAGTCTCGGAGTGTTGATGTGGAGGAGGAATAGGCTCATTCACAGGACTCGGAACACTGAATAAGAGCTAACTTTCCAGAGGCCTGCTACTGAGACACTCAGCTGATTTGCTTTCCTGCTTAAAGTAGTCAGTATCTTGCACTAAGAGCACAGCAGTCTGAGGTGCAGCAGAAAAGAGTAGCCTGCTAAAAGAAATCTGCCTTTACTTTCTAATGTCTGTGTTGGAGACTGATATGAATTATCTGAAAATATTCCTCATCTACAATGTTTATTTTACAGCTCCCTACCAGCCTCCATTGAGAAACAGCAGCGTGTATGCAGTCATACATCTAATGTACAATATTTCACTGTGCTTCACTATCTTTGATTCCTTTCCACAATACTTACGAGATATAAAATAACATGCTGTGACAACTGCAGTACTGACACTTAATGTTCTTTGTAGGAACTGGCTTCTTTTCTCTTCTGATTCAGTCTTGCCAGCACAACCTATACCAATAAACTCACCCACCAGAGTATTCTGCTGCTGTCTTGGATGGGGAAGTACACATGATAATCATCATTCATGTATAGACTCTGACAGAGTTGAGGTCATTAGAAACTGCTCTTTTTTGTCTGCTTCCTCCTGCAGAACACGGTGATGGCTATCCATTTGATGGCAAAGACGGTCTTCTGGCTCATGCCTTTGCACCGGGGCCAGGAATTGGAGGAGACTCCCATTTCGATGATGATGAACTGTGGACTCTTGGAGAGGGGCAAGGTACCAGACTTTTTAATGTTTCAGAACATACAGCCTGCTGGCTGCTATGTTTTAATGCTGTTTCAGGCACTGAACTAAATGTTTTCATCGACATGTCAATAAATGTTAGTGGGTGAAAATTATACAGTTTAAATTGTTCTCTACAAAATTTTATGTAATTCCTAAATAAATGTTACCTATGATTTCCCTTTCTGTTCCTCTACTATTGCCTGTTGACAAACTGAATTAATAATGAACCAGATGCTGCACAACCTTCATGAATTGTGGGAAAAATACAAAGCCACAACTACGATTTTGAATGCTTCAGTTGTCAGGGACTCAAACTGCAACATCTGTAAGTCCATTAGTAAGAGGCAGACTGGCCAGTGCTTTTCTGCTGACATACCCTTTTTAAGACAATTTAAGCTGTGGCTCCAGTTGTTAAGAATGGGACCATCCACCTGAATAAGTTTATAAAAACTTATGGTATCTGTCAAAAACAAATGGAATAGAAATCCCTCATGCTGATGACTGAAACAAAACTGACATCAAACAGTGGATTAAGAACATCTCCAAGACTCTTTAACAGGCAGTTTGCCATACCCTTTAGAAGAAAACAACTGAAGTCCAGATAATATCACCTGAACTAGACAAACAAGACCATGCATTAGTAGTTTGGAACCTCTTTTTTCTGCTTGAAATTTGCCACAATCATATAGTACTGATTATAATTCTTCTACTGTAAAATAATTTGGAAAACTTAGAATAAGAATGCAAATTCATGTTTGCCTTTCATTTCAAATTCTAGTTTTCTCAGCTGTCCTCCCATTGAAAAAATAATTGAACTTTAATACCAAAATAGTCAACTTCCTTCTGTTTGGCTTTCTTTTAACTTTAGCAGAAGCATTGACCGGTAGCTCTACTAACTGGACCAGATCCCTGCCGCAGACTAACAACGAGCAGGAGGAAACTGTTTTCCATATTAGTGGAAATACTGTGCAAGCATCCAGTTAGTTACTGCCACTAAAAGAAATGCTATGGATAAGTGAATTACCTATACATTGACATATATTACAGCACCAGTACTGTAGTCTTAAGACTACATGTGACAAACTGAAATAAAACCCAGGATCTGGGTGTGTCTGCATTACCACCCTATCCCCCAGTGCCGCAGCAGATCTCATTCAAGTCAAATTGGAAATACCAAAGTGGTTTATGAGGCATAAGGCATGTTCAGCTCATGCTCAACTGCTGCCTGAAACCTTTCAAACTATAGTGAACATTTTAGACCATATTACCAAAGAAACTAAATTACTAAATGTATTAACAGCATGTTTATAAGTTTGCCTTGCCATAGTAACAATAACATATGTATTTTTCTGGGCTGATTTTAAGGACTGTTCATTCTAACACTTCACCATGAGTAATATCCATGTAATTCTTTCAAAATTACCAGTTATTATTTCAGCTATGATCATCTTGCCAATAGAGAGACCAGCAGCATATTGAATTTCAAAGTGGAAATTCAAACTGCATTTCTATACCAGTATCCTCCAGGAAAAGAAGATGTCCAGAAACTGTAGTTTTTTATATCAGTTGGTGGCTAATTTCACCACTGCATTTGTTCTCTTTATAGTGGTTAGAGTGAAGTATGGAAATGCAGATGGTGAGTACTGCAAATTTCCCTTCTGGTTCAATGGCAAGGAATACAACAGCTGCACAGACGCAGGACGCAACGATGGATTCCTCTGGTGTTCCACAACCAAAGACTTTGACGCAGATGGCAAATATGGCTTTTGTCCGCATGAGTGTAAGTAGATCATTGTTTCTACTGTTTTTTTCGTGGTAGACTGTTCCCTACTTACTTGCCCATCCACTTCTCCTTGTACTTTTTCCACTTCCTTTCTGGCAGATTTATATTTGCTGCTCCTTAATATCTCCTCAGTATCTAAGCAGACAAAACTCCCTGAAGGCTCCCTTGGTGTAGGAGAGTTTGTAACTGATGATGATGAGGCCAAGGCCTTTCTCTAAAAACAAGGACATATTAAAGATATGTCTGAGCAAAGTTGGCCCCATATATACATCAAAGACACTACAGGTTGAGCTTCACAAAGCAGGGAGGACAACCACCTTTCAGAGTAAGGATAGGGCCAAATTTGGAGATGGAGCACACTAAATAACAGAAATCTCTCCCTAAATTGCAGGCCATTCCACAAACAATTGAAATTGCATCTCCTTCAAGAGCAGTAACTGACAAAAACTATCAGCTAAGGATGAAACCAAATAAGCCAAACATCTATAACCTTGCATACCAATTTTACCAACTGGTGGCCCGGGTCCTCCTAGTCTAGGAGCCATTTTAGTACAAAGTGAGACTATTATTGTCACAAATCACCTTTAAATGGCCTCATACTGCTTTTCAAAATAAAAATGATTGAATTTCAAGCAAGTATGTATCCTGGTACAAAGTTATTTATATGTTGGTACATTGCAAATTGCTAGCCAGGAAAGCAGTCACATTTTTAGAATTTAGGTTTTTATTTTTAACGCAGGTCTTAGAACTCTTACTTATAAAGCAGTGCCACAGCTCACTTTAGATACAGGAATGACACTGTATTTCAGAAATCATAACTCTGTATCAGTATCTATACAAAACTGTTAGAGGGTCTAGGAAAACTAAAATCATATTTAATTTCTAACTTTTTGGAATGTGAACAGAATCCTCTGTTTCACAAGCAATTTATTTCATATTTGGAAACACTAATTTACAGATTAAACAATATGTGCAAAGCTTTCATGTAGCCTTAACTTTTTAAAAATATACACAACATGATTACCTTTCAAATGAAATTATGACAATATGTTTCCTGTTTAACATCAGGAACACTTATTTATATGCTTGAAAATCTTGATGAGTCTACTGAATATAAGATTTCAGACAATTTATTGTTATATGAGTGTTAATTTCATCTCCTGTATATCACACAGCAGGAAACCTTTAGAGAAGCAATTAAGTATAATTGGCTGTAGCCTACTGTGCTGATTTATCAGCAGTGAGTGGAGAAGGAGCCACTTGCTCCATCTCCTGTTTGCCAGCTCCAGGGCTGCCACCTATACTCACAGACATTCCCGGTACTGCAGTTTTCCATATTCACTTTTTTCCCTTTGTACATAACTGATTACTATAAGTGTTTGGCAGCAGGGAGTGTTTTGTCACTCATGTTACCCTACATCCTGAGCAATGGATCCACAGGGTCACTAAAACTCCTGCCTGCTACTGCTGTGTCATAACAAATAATAAGAGAGTTATGAAAGAGAATGAAACAGAAAACAATGGAGCTTTTGTTGGACTCATACTAATCCTGCTTGGAACAATAGTACTAAACATATTTATAATATTATGGCTACATGCAGTCAGTACAAGGAAAGAGAATGCAGGTTGCTGAAAGAAAATTAGCGATGCTTAAGATGCAAAGCTAACAAAACAAGACGTGTTCAGGGTTTTGCCAGACAAAGAATGCACAAGCAGAGGCCGACATGTCCCAGGCAAGCCTCAACAAGTACTGTAAAAACACATGTATGTACATTAATATGTATGTGCCAGTTAAGTACATATAATTTTTTGGAAGACCACAGATATGTGTATGTAGAAAAAGTTCAGATACCCTGTCTTCAAAACTTCTCTGGTATCCTATTGTAGCCAAACACTAAATGGATTCCTGCTTGACAAATTTTAGGGATTTCGCAAGTTCATTTGCAAGACCACACAGTTTCCAATGTAAGATTACAAATTTTCTGCATCAGGATGCTACTGGTTTGCAAAGACAATCTGTTGTAGAACATACCAGTCTTCTAGCCCTAATGTGATAAAAAAAAAAATTCTATAATTTCCAAAACCCTGATCGCCTGTTATAGATCACATCTTAAGCTGGATCTACCATGGTGACAGCTATTTATACGATTATAGGGGATGAACAAGCAGGAGTGTGAGCATTTGACAGACTTCAGTTAATTAAAAAAAAAAGTTATCATTAGTTACATGACTTTCAGAACTAAGTTCTTCTACCTAACATTTATTTCAGGAGATTATATACGTGCATATGCACATACCCGCACAATCATTTTTTCCTAAAACTTTGCCATCTCCTTCATTCCCCACCTTTCCCCAAATCTCTTCTCCTTCAGGTTAATCCTTCCAGCTGGAAAAGAGCAAAATTGGCCTTATTTCTTTAAAATACTCCAAATGCTCAGATATAGTCGGAATGAAGCCCAGATTATAGGTAGCTGGACAAACCGAGATCCACATACTCTGACTGATACCTTTGTAAAATCCCAAAGTCATACAAGACCGAAAATCTAAGCAGTGAAGCACTCTCAGGGAGAGCTGGTTCTGGAAGTTGATGTTCCTGGAAATGCTTGTGTCAAGGTTTCTGAAACGGAACAGAAGGGTTTCAGCCTTTTGTTTCTGATGTAATTGTTTCGCAAGATCCTTGAACAGTTATGCACAGATGTTTCTTATTAAATTCAGAGCAGTATTGTTCACTCATTATTCCAAGACACCATTTGCTAAAACCCAGCTAATAAAATCAGATAGGGGAGTTTTTACATCATAGAGTCTGTGTTGGGGGCAAAATTCCTAGTTGTCAGTGTTTATTTCTCTCCCATTTAATTCACTTAAGTTAGTTTTAATTCTTCCTGTTATAGAGCCACGCTGCATATTTGGAAACATTTTTAAAGCTATGGTACTGCACCAGGCTTTTCTAACATTAATCCCAGATCCGTACCCTAATTTTGTAGGCTGATTCAACTACCATTTGTCAAAGCAGAAAGCTGTCTACCTACTACAGAAATCTTACGCAGGTGTGCTGAACCTCTCCTTTGCCATACGGGATCAAGGGATCTTGAATCTCTTTCTTTACCAAACTCCACTGACACTACAGGGAGTTTAGGCTCCTAACTTTGGTCCTCTGATATTTAACGCTACTGAGATCTGTACTCTGCCTGTACCTCCCTCACACTGATCGTAGTTCTTGTAGGCTGCTGCTCGACTGCTCTCCCAGGCAGAACCCTCATGAAGCTGCAGCTACCTCCACTTTGGACCTGTGCCACAGGGTTTTTAGCAGCCTTCCAGCCTGAGGTTTCCTTACATCACAACTGGCTGATTTTTCTGGGAAGAGATAACAGTGCAGTGCAGCTCACAGATTAGTAATGTCCAGTCTGAATCTGCTCTCACACCAGCATGTCTTCACTGATTTTTAAATTGCTGAGCTTACCATGATGCAGAACAAGATTCAGGTTGTTTAAGATACCCTTACAAGTAAATAAAGCTTTTGTTTTGTTTTGTTTTGGGGAAACTGACCTAGTCTCTGTCTTTAACTTTCATTTACATTAAAGCAAAGAATTTTCTAGTTAAGGGGAGGGGGAGGGGACAGAGGATTTGAAAACTTAATAAACCACTGTTGTTACCATCACATGATGTTACCTCAAGCAAAATGAAAAAACTGCATTTTGACTGTGACTCAGAAACTGCTTTGCATGGAGTCCAAGAGATTGACTTTCCATAAGGTTTTTGCAATTGAGCCACATTTAAACCAATAAAAAAGGCTATTGAAATACAGAGTGTGCCAGATCTAGAGCTTGAAGCAGCTCATGTGGTAAATGAGTCATCTAAACAACTCAGTTTAATTTTGCCTTCCAATTCTATAATTTCTTTATAAAAAAATAAAGTCTTTCTCCAATCATGATAGCCACAGTCCTAGTTAATGCACATTTCCTAACTTATTACAGCATCTGAGACAAATACAAACATTTGAAGCTTGCTCTTTTGGGGAGGCACAGTGTGTGTTGCAGTTATCTTTTGCCTAGAGATAGGACCTCTGTGTGGCTGCTTCCATGTCCAGGATGCAGAAGGATACAGATGAGAGCTCAGCCAGATCAGAAGTTCAGCAAACTCGCGTGTGAGCCAGGCCTGCAAAGCTCCAAGTCCTCTCCTCACTGGGACTGGAACTTACTTCAGTAACTTACTGGTTCATGCCCCCAATACTGTGGCCAATTACTGATTTAAGTGGAAAAGGCAAAATGAATCATCTGTGTCACAATACCCCATTTGTTACAACCCTTCCCAGTCACCCTTCAGCCAGAAAAGGTCTTGGGTTTTTATTTATTACTACTCTAAAAAGTGAAGCATGCTCATAAACAATGTCTCTTCCCATCAATGTATCAGACTAAGCAAAGGCAAAACCCCTGAAATCCTGCACAAAGACACTGAGGCTATAATGGCTTTTTGGTCATCAAAAATGACAACAGCAAAGTTAGAAATAACCTGCCCAGCCTTCCCACATACATGTTTGGGTTTTAGCTGTAGCTTTAAACTGAGGGAAGGAGAGGCAGAAAGGTGTCCCCTTGGGCACCTTAAAAAAGGCCAAATCATGCATACTTTACACTGGGAATTCAAACAGACGTGTTTCATTCTAAGGTGCTGTTCATAAATCTCAAGGGGAATTAGCGCATGGCTGCATGAAAGATTTTTTTTACTCTGTTCTAGTGCAAAGCCTGGCCCAGTTTGTCACCCTCACGGTTTCCTCTCACCAGCACATGGCACTGACAGACACTGTCCTGCTATTGAGGATTCCCACTGATAAAGCAGCTGAGAGAAGACACAGGCAGGTTCACAAGATATCAGATGCTCCAAGCCACCTGCATTTTCATGTAACTCAATTTGGACATACATGTTTTAAATATCAGCATGAGAGATTTTATCTCTCTTCCTCTAGTTATTCTAGAAGGTTTACTAAAATCCTAAAAACAGATCCCAGAACTCTCAACTTAGTTTAATCTGTACTCCTTCATCCATGAAAGAGATTTCTAGTTCTCAGGGTTGAGCCATGTGGCCTTGTCTGTGTATGCAGACAGACAATAAACAACACGTAGAAGACCAATAGACTACCTTCAGGAACATTAACGAAGCAAACGACAGGAGAAGCCTCCAGTGTTCAGCTTTGTCGGAGAAGTCGTATGTCCTCTCTTGTTTAATCTATTGAGTGCCTGAGCCCAGCTGCAGGGATTCTCAGAAATCAGTAGCAAAGCAAAGTAGAGGAAAAGCCTACAGGTTATTATCTGACTTTAACTCTACTGTATGTCAGTATCTTAAAGAAACTGAAAATGTACACAGATGGCCACTGGGAAAAACCAATCTGACTTGTCTGTGGCTCTGTACAAAGTCTACCATTCTAGCTAACATTCTTGATGCAAGGTAGATGAACCAGCAGAGCACTAAGGAACATGAGTGACTTTCTCAGAATCCTCTTTCTAAACGTTGTTTCAAGAAGGGATATTAATTTTATGTTATAAGGCAGGCTATAAAGGATACACACAATTCAAACCACATTCAAACAGCTTGGTAGAGTTTTCTTCATTCCCAGTTCATTTATAAAGATCAGTCATTCCTTTCCAGACATTTGTGAGATTGTAACATCTCTTGTCTATCTTGCCAAAGCATTTCATTTTTGGTGTAAAATAGAAGTTCTAAGTGTGAACTGCAGCACGCATGACAGCTGTCGAATCTCTGTCAAGACCTTCACACGTTACCATTGGCACAACGTGATTCCTTGTTGCTACTGAGCATTGTGTACTAACGTTCTTCTCCTTCGTTCTCTCTACAGCACTTTTTACAATGGGTGGCAATGGTGATGGACAGCCATGCAAATTTCCCTTTAAATTTCAAGGCCAATCCTATGACCAGTGCACAACAGAAGGCAGGACAGATGGATACCGATGGTGTGGAACCACTGAAGACTACGATAGAGATAAGAAATATGGATTCTGTCCGGAAACTGGTATGAGGAACGTTGCTTGCATAGCACAGTCTAATTTGTCATTGTTTTAAGTAACAAAAGCCTCCTGTTTTTACACCTCCACGAGAGCACACAAAAGTTGATGAGTTAGGCACAATTTCAGCATAGGTGGCCAAGGAAGTAACTAGAACAGGAGCAATCTATGTAAACAATACAGTATGCCATAGCACACCAAGCTTATCAGGGATACACAAATGTCATTGAACCATAGGACTAAACGTCTACCACTGCAGGGTAATTACGAGTAGATTACAATTTGTTAATGGCCCTCGGAGAGAAGTCTCATGTGATGGAAGAAAGCATGAATAATATTTTAGCTTAATACTTACCATTTACACTTGAAGAAAGAAATCCTGTTTAGTATGTTAAGCTTGAGTTAATAGATCTTCTCAGCAATTCAAAAGAACTAAGTAAAATGGTTTAGTCAGGAAAATAGATTTCTGCTTTCTTCACAATTTTTTATACTTTTTAACTTGAGTTTTATTACATAAAGGAACAAAAATTAATTTATAGCCTTGTATAGCTTGGCAGATGTTCAATTTTAGGATACAGACTAGAGCCATAAGTATTTAGAGTGTATAAGTTAGCTATGGCAGTTCTAAAATCTCAGGCTTTTAAACAGAGCCAAGGAAAAGCTACATTCACCCTGTTGCACCCTGAAGCTACATTCAAACCTACATGCATCCTGTTTTTTGAGTATTTTGAAAATGGCCTAAGCATTTGCAATAGGGATTTGATGTATTGGTATTTGGCTTCCTGTTACTTTTGATAACCAGGTGTAACCCTTCACTTTTACCTTACAGATGTTTAAAAAAGAAAAAGAGAATTAAAAGAAAGGAAATTCATTCTAACCTGCTACACAGGAAGAGAAAAATCTAAAGGATAGTTCAACAAACAAAAGAACCAATATATATAGAATCAATATATCCAAAGTCCTAGGTAACACAGTCTCTATCACTGGAACCAAGAAATACACTTAGTTTAAGCTTTTTTTCAGCATAAGACATTACTGCTTGAGGTAGCTGTGATTTTTTTTTTCCTTTTTTTTAATTTCTGGCTTATTAATTAGTAATAATGAATGAGAAATAAATAACAATAAATAATTAGGGACACAACCAGCTTTGCCTCTGTGTTGCTCTTCTGTACCTTCCCAGGTAATTTGAAAGGAACTGTAATTGCCAGGTAGCAGTGTAAATGAATTTAAGTGAGTTTTATATTCTTTTCCTATTCTGTTTACAATACCTACTTTAAACTGTAATTTTAAATTTAGTTACACCCTCTTCCCTCTAGAAAAAACTTGTACGTGCATATACAAATGTTATTTCTTACATATTACCGCCATATACTACATAGATAAGAACACACTGAGGGGAAAAATTTACCAGTTTTTGCAAAAACACTGGTTAAAAAAAACCAAAACAAACCAACATTCACATTTGATATCCTTTTCTTTAGAAAATGTTTAAAACCATGTGCTTTTAAACTGTACCCTGCTGTCAGCATAAAACAATTCCTCAATTTATTGATATGACTCCTCTTCTGGACCCTTTGTTGTTTTTTTTTTTCTTCAGAGCTTATACTTGAGTGGGACACCTACTAACCAGGTGGATACTCAATAGCTCCTTAACCTTTCTGACTCTAAACCTACCTTCGACCTATTTGAGACACACTTTAAAACATCACCAGGAAAGACCATCAAAAGATACTTGCTACGCAATCACCTTCCACAAAACACTGTTAACTGCTGTTTTCTCAGAGCTGTGAACATAAGTCCAGGGCTCATTCTTACTCCCACCAAAACTACTGGCAAGTTCATTGCAATGGCAATGCCTAGACTTTTTCCTTTTTTTCTGTCAGACAAGTTTCTTTTCAAATACTACGTTTAATCTTACTCCTCATGTTCTTAAGTGGATTGCAGATTTTCTGCTTGCTTTCTGGTTTTAGTGTGTAGTCTAGGAGAAGATGCATCAGCTTAATCTCACAAAAGGGACTTCCTTCACACTGTGGTTTTCTGTCATTTTCCACAGCCATGTCAACAGTTGGTGGAAATTCAGAGGGAGCCCCTTGTGTATTCCCCTTCATCTTCCTTGGGAATAAATACGAGTCCTGTACGAGTGCAGGTCGCAATGATGGCAAGCTGTGGTGTGCTTCTACCGGTAGCTATGATGATGACCGCAAGTGGGGATTTTGTCCAGATCAAGGTAACACAGTTTGTCAGAGCAATACAATGGTAACAGCATATTGACCACACCGCTGACGTCACACTTACAATGATTGCATTCTCATACTTATCACTCCTGTCTGGTTACAGTACTTCCCCTCAGCCCGAAATCTGAGCAAAACCCCTACATTTAAATGTAAGACTATTGTTAAAGAGTCAGTCTCAGAGCTCATCGGCCTGAAACATTCAGATTTTCTAAAATTATAACAATGAAGTATCTTGCCAAAATATAAAAACCAAAAACATTTAAGAAATAAATAAATGTTTTTCTCAACGCCAGTTTTGACTTCCAAGGCTAAAAGCCACAAGTACTATAGTATTTCACTAGTATGTCATAATTACCCTCTTATATTAGCCAAATTAGGAACAAATGCTAAATGTAAAAAATTAATACATTTGTGGCCGATATTGCTGAAGATGAAAAACATGTTTAAAAATGAGAGAGACAATATAAAATTTGTATGGTGAATATAAGTATTAAAAATTATTTTGGTTAATCTTTGCACTTATTTGCAAGGTAAAATTAAATATAGCAAAAGGCTTTTTACACATTTACAAACAAATGCTAGATTCAGGTTTCTCTTTTAGGAGGAAAATAACTGCCAAATTTCAAAGACTGTTTGGGCATAATTGATAAAATGTCATCCTGTGATAAAAGATTTTTTTTAACCTAACAATATGTGGTACAACAGTACTGATCCAGGCTCTGTTCACAGACACACAGATATACAGACCTGTTTATCACTTACATGTCATTTCATGATGTAAAGTAAGATTTGGGGTCTAGATTGCAAGTTTAATTCTTCTGTGCTTAAAAAAAAAGTCTGATTTTATTTGCTACACATCCTTTTTTCACAGAAGTATTAAGACTGTGGTCAAGGTCATTTGCATGTGAGATTTGCATGAGCAAGTATCAGCTACAGAAGGAAGTTTTAGAATCTAATGAAATGTCATTTCTGGCAATGTGTATGACATTCACCATTGGAGGCTGTACATATTATCATATTTATTATTGGGAGATTTTTGATGGGTGGCAAGGAAATAAAATTGTAAGACTATGAATAACCTGTGTGGTACACTTCTATTTAGATGCAAGCAGCTAATACTATCTTGCTGTGTTATTTAGGATACAGTCTCTTCTTGGTTGCTGCTCATGAATTTGGCCATGCTATGGGATTAGAGCACTCTGAGGATCCAGGAGCTCTTATGGCCCCTATCTACACCTACACCAAGAACTTTCGACTTTCTCAGGATGATATTAAAGGGATCCAGGAGCTATATGGTAAAGTCCTCCCTCACCAGCAGAGCCTATCAGAAAAGCATGGAGCACAGGTTCAAATTTGGGACTCTGAACTTGCAGTAAATTACATACTTCACAATACCACCAATGCCACAAACATCGTCTGTTCCTTTTTCCCTGCTTTCTTCATATTATTACCACCACTCCAACTTCAATCAAATATCACAATTTAAGGATGAGGGGTCACTAAGTTTACTGAACTAACAGGAGCCCCAAAACTCCCCATAACCAAACTTTTAGACGAAAATTTCTACTGCCTTTACTGGGACAATGAAATGTCATGCTTTTTTCTAGCTTGAAATACCTGATGTGGGTGGTTTGGGGTGTTACTGTCTACAACACTCTGAGCTTCCCAGATTGCAACTCCCTGTAAGAGGGGAAGGACGTTGCTTCCTGTCCCAGCTTGGAAACAGTTCACATTGCCTTCCCACAACAATTCAAGCTGTACTGCCACAGTAACATTTGCAGAGTGTGTGGGAGCTGATACTTCAACATTAATGTATTTGGTAAGCTCCTGGAGAAAAAGTGGATTTAAGTATTTTTATGTTAGTACATCTTAAAAATTTATTTTTTTCTCCACAGATACTCTTAGTAAAATGCATAGGAATTATTAGGATTAAAGTTCCTACCATGTATACATTTTCTACCTTGTAGAGGCACAAGTATCCTACAGTCAATTAAGCAGACGAAGAAAATCTATACCATTTCTCTTTCTGTGCTTTTCACTTTTCTACTGAGATATCTTCCTAATTGTAAGTGACTATATTTTACCGTATTCAACACCTTAGGAATGATAATAAGAATATACCAAAATGATTACCATGAGACACTTTTTTATCAAAAATCTGATTTGAATCTTCATTTTTGCCTTGTTCTTAGCCACTTTAATTAAGATTGGGAATTGAGACATGGGCAAGGTTAAGTGAATTTTCTAAGCTCACATGGCATATCTTTGATAGAGTTTAGAATTTAACCCAGTTCTCTCAGGGCACACTCCAAAACCTGAGACAAAACTATCTTTCTTGCTTCTTTATAACTGATATAACCCTTTACAAACCACTTTCTATATAAAACAAGTATTCAAAAAACCCTTTGTTTTCTTGCATTATAATTATCTCGAATCAGCCACACTCCACTTTGTTTCATACAGTAAATCAATGTGATGTCTAAGAAAAAAGGCAAATGCCTTATAAGGCAATATAGCAGCAGCCAAATAATAAAACAAAATAAAATAAACCAGATGGCAAAGCGTATGTTCTGAAGAGCACATTTTGATTATTGATGAGGGCAGAAAGATCATACAAATGGCTCAAAATGCATCTTTGTAACTTGCAAAATATTGGTACTTCTAGAAAGAAGAGAAATCCACTTTGATGTCTCTCTCAGCAGAGTTGTGGATAATTCTGAATAGAAGGACTTTGAAATGCATTTCTCTTCTTTTTAGAAGCCAGTAAAAAAAAAATTGTAATGTTAATATTTGAAGCCAGTATAGCCACTTCTGAATATCTTTCAAGTTAAACAGACAGCTCAACATGGACAGACACTTACACAGGCACAGGGTCTTGAATGAGGCCACACAGCGGATTAAGGCAGGACTGGAAGCTAAGGCCTTCTCAGCTGTACTTGACCACCCTTCTTCTGAGAAGATTTTATTATAAATTTTTTCTCCTTCAAGCACTGCCTCCAAATTATTCCCCTTCTAGAAGTCATGGTAGTTCATCTTCTCTGTAACCCATGCAGCACTGTATTTCAGTGTAACAGAATATCTGTGTTCATCATTACAGAAGTATCTACCGATGTCGAACCTGGACCAGGGCCAGGACCAGGGCCAGGCCCACGTCCAACCCTTGGACCTGTCACTCCAGAGCTCTGCAAGCATGACATTGTATTTGATGGAGTTGCACAAATTAGAGGAGAAACGTTTTTCTTCAAAGATAGGTAAGTGAGATAACTTGCTTACCAGCGGAGCCTCAGGTGGAGGAATCTGTATTATATCTGACGTATTCATCAAAATCTAGAAACTTATCATCAGGCACAATCTCTGCCCTCTCTTTTGTGCATTCAGAGGCAGCAAAGTGTCCTAATCAACTCCTAAGGGAAAGAGATGGCAAATTCTGGTTTTACAGTTAAATAATATGGCCTTCTTTGCCACAAGGGTAAACTGCTGGCTCGTGGTCAACTTGTTTTCCACCAGGACCTCAGGTCCTTTTTCACAAAGCTGCTTTCCAGTCTGTTGGCCCCCAATTTGTACTGGTGTTTAGGGTTGTTCCTCCCCAGGTGCAGGACCCTGAACTGGCCTTTGCTGAACTGTGTGAGGTTCCTGTCATCCCATTTCTCCAGGGGTCAAGGTCTCTCTGCATGGCAGCACAACCCTCTGGTGTTATCAGCCACACCTCCCAGTTCTAGGGCATCAGCAAACTTGCTGAGGGTGCACTCTGCCCCAGCATTCAGATCAGTACTGAAGTTGTTAGTCTTCTACCCAGTACTAACACCTGGGGTACACCGCTAGTTACTGGCCTCCAGCTAGACTTCGTACCACTGACTGCACCCAGCCAGTCAGCCCATTTTCAGTCCACTTCACTGTCTGCTTACATCACCCACACTTCAACAGCGTCTCTATGAGAATCTTATTGGAAATGGGAAATTAAAAACCTTTCTGACCCACTCTCCCCTCATCTACCAAGGCAGTCATTTCATCATAGAAGGTTACCAGGTTGGTCAAGCATGAGAATCCATGCTGACTATTCCCAACCATCTTCATGTCCAGAAGACTTTCTGTAATTAGAGATAGGTGACATGATTATGCCATAAATTCACTTTTTCTTAGAGCTACTCTCAAACTTAACTTTGAGACTCTGGAATTTTCAACTTCAGTCATTATTTTAGGCAGTTTTGTGGTGGTTTTTAATTTCTGGTTTCTGCCCTACACTGGGATTGAGCATGCCAAGATGCTATGACAATGACTGGGCTGGTGGTAGCTCTAGCTAAAATCAGGACAAGGAAATGCCACAAACCTCACAAAAAAAGCCTGTTCTCATGATATTTTCTGCCCAATTTTAGAGATTGGAGAGCAAAAATCAACCCTGGTGTCAGCCCTGCCGGCTTCTGTGGAGTCACACAAGGGTTGCTTAAAAGGGTGAAGTAGCTGGGAGACACATCCAAACTTCTAAATGCTTATGCAAACCAGATATGACCTGCAAAATCTTTAGAGATTTACCCATCTGTAATGTTAATCACAAAATTAGCAATGGAAGAGGTGTATTAACCAGTCTATTGCCTGCCAAAGAAGGATTCATTCTCTATAAAATATTTCCGGATGCCTCTTGTAGCAAAACCTACAAGGATTGTAATTCAGCAATGGAAATCCCATCACTTTCAGTGGAGTAGAGCTCTGGAGGCACTATCCTTCCTGATTTCACTTCATATAGTCTGCAGTCTGGGGGAAAGCTTCAAATCTGATTGCAGGAAAATTTGCAATCTCAATTTCTAAAAATGCTCCTCCAAAAAAGTAGTTCATCCAAAGCTAGTGGCAATAATATCAAATGCCTCTTCCACCATGGAGACACTGTTTTAGCAAATCTTCAGTTTTAGCATAACTTTCATTATGATAGACTGGTCCAAAGAGGATCTGTTCCTTTCCCATGTTCATAAAGATACAATCATGAAAAACTGTGAGCAAAGTCTTGTCCCTGAGTGGTTTAATCCAGGTTGAGTCCAAAATCATTAAATAACAGTATGATGTGACTCATGGCCGCTGTAATAACACATCAAGGACACTGGTGATTGGGATAGGCTCCATGTGTGCAAGGCCTCCAAGGCAGAAGACACAAAAGGCATTTTTGATGCAAAAGCAGAGATGTTCCTGATAAAATTAGGTGGCTGCACAGCTGCAGCTCCCACTGTCTTTGCCAGGGCCTCCTATTACCCAGCTGCTCAGCAATGAAGAGCATCTCCTAAGGAGAACGGGACTTGGCAGCACCATGGTGAGAGACACTAAAGCTCCTTTCTTCCTGCCACAAATCAATGCCCAATTTGAAATCATTTATCCTCAGTTACCCTGAACATTCTCCCAAAGCCACTGAAGATGTGGGCACAGTCACATTCACTGCGCGTGCCTAAATCAAACACTGTCTCCTATCATACAGAAACATATGCAAGTATCTGAAGCTGATGGAAGTATTACAACTCACATGTTCATTGCTTCTTGCCAGATGTCAGCTGAAATTTAAAAGCAAGCAGGAACCAACAGACAAGGTCCCCCTCACAAAACAGCAATTTAATAGTTATTTGTATCTCTTTGTGGTGTAAAGTCCAGCCACATCCTCCAGATTTAAATTTTCAGCTAGAATATATAAAGGATTTATTACTATGCTGCACAGTTTAACTCTACTCACCAGCTTTTTGTAACAAAAAAATCACAGTCAGTTGGGTAATTTTACAGGCTATGGTATACAGTAATTCCTTCAGTGCATTTCCTTCTAGTTCCCGTTTATGTGATACCCAGAATAATGGTGCTTGGGCTTTGAAGTTTGACTTAATCTTTATCACAAACTTTGCATTTTAGCAATGCAGAAATGGGATTGAAAACTTCTGGCTGTAAAAACATAATGTTCCCCATTTCTATTACAGCTGCTAGGGGCAAAAAGGGTTCATTCAACATGTCTGTGGGGACCCCTATGACACCTTTTCTACTATTGCTCTTGGACCCATTAGTGGCAGGCTAAGATTCCTTACAATCCAGTGATCCCTAATGGCAAGAAACAGCCCTTTCTTGGCCACGAAATGGCTCCACAGTACCAACAGATCAGCTTCACAGAAAGCCAGCACTGGACCCTTCGACCAACAAGCTGCACACAGCTGGCCCCACCAGCCTGGACTAACAAGTTTGCCAAAAACACTGCCCACTTTGGCTAGCATAATCATCAGAGAGCTAAAGTATTCACCTCAGCTCAGTGCCTTCAAAAGGAAAAACATAGTCTCACAGCAGTAAAAAATCTTTCAGGTTCCACAGTATTCACAGCACACTGATCCTCTTTTGCTCACTTATGGGCCTTGGTTTTCAGCCAGACCTCCACCTTGCTTCAGCTTTTGTAAACTGGTAATCATGCGAGGCTTGATCCAACACGGAACAATTTTAAATCTATTCCTAAATCAGCAAAGTGATTCAGTATTCTATATAATCTTAACAAAACAGAAGTATTTCACATTCAGATACAGTTGGTCAAAGAACTATGCAAATACCAAAACAATCTGTTCATGCTCTATCTAATATGTAGCAAAAGCAGACAATTGTTGAATTGTTTTGCTCTGGAATGGCTTTGCCTGTCAGCCTTGCAGCTTTCCAAATATCAGGCAAGTAGCATTATGACTCACTTTTGGAATTCAAAAAACAAATGTCTATCATGTGTCGTGTGACTTTTATGATTCATGAAAATGACCACAGCATCCAACTGTCATATTACACAGGCAAAAGGAGTAAATAGCAAAAAGGAGGTCAGATCAGATTAATTCTTTCAAAAAAGTATTTTTCTGTCCCCCCTCAAACCAAGGAGACAAAAGGGAATTACTGGAGGCGCTGTTGGCCACAGAGAACAGTTGGGCTTTTCCACCAGGCACAAAATCCTCCAAGCAATCAGAGTGCCTGAGTACAGCATTTACACAGGTGGTTTTGTTCTGAAAGTGAACAAAAATTCAAACTTCTGAAGTTTACCAAGACATTAAAAAAGACCCACTGATTTGGTCCCTTTATATAACTGCATGTAGTAATAATAATAATGGCAAATCTTTTTTATGTTAAAATATAATGTAAAATACTTACTGTAACAAAGTATTAAATCTGTCTATAAACATACTAAAATTTAACCTGCATGAGTTAAAAGATTTCTAACATGTTGAAAGTGAAATGAGAAAGCCAAATAATTAATCTCACCATTTCCTCAATAAGATGAGTAGAAATAAAAATACATCCTACCCGATTCAAAAACAAAAGAAAATTCAGCTTTGACAAAGCTTCCCTTTCCATGAGAAAACCTCCCGTTTTAACAAGTCCCTTGAAATGTGTGCTTTAATAAAAACCTGGTGTTAAGTCTCCATTGGCTCTGGAAAGTTTGGAATTCATGCAGATAGTAATTATTAGTGCTGACTCAGTCATAAATCAGGTCCAAATTTAATTGAGAATTCTGTAACTTGGATTTTTAAAGGAGCTACTTTTATGAATACAGTGTTAGAAAGATTTGTTATATGTATTTCCATTTCATATCATATGGGATCTGCTTTTCTGTCTAAAAAAAGAGATGCATGGAACAAATGCTATAGCCTTTTACAGCATTTCATATGTCTTTAAATGCTGTCAAGAGCAAGACTAATTAGCTAAATGCCTTATTCCTTGCCTCTTTCTTTAAGTGAAAATTTTGATGAGTTATGCTCAGAGATATTTTTGTACATGTTAAAAATACATGTATGTATGCAAAATGAGAGTTAAGTTAACATATTGATATCTTAATTATTAGTACCATATGTCAGGTTAAATTAATAAGTATTTTTAATTAAGAGACAAAAAACCAATGCACTTGCCAGTTGTACTCTTCTATAGATTATCATAATTCAGTATGCAGCAACTAATCGTACTTGCAAATGCATTTCAAAATGTTTTATTAGTCTTAACTAGCTCTGTTCACAGTCAAACTTCTGTTGATAAAAATAAAGCAATTTATTAAATGAATATAGGACTGCTCCTCCAAGTTTTAGGCAAACCCAAAATTCAGTTTCAGATCCTGGGTTTCTTAAAGGTATAATTATTCTAGGTAGGAATGGGTAATGACTATTTGCAGTCTGCAAAAAATAAGATGCCAGTAGCACCTGGAGCTTCTGCAACATAATAATGGTCAAAGCTGTCTGACCTGAGAATTTAATAGCTATAGCTTGGTGCAAGAGTGATTCCACCAGCCTGCTGATTTTTCATTTTATGACCATGGCAAAACTTTTGTTCTGTTGGGGAAAAAAGTTGTTCATTCCATGGAGAGGAAATAGCAGTGCCATTTTTAATACAAAAAGCCCTCAGCACAAAGCTCTGCTATTTAAAGATAATTACAGCTTTTAAAAGATTAAATCAAATGATGATCCTACTTATACATAAAATAGCCAATAAATTACCCTCTGCATTTCTCTAATGAACATTTTTAGTGCTAGCAGTTTCTTTTACAGGCGAGCTCACTTCCAAGCAGTTTGATATACTGTTATTAAATTTGAACTTTTAGTCACTACAATAGTAATTGCAAGAGCAATTCACAGAATACAAATCTCTCTTTTTGTCAAACACTCAACCGTCTGCTCCATACACAACAGCAGAAGAGCTCTAATAGTTTAAATGCCTTGTAAATCAGTTTATTTGTATACTCAAGCACAGAATACATTTTGCCCTGATACAAAAAGCAACAGGAACTCCAAAGCAATCAGTGCAAGCAATTTCACCTGCACTC
The DNA here is from genome assembly GCF_000737465.1 of Haliaeetus leucocephalus. Taxonomy (NCBI): domain Eukaryota; kingdom Metazoa; phylum Chordata; class Aves; order Accipitriformes; family Accipitridae; genus Haliaeetus; species Haliaeetus leucocephalus. The sequence goes on along the minus strand of NW_010972528.1, from coordinate 4,141,405 downwards.
CAGCATGCAGCTTATTGTGCAACTGTTTTAGCAACATGCTTCTAAATGAATGATTCAGCTTTTCAGTCACGGTAGGAAAACAGTTACAAGCGTGTATTGCTGCTAATGTGTGTGTGTGTGCATGTGTATATATGCACGCTCATGTGGTCTTTGCCAGAAATGATGAGAAACAGATGTGCTGGTGAATTAGTTCATTGTAAATCTCGCACAATTTTCTGTTCTGCTCAGATTCATGTGGAGGACTGTAAACGCCCGAGGAAAACCCACAGGTCCTCTTCTTGTTGCTACATTCTGGCCTGATCTGCCAGAGAAAATTGATGCTGTCTACGAGGCCCCTCAAGATGAGAAGGCTGTATTTTTTTCAGGTATTGTTTTAAGTTTTAAAATGTGAGTAGCCATTTGCATAAAAGTTGCATTCAGGCTCAGTTTCCTCTGAGTTGTAACTGGGCCAGGGAATGGCCTGCCTAAGAGCCAGTATAGCCAGCAGGTATGGGTGACATCTCAAACATCCCATGCTGAGGATTTTAGGACAAAGGCTGGATCTGAAAGACTCTGAACAGCATTCAGCCTCCATTACAACAAAGGAGAGCTATAAAGACCTAGAAAGACACCTTCGACGTTAAGCAAGACTAAACAAAGGTCAATATTTAAAACAAAAAGCAACAACAACAACAGTGGGAACTCTGTTTCATCAGTCACTGCTCTGGTTTTCTTCTGTTTCCTCTCATTTTAATTTACTGTCCCTGTACATGTTGCTTGAGAAGATTAGATCTTTTTTTCCCCCCATGCCTTTCCTTGTCTCCTCCTCTTTTGCCAAAGACTGACTTCCACTCTGGCTTCCAAGTATCTGCCTTGGTGGCTCATCAGGCAGGGGATACAGGCGGCTGTGCTAGCTGCCTCCATGGGAGAGGAGGACAACAGGAAGCAGCACTACTCTGTCCCTCCTAAGTCACACATATGGTTCAGCTGTCCTGGCCAAATTAGAGGAGCTGGGAGGCTATTTTCAACATGAAAAACTGAGCCAGCAACAACTGGCTTCCAGTATCTACTAAAAACATGACTAAACATCTCCAATCATGTAAAAACCATATGGCTGATGCTGCTGTACATTTTCTGTACAGGAGGGAAAAAAAGTAATGATAATGTATTCCACATGTCTCAAAGGTCATTTGCTTTAGTTTACATGGCAGGGAGCGGGTGGGGTGGGGGTGGCTTAAAAAAGTTTTATTTCAGGCAAGCCAAAACACTTTAAATATTGCATATACTATATATAATCTTATTACAGCTAAACCTCTCTCCCTCTCTTTGTAATTTCCAGGAAAATGTAACTAGCCTGCTTTAAAAAAAAAAAGAACTATCAAACAAAGAAAGACTGGTTGAAAGTTATGTTACTTACTACTGAGACCCACCCTTTGCTCCTGAAGGGTCAAATAGTAACTTCTCTGGAACTCAAATGCTACATTATACTTTTCTTGTATTAAGACTATACTTACTTTCTTTCCCACTAGCACAGAATCAAAGAAATGTGCTTTCATGAATGAATCTTTCCATGGCTTTCAGTGAATCCACTGAGGGTATTTACTCAGTGAATTATAATACCATGTAAAGACCGCAGAATACTAGTACATCTTCACTAGTACCTATTTGGAGAGACATTAGAAAATGTTGCGTGACAAAAGACAAAAGAAACAGGAAGTCTGGGTGAAAACTTCCTGTTAATCACTCAATAAAATCACTCAACAAAACAAATGGAGGGTGAACACGAGCTTCTGCATTTGACCTTCAGGTGGCCGTGCCTCGTTTCAGACTATCTTCATCATACAAAAAATGACCAATATTAACGATTTGTTTTAACATAACCCCAACTGTATTAAGACAGCATCTGCATCAAAGATGGGACAGCTAAGAAGGGAGGAAGCAAGAGCAAGCTGGGGTGAAGTCTTTTGCTGAGAGGCAAGCAACACTGAGGAGGCAAAAGCAGAAATTGTAATCACAGTATACCTGCACTTTAATCTAGTACTTCACAGGTGGTAAAATACTAGAAAGACTAGTAGTGCAGTTAGTGCGATAAAATGTCACATAACAAAGCATAAAAGAAGAAATACTACTTTGTATCTGATTAATAAACAGTGTTTGTTTGCTTTGTTTTCTCCCCTACTTAGGAAATGAGTACTGGGTTTATTCAGCCAGTAACTTGGATAGGGGCTATCCAAAGAAACTCACCAACCTGGGACTACCCCCTGATGTGCAACGTGTTGATGCAGCTTTTAACTGGGGCAGAAACAAGAGGACATACATTTTTGCTGGAGACAGATACTGGAAGTAAGATATATTGAAGTGGTGGTGGTGGTATGTTGTTAGTCAAGCTGTGTCTCCAGGGCTGAATGCATACTGAGGTTCAGGAGGCAGAGGGTTCATCTTTGGAGAATACAAACCAAAGGCTGCCAGGACAGCACTGACAGCAGTGGCGAGTGAGGATGCTGAAGCAGGGAGCATGTCTAGGAAAGCGCTTCAGTACAGCAGCAGGAAACTAGCTTGCAATGGAAGAGGATATCTGGCAGTCTGTCAGGCTGCTCGCCACTAACAACCCATTCCTCAACCCTTATGTACCAACTGCCCCACGTCAGTCTCAGGTTCTTCAGGGGGGCAAGCTGTCCCTACTGTCAGCTCACAACTGCTGGGAGAAAACTCTGAAAGGAATTCCTTAAAAATGGGCTGATCTCCAATCACTTGAAGCCAAAGACTGACCAGATTGCCTTTGAAATTCGTTCACTAAACCATCAGGTTTGGAGGCACTAGATGTAAAAGAAACAGCAGGGTGCTTAGCAAAGCATGCTAGGGATGACTGTAAATCCTTTCAGCAGCTGATGTACCAGTCACTAACACATTTGCTCTACTAATAGAATTGGCACTCAGGAGATCTGACCAAACCACAAGAAGTGTATCTGTTAGTACTTTGGGAAAAGTCTTAGCTTCAATTCATTTTGACAGTCTCAACAATCCTTTTCATGTTTCCAGTACATGCTCAGAGAAGTTTTTGTTGCAAAGAACACCACAAATGTGATATTCCACAAATGCGTGTAACCCTATTTGCACCAAGGTTCCTGTTCGAAAGGCTGTATGAGACACAAAATACGATGCAATGTAAGCAACCACACTCAGGTGACCTGCTACCACACTCCATCCAGGAAAGATACTGGACTCTTAGATTAGGAAAGAATGTCCTTAAAATGCCTCAAGGCTATTACTGTGGTAGAAGTAAATAACCTATATTAGACCTGATGAAGAGTCTACTAATTGTATTTGATAGAATTTCATTATCATAACTGGCAGGAAGATCTGGCAGGAAAGATCACCTTAAAAAGCAGAGGCACTTTGGTGCTTTGAGGAACTGTGTGAGTTACCTCGGTGCTGCCTATCAGAATGGCATGAGAGCAAAACAGAGACACTAACTCCTGCTTTCACCATCAGAGGTCTCTTCCAGGAACCAGACTTTACTTCAGGAATGCAGACATTACACAACAGGATGAAAGTTAAACCATTAATTAACTGACAATTTAGAGGAAAGTTAAGCATCAGAAACACCCACCAGAAATCTAAAAGATTCTCCAAGCTATAAGGGTTCCTTCTGAGAGATGCTCTATATGAAATATTAAAGGAGGTCTCGGTATAATTGACTCCATTTTATGTGAACATTAATTTCATGTTATGATCAAACTGGATAAGTGTCTTTATTATATCCTAATGGCTGTGGATTCCTGTAAGTAAATAAAATACCCTTTCACAATTGCCACTTCATCATAACTTTCAATTATTCTGAGGACAGTACTCTTCTTCATTATCTAAAGAAAAAAAAAAAACTTAAAAGCTAAAGAATGTTATTCATTTTTTAATGTCATATTGTAGAAACCATCTTAAACATTTGCAAGTAGTTCTAAGTAGTTCTAATACAGCCATTTGCAATACTTTGAATTCCTACTCAAAATCTACAGACTATGAGTTAGCAAAGCTGCTGGTCTCCTCTGTACCAGCTATTGGTTTGATTAACTGTGCTCCAGGGCCTCCAAGCAATTCATCGCTCTAATCACAGACAGTATTTCTATCAAAGTACCTTATCAATTGCAGTCACTGCGGAATGCATAATTTGTTGTTAAGGCATCAAAATAAGATTAAGTGATTTCCATCTGTGTAAAGAAGAAAGCAAGCAGTTGACAAGTATTTCAGAAAAAAATGCATCTCTGTTTAACACAGATGCTATAACCCTTAAGTATGTGGCTGTTTTATTTTATACAAGCGCTCTGCCACATGGAATCAAAATAGTTACATACCATAGTCCTTCCTGTGCCATTATCACACTTACTTTAAATGGATTTTTTTGAAACCTTCTCCTCTCCCTCCTTCCAGCCCCAAGCTATTTTAGTGTTGTTATAACAAGATTGATAAAAAAAGTGAAGTTTTGTGACGGAGAGGAGGAGGAACCGGCTCAGCTTCCACAGCTGGTTTTAAAGCTACACAGCAAGGTACTAGATTTTCCTTAAATATCCAAGGAAAAAATAGTAAGCAATTTAAAGTAATAATTTAAATCGATTTTGATCAACCTACTATTCATTTGTGCTAGTGTAACTTTGGATATAATCCAAGCAGTTCCATACAGCAATGAGGGAAAGATACATACAGAGATACATACAGATACAGATAAATAGAAATCAAGAACATAAATGCTTCCCTCTCTCCAGTACTAGTCAAAGATGACCTCTCTGAAGTCCACTGCTCCTGAAGAAGTGCTGCTAGGGTGACTGAGGCCTCACATGCATTGGAAGCCTGGTTCAAACACCATCCCATGTCATTGCTTCTCAGGACATCTCCACTCCTCCTGCTCAGCACTGACTCCTATCTATGAATCAGAAAAATGGGAAAACAAGGCCACAGTCTTGCTCCTTCCATCTTCACTCTCAAGGACCTTTCATCCCTGGGACATTTATTCCCTATATATGGAAAGGGAGATCCTGGATTACTTTTTTGTGGGAGTGTAAAACTGGCTTTGCACAAATCTATCTTTGCATTCTACACTGGAAAGCACACAGAGTAAATGAAACAAATGATCATCTGCAGATGTGGATACAGACAGATCCATTCACTTCTGAAGGATACTGCAAACTAGATTCAACTTCCATGGAGTTAGGTGGATATACATCAGCTGAGTTTTTCCTCTTTAAAGCACAGATTGTGAAAGCCATTGTGGTTTGGGGTTTTTTTCCCCCCCAAAGAAAAGCATATATTTTTAACTCAGCATTTATCCGTTGATCATCACTGAGAGAGAGACTGTGTGAAAATAACAGGGGGTTTAATGAAATGTTAGGGAAAGTAATTAGTAATTTAATAGCAATCCATCAATTACATGGACTACAAGCATATTTCAAAGAAGATTTGAAAAAGATAGCCATTTCACATTAAAAACTGCTATCTTCAGATGCTGGCTGCTGCCTGAAAAAAGTTACCTTTCCTAGAATTATGTTTGGAATTTTAAAGCTGCTTTTCTGAAAAAGGTTTTGTTTTGAAAGTGTATTTTCAATTCAGCAAGAATTGCATTTCCAAAAGGAAAGATGTAAAATTTCACAGGGTTTTAAAGGAGTCAGGAATAATTATAATGAAATAGAAACAATGTTACATCTCAGTTATTATATTTCTGTTTGATTGTTTTATATAGTCACATTTGCTGAGGACTCCCTGAAATATTATGTTAAATTTTAACATTAAATACAGATTTGTAATGCAGGGATATAATTTTCTTCAGGTACAATGAAGAAAAGAAGAAAATGGAGCTTGCATCCCCTAAATTCATTGCTGACTCTTGGAATGGTGTTCCAGATAACCTCGATGCTGTCCTGGGTCTTGGTGACAGTGGTAAGCTGTAATTCTGATTCAAGTCACTAACAAGCTCTCTTATTTGTCTGCTGTGAAAGTTATTAGAGACTTTAATTTCTTGTGGTCCATGAGTAGGAAGCAAATTGATCCAAATTCCCATTCAGCTTTGCAAACCACTGGTTCAAACAAACTTATTTTATCTCTTTATTTTCCCATTAAATATCACTTGATAAATACCCTACTAATCACAGTTTAAACTTTTTAACATGAAACATTTAGGGAATATGACCTCTCCTGAATATTTTTATCCAAGCAAATAACAGTTACGCTAATTTCTCTTTTCATGAAGGTCATTTAATTTCAATCTGCTACAGCTCTTTATCATTTACTTCCTTGATGCTGAATACTACAAAGCTTAACAAGGCAAGAAACAGCTTTTATTAGCATCTTTCCCCTTTTCTTCCTTGTGCATTTTTTGTTTTGTTTTTTTTTTTTTAAAGGCTATATACTGTCTTGTTTGAGTGTCTTGAAGCATCTTACTGCTTTCCATTGCAATGCTGTACAGGTCTAGAACCCTGCTATACAAATGTCAGACAGGACATGGAGGAAAGTAATCAGTGATGCAGTCACTTTTATGTCAAGATGTCCCCGAGGCTCAGATCTGGGTTCATGTTGGTTTTCCAATTTGGGCATGGGGAAAATTAGCTCTGTGGAAAATTCTCTTTCCAGTGTAGTTTCAGACAGAGACTAAAGCGACTCCTGCAACCCAATGTCTGATGCACAGGGTGTCCTAACACCAGAAGACACGACTGGGCCAGTCCCTATAGCTTGGAAATTCCCAACTTCTTGACAGCTCCATAGGTTCCTCAATACCTGCATGTAGTCCCAGCACCATTTCAGCATTATCCTGCTCTAGCACAGTCAGAACTCAAGTATGACAACCTCCTTGATCACAGGCACAAATGGGTTGTATTTTACTCTTTTTTTTTAACCTCCTCTCAAAGGCAGCTGAGATCCCAGTCCATGGTTTTAAGTGGCCTCATATTTTGCACAGATATGCATATATGTCTGGAAGCGGTGCTGATATCACAAGTCTCAACTCGGTTACATTTTCAACATCTATTTTGCCAGAAAACATTTCTTCCCAGAAAATTCTGGCTCACAAAATGGTAACCTGACTTCAGGCTCCATTTAACAAGACCTCTCTTCTCCAGGATGGGAATTTCTATGTATTTTTAAAATAAATCTGTTTTATTGTATATAAATATTTCAGGAAACAAGTCTTCCAGTTCATTAAGCTTCATGAAATCAAACAGACAAAAAAGCTTTGATCAAGAATTATGTGCTCCATAATCTGAGTCTGCTTTTTTATTTACGTTCACAGGATACACCTACTTTTTCAAAGATCAGTACTATCTACAAATGGAAGACAAGAGTTTGAAGATTGTTAAAATTGGCAAGATAAATTCTGACTGGTTGGGTTGCTGAACTGTATGAGATATTAATAACCAAATATTTACTTTTTCGTTATATGCCTTATCTGTAATTAGAAATAGATCTGAATGCTAATTACTGGACCAGTCTGGTACTGGCACCAAAACATTAAGTACCAGTACTGTACACATCAGATAATTTAAGAGTGTTTGCCTCCTCAGTATACAAAAGATGTTTACGTATATATTCTGGTACAATTTTTCAGTTTTCATGCTAGTCATAGTAATGCTAGTAACAGAACATCCATCATTCTTTATTCCCTTGGTGCTTAAACAGAGGATTGAAACCATTGGAGACTGGATCACGTCCCTGTGTTATACACATCCCAGATAGGCTCAAATGAGATGTACCAGCAGTGCACTTTGATTATTTTTTTTTTTTAAATACAGCTCTGTTATAAATAGATGGTTTGTCTTGATGTTTTTCACCCTCTTGCGAGTTTGATCATTACTTCCACTTATTTACATAATAATACAGAAAGACTGTCAAAGGCACAGGTTGCCTCAGGATTTGATTTGTGTTGATGCATGATGGAATCATGGCAAGAAACTGTGTTAAAGTATTGTTTTAAAGTACTTTTTATTTTAATACCTTAGTTAAATTCAGCAATTTGCTTCATGCACTTTGTTACTACTATATAACTTGTTTATATGGACGGAATGACTCAGATTTTTGAAGTCAATGCGTTATACATAAAAGCCAAGTATTATTGTTTAACTTGTTTTATTTTTCTGTTCTTTATAATATTGGGGTTTTGTTCAGTTAGGTTTTTTGCTTATGCATTCGGCAACAGAAAATGTTCTTTTCACAATCTGATAGAATGTTTCTCATTAAAAAAAATAAAACAGAAAAGAATGTCCCACACATGAAGTGCCAATGATACAAATAAAATCAAATTACACTGTCAACAATTCTCATGGCCAGGCTTCCTTGTATCATTTAAAATTAGAAATTCAGTAGCATGTCACAGTGAAATACCTGTCAAAGGAAAGACAGTATTTCCCCAGTATATAACTGCATATTGGATTTATTTAGAAACCTAGATTATTTTCTCTGTTAGTTCTAAGATGTAACTGCAGCAGTTTACATTAAAGAGATGATACGGTCCCACGCCTCCACGAAGCCTGCTGCCTTCTCAGAACAGTTTACATGCCTGTCTATTATCCACACTCTTTCTCCTTATCAGCAGGCTACCTCACCACAACCCAGACAGGAAGAGTCAGCATAGACACAGTGGTATCTGTATCCTACAGGGAATATAAGCTTGAGAAACAGAGATGTAAAACCTTACTCCTGCCCATGAGATCAGACACCATTTGGCCAAGAATCTTATCCAGCTCCATGCACATTAAATGCCTTGTGAGACTCTGTGGACTGCATCATGCAAGTGGTCAACCCAGATCCTTCTCAACATGTCTCTCACATTGAGTCCACGATTCATAGAACTGGCTAGTAAGCCCTGGTCAGGTTTGTTGTTATCTCAACCCTTCGTGCCCCACGTTGGGCGCCAAAATGGACTGTCGTGGTTTAACCCCAGTCAGCGACTAAGCCCCGCGCAGCCGCTCACTCACTCCCCCCACACCCAGGGGGATGGGGGAGAAAATCAGGAAAAGTAGTAAAATTTGTGGGTTGAAATAAGAACAGTTTAATAGAACAGAAAAGAAGAAACCAATAATGATAATGATAACACTAATAAAATGACAACAGTAATAATAAAAGGATTGGAATATACAAATGATGCACAGTGCAATTGCTCACCACCCGCCGATCGACACTCAGTTAGTCCCCGAGCAGCGATCCCTCCCGCTCCCACTCCCCCCAGTTTATACACTAGATGTGACGTCACATGGTATGGAATACCCCGTTGGCCACTTTGGGTCAGCTGCCCTGGCTCTGTCCCATCCCAACTTCTTGTGTCCCTCCAGCTTTCTCGCTGGCTGGGCATGAGAAGCTGAAAAATCCTTGACTTTATTTGACTAAACATTAGACTAAACATTACTTGGCAACAACTGAAAACATCAGTGTTATCAACATTTTTCTCATGCATAACTCAAAAACATAGCACTGTACCAGCTACTAGGAAGACAATTAACTCTATCCCAGCTGAAACCAGGACACCAACTAATACCTGAGCCAACAATCAACCAGTTTCTTCTCATGTCCTCTACAACTTCATGTTTACAGTCAGTGCTTTCCTGTTCTAAGAAGAGGTTTTTTTACTGTGGTATTCTGAAAAGATACTGCTGCTAAAGTGGCTGCATTTGCCAAATCATCTTTCCATTGCACACTATCCAGATAGAACTCCCACTCTGGGAAGCTGTTAATTACTACAGACAACTCTCACCTGGATGAACCAGTACTATTTTCACCTATGCCAAAAGAAAAGATGGCTTATCTCCTTCTGAGCATCCCCATTCTCTTCAGAAATCTTTAATCACCTTCCCAATTAGTCCTGCATCAGAATCAACAAAATAAGGCACAAAATGAAGTAGTTGTAATTGCAAAATGTTAGTCTTGCAGTTTTTACAGACACCTGGCAACCTTCTCAGGATTGCAGGATCTATTGAGCCATTGCAGGGATGTATGGTCTGTCCTGACCGTAAACATATTCCTATACTAGTGTTGAAAATTTTCTGTAGCTTTAATGACTACCAGGAGTTCCTTTTGAGTGTTGCAATAATTTCTCCCTAGAGAATTTAAGCTCTGTTTTAAGCATCCTCCACAACCATCCCCTATAGATTTTTATGTTCTTGTGTCAATACTGTCCCGAACTGCATGCTCTAGCATCTGTATTTAATATGGAAGGTTTCTGAAACATAGATATACTAGAGGAACATTTGCAATGGGCCTTTTCAGCTCTGAACTTGCTAAATCATATTTCTACTGATGACTGAAACAGTTTCCTTTTCATCTACAACTTATGTATATGTTTTGCAACATGGGCAAATTTACCAGCTTACCTTCTGTAATAATAAGACCATAATCCTACAAAACTCCACACATCTGGTGGGTTTAAGGAGTTCTGCTCAGCTTCTTGTTTTGTTCTTGCCTGTGTAAGTCCATTCTCCAATGACTACATCACTGGCAGAAAACCAGAAATAAATTTTCTATCCTTAAACCAACTCACACTTCTTTGGGTTCAGTTTCAGACTGGCAACCTTAAGCTTATCACAGGTCATTTGTAAACACATCTGTTTCTCTTCATGAACTGTAACATTTGCCAGGTTATCATCTACATATATCAGACGAGCTGGAGACGTATACTCGTCCTTCTCATTAACCTTTCATGTTTGACCTGTGAAATGCCAAAAGTCACAAAATATGTCCTGAAAAGGTCCTCGGGTCTAAATCCACTTGCTGGTAGCCACTTTTAAAACCTCACTGTTGGAACCCAGAAACAACCTGCTCCACCTCCAGTATATCACCTAGTCATGATAATTGAGATGAAACTTTAAAGTCACTTTAATGCATTTTCTGCAGTTAGGGGTGTTTTTCTTTTTCCTGTGGCCAAAACTCAAGAAATTGTACATTTCCTCAATGATTTTGTACCTCTTCTTTCCTGTTTGTAAGGAGTTAAACATGAGATGGGAAGTCCTTGCCTCAGCAGCATTGCAGCTCTGCCTGTAGCTGGCCATGTCCCATGCCAATCTGTCCCACTGACTTGCTTCCCTGTTTGACTTTGGACCTGCCGCAATGCTATGGACTTCTCTGGTGATCCCTGGACTCTTGGCTGAAGTGGATTACCCTCCCCAGGCCTGCTCTGTTCACCTTTTTTGGGCACTGTGAGTCCGTGCCCTTGTCACTGAGGCCACTGCCCTTGCTTTTCCCAGCCTCAACATGTTTCTCCTAAGACATTTTCAGAACTGAATCAAGATTTTTACCTACCTGCTTTACAGAGGAAGAAACAAAGGCCAAAAGCATAAGTGTTTATCTCAAAGCCATATAAAACCCAGCACAAAACTCTATCAAACCTTTACCTAACTTGTTCTACTTCTCCAGTTTTATTAAATTGAAGTCAGGTTCACTTAGGACTTTTTGGTGTCAGGGTAGAGTTGCACACATGCTGCACAAGGGCTTGTTGCAACACGGACAGGGCTCAGACGTTCTCGCTCCTTGAGCTGAAGGAAATTTTCTATCCGTTATGAGCAGGACAGGCTGTATGCATCCAGCAGGGCAGTTCCAATCCGATGGAGTAAAGGGCAGTGCTTTAGTAACTGCTCTGTCACAATACATAAAAGGCAGCCAAGGCTATAATGAAATGCCATAGTTTAAATACTTAATAGACACAGCAGCCTGAACTGTGACTCATGCTTAGCGCTTTGTGTCTCACTAACGCTCTGTATTTGTTAAAAATACATTTTCTTCCTGCTATTCTGTCATGATTTTACAAAGCAGCAGTTACCCATAAATTTAAGCAACTGTCTGTAACTGTGCTGTTCTTTAAATCAGGAGGAAGTAGGTCCTTTGGGCCCATTTTGGACAAATTATTTCTATTTATGAACTCAGACATGCATGTCTTTAGCAGCAAAGTCCAGGTGAGTGAACATTCTTCTGCTTTTGGAAGAGATAAAGCCAACAAATGAGCAGGCATTGGGCTCTGTGGGATCACTGCAAACGTAGAGATTTATACCTGCAAGGGGAAACAGACTTGTCGCAGACTGGTTATGTAAAATGCTTATAAGTACTAAGGTACTTCAACGTAGTAAGGACAAAACCACAAAACCGGAACAAACCCCCCCAAAACAACAACAAACCCAACAACTCTGAGACTCTGTCAGAGAAATAGCACAGTCAGGCAGAACCGGAGGCATCTCAAAAGCTGCCGGCAAGGTTTCTGCACACCGAGCCTGTCAAGAGTCACATACTATTACCTGAAATACGTCTCCTTCTGGCACTGCCTCTTCAAACAGAAGTGAGAGCAAAATGGCATCTGAGGCTAAATTGTCGAGTTCTGAGATTTACACTTGCACACAAACAGCCATGATTTCACGCACAACTAGCCAGGAAGCTGGGTACACGGCTTACCCCCACCCTGATTGCAACAGCAAGTCTTTACCTGCAGAGATAAATGGGCTCCAATTTTCCAGGTATATGATATTCAGTATAAACAAGACAATTCAATAACATTCATTCATTCTCATCATTACACTAAAAATGGTTTTAGTAAGATCCCCAAATAGTCTCTTCTTAATTGAGACAATTATTAAGAAACCCTGTTATTATCTCAGAACTCTTTAATCTAATGGAGAAAGATACGGCATGAACCATTGCCCAGAAAATAAGAGAATCAGAAAAAAATGCACACTTTATTAGTGGTAAAAACAATAAGCCTGTGTACCACGCTACTAAAAGAAGTGAGAGGTGGGGGTTTTGTGGTTTTGTTTGTTTGGGGGTTTTTTATGTCTTCAGATCAAGACTCCCTGCCTTTTTTGAGACTATCCTTCACTCAGACGTATTATTTATGGTATTAACACAGCATATTTGGGAAAAAAATCCTGCCCTGGACCAAGTGGGGATTGGATTAAGTTAACCAATGTCCTCTTCTAGCCTTGAACTGCCTTAGGCTATGAAATTAATTTCTATAATTTTAAGAACTATATACAATAGCTTTTTCAAATTATGTATTAAATATATGCCTGCGTGTGTACACATATATATACACACAAAGAAATGGCTATATTACAATATCTTATTTAATATTAAGGATTTCATATGAATGTCAGAATAGAATAGAATATCTCAGTTTGAAGGGGCCTACAATGATCCTAGTCCAACTGCCTGAATGCTCATTGACCTCAACCTGCTTAGCACATTGCACCAGTTTTTCCCTTCTACATAAAATACGCCACATTCTAAGCAAAGGCCAATACAGTGAGATTAAAGTACAAGTATTCAGTCTGCACAGATATTCTTCCTTGATAGCACTAGTGGAGATAACAGTCAAGGATTTTCAAAATAATCAGTATTTTATTGGTTTTATTGCTCAAACAGTAAGTAATTTCTCCATAGCTACAACAGCTGAATGAGTGACTATTCAACAGGTCATAGCAGCTTCTACCAATGCTACTAGGCTGGTGAGCCTAACCAACACTGGGAGGTCTGTATCCACACTGCCTGCTGATGCAGCCTCTGGATCATTCTTTCACCTCTTTTTGCAAATCCCCAAACTCCTAGTATACTTCTAAAGTTCAGCTTCAGCCAGCTTTACCATGTGCATGCTCAGACTCTACCAGACAACCAACAAGCCACTCTGAAAAAAGGAGGTAAGGATCAAAGGCCTCACGTCACTACAAGTCTGCATTTCCCTTGCTAACCCTGCTTGCAGACTCTCTGCACGGTCAGCCAGAGGGTGACAGAACAGAAAACTGTTGAGCTTTCAACTGTTTGTTACTGCCCAGTGCTTTCCTCTGGGACTTCTCAGAACTCCTCCCAAGTGACTAACTAACTCACTTTGCTGTTAAGAATTTGCTAACATTGCCAAAATAAATTTAAAATTGCAAGAGCATAATTGTTTTAATTTACAATAGCCTGGAGCTTGGCAGTCTGTCCCTGGAATTATTTGGAGGTGGTCTCCCCTTCCTAAAAGACAGGAATTCACAATATTAAGCTATCTAGGTGGACTTGGTTTTTGTGTCTCTAACCACTGCTCTAACCTTGGAGTGCTTCATAGCTTTATTCTGTCTTCCCTATGCCTATTACAGCAGCCATTATACTGCTGCCAAAAGGGCTGAAGCTAGAAAGCAGCTTCACATGCTGCAGTTGGGTGCCAGGCAATGATGAAGACCCAGCACCTCCACCGCACAAAGTTTCTAATCACCACTAGCCAAGGAATTAGGAAATTCAGCCACAGGTCTGCTATCCAGTGTCACATCATACAGTTAGTTAAACCACAGAGACATTATTTCTTCTGTGGTTGCACTTACAATAGACAGTTCTGGCCACTGCCCCTCTCCATTGCTCTCCAAGTCCCTTAATTTGACTTAAGCAGAATCCCACCACAGCAGAGTTTACTTCTACAGGATGGCAGCTGACTATCGTATTAGGAAAACCAAGCTGAAGCAATTTACCGAGAGGCAAGTCCTGCATGCAAAAGGAAGACAATCAGTCTGCTTTCTCTCTGTGGTCAATGCACTAACTGTTGAACCTAGTCCTCTAAAGAGAGAGTGATTTCTCACTATTTGAAGACTTTGCAAGGTTCATTAAATGCTTGCATTTTCATGCTTTTCTTTTCCATTAAGAAACGTGTACTTTCAAGGCCACTGACAATTCTCTTGTTCAACAGCTCAAAAGTATGAAGTAGGAGGACCTACCCTGAAAATTCTTTTTCTGTTGTTTCCCATGCGGTCAAAGAGACTCCTATTTAAGCCCTTTTAAAATCCACCTTTGTAGGCCTTTGTAGGACTCTTTTCTTCATTAATAATGCCTTTCATCCATTCTTACATTTAGATGCCTTCCTATGTAGTACTGCATAGCACTGTGTCAGTCCTTTATCTCTTGTCTTATATCACCGATTATGTATGTACAACTGTGCCTTGATTCTATGCTCATAGGTAAATTCCAGTTCCTCTTGCTTTCATGCAGTATTTTGGAATCTAGGAACATCCCGAAGCTAAAAGGGAGTAAGTTTCCCACCCAAAAGGTAGGCCACCTGCCTAACGGATCTTCAGCTTTCAGGTTTTGCTTTGGCTTTTGCTTCAAGCAAGTCCTTCGAGGAAATGCATAATATATCAAAGCACTCCTGGCCTTTACAGATTTTGTTTTGGTTTCACTGCAGTTTTATCACCTCTTTACTCTTTTGTTCTTTCAGCTTTGTTTCTTACATAAACGACTAGACACTGGGACCAAAAAAAGAACCTGGCAGGGAGGAGTTAGCCATTACCTGTAAATCATCAGTTCAAACCCACTCCAGGAAACAAGATCATGTCACCTTCAGATATTTTTGTCTACATACACTCTATTTTTGCATGCAAATTCTGTACTATGCACAGAAAAATTGGGAAATACCAGACACAGGAAGTTGCAAGCAGGTTCTGTGCTTGATTTGCTGTATTTTTTTTGTGAAACCATGAGCTTAAATAGAGCTTTTCCATTTAAATGCCAGCACCCCCTTGGCTGTTAATACATCTGCTACACAGACTCTTCTTTTCTACTTTTCATTTCGAGTTCAGAATAAGGGAGTTTCATCTATATGTATTCAAGCCACAGAGGCCACATAAGAATTTTAATGCCAACTATTTGAGTATATATTTATTGTAATAAATATGTGTAGATATTTATGTATATTTGTATTTGCATAAAATACTGTATAGCTCCATTAAGCAGAAGTTCACAGCTGAGAGTGGACATTTGGTAAACAATGCATGGCAAACTGACAACAAGACTGTACCTATGTCAGAGGTGCTAATGTCTAAAATAAACAAGACAAAAAGAAACTGGAGAAATGAGGTACAACAGGGCAAGATATTTACTCTATCTAGATCTCACAGAAAACCTATTACAGGCTGTCCTAGTTTTGGCTGGGATAGAGTTAATTTTCTTCCTAGTAGCTGGTATAGTGTTATGGTTTGGATTCAGTATGAGAAGAATGTTGATAACACACTGATGTTTTCAGTTGTTGCCAAGTAATGTTTAGTCTAAAGTCAAGGATTTTTCAGCTTCTCATGCCCAGCCAGCAAGAAGGCTGGAGGGGCACAAGAAGTTGGGAGGGGATGCAGCCAGGGCAGCTGACCCAAAGTGGCAAACAGGGTATTCCATACCATGCGATGTCACATCTAGTATATAAACTGGGGGGGAGTTGGGCTGGGGCGGGGATTGCTGCTCAGGAACTAACTGGGCATTGGTCACAGCAGGTGGAGAGCAATTGCACTGTGCATCCCTTGTTATGTATATTCCAATTCTTTTTTTATTATTGTTACTATTATCATTATTAGTTTTTTTCCTTTCTGTTCTACTAAACTGTTCTTATGGCAACCCACAAGTTTTACTTTTTTTTTCTCATTTCTCTCCCTGATCCCACTGGGTGTGGGGGAAGTCAGTGAGCAGCTGCATGGTGCTTAGTTGCTGGCTGGGGTTAAACCACGACACAGGCTTCAGAAATCAACAGCACATCAGGATTTAGGTCATATTTTCTAAAATATTTAGGAGCCAAAAAATTGCAGATGAGCCTAAACTAGACCAAGGTAACCACCTCCTGCTTAGCCCCATAAAGCAGTTCTAAGAAGGCCCAGCAGGTGCCTATCCACATCATTTGGCCATGTTGGTTTTGGCAAGTTTTATACATAATCACACACACTGAGATTGCATGAAACTGAAGATTTCAAAACAAGGTTACATCCTTTTTAAAACTATTTTCTCTTCAGGGTAAGCTGGTGCTTATCGCAATAGGGTTATGCTCTCAGCAAGTACTCTTCACTTTGCTATAAACACAGCTCATCTTGCTATGCGGCAAACATGCTTTTCTGAGAGATAACCAAGAATTTAATTAAAAAATTTTAGCAAATTTAAACCCTAAAAATTTACAAAATCCTTATATGAAACTGCAAACAAATGAAGTTGTTAAAGAAGTTTCAACTCCAGTGCTTCACACTTCCTATTCAGGATCTGAATCTGTATTTGTTCTTCACACAGGAATCGCCGCTGACTTTTGTGGGTAAGAATGTAGTAAAGAGCTGATTCACCATTCCTGATGTTTTGGATCAAGGTGTGCACGCTTCCAAACAAACAGATGACAACATTAGGCACAAGCAGATTTTAGCAAGGAAATGAAGAATGAAATCTCAAATTTAAAGCAATATTAACATTTCATCATAGGCCCTTTATTTGGTATCCCTCCAATCATAGACATAACTACGCACTCGTACACCAACCCAATTTGAAAGATGCTCGCAGATGGCATTCTTATCAGGTT
The DNA here is from genome assembly GCF_000737465.1 of Haliaeetus leucocephalus. NCBI lineage: Eukaryota > Metazoa > Chordata > Aves > Accipitriformes > Accipitridae > Haliaeetus > Haliaeetus leucocephalus. The sequence goes on along the minus strand of NW_010972528.1, from coordinate 4,124,139 downwards.
ACCTTCAGTACAATAAATACAATTGATTTTTCCACTGTGTTAGCAATTCTTCGCATTAAATTATTGAAAGCCACACTCACCAATACACGCAGAAAGCTATTAAATATGGATTGCTTATAATGCTATAAGATCTTTAGTCTCCCATGAAATAGACACTGCTGTGGATTTTAGCCTGTTGAAAGTTTTCAGCATGCTAGAGCTAATAATCAAACCATGCAAAAGCACTTCATCAGTTTTCACAAGATATTGTGACACGAAACACAACTAAACAGGCAGCATAAAAAGTGGAAAGCTTGTCTATACCATCATTTTTCCAACTGCTGGCTCCTTACCTGACACCCTTCAGTAAAGGCAGCAATAAGAGAAGTTCTGGGCACATTCTTCTCAGTTGTGCAGTGCTAACCTCCCACAACATAAAAGAATTATTTTTTTTTCTTTCCCCTCGCTGAGACCAAGTTTTCCACCAAGACAGGCCCCTGCATTTGAGACTGTATGTCGGAAGTTCAGTTTTCTGGACAAAAAAACCACAAAACCAGAAAAAAGGAGGGAAGGGGGGAAAAAAAAAAAGAAAAAGAACACTGGCTGCAAAGGTAGCCCAGAAAACTGGCCAAGAAAGTCTCCATAAGCTGACGATGCCAACAGCCCAAGCACTGTGGGTTCCAGGCCGCACATGGGCAAGGAGCCCACCTTGGTAGCTCTGCTGCTTTTACAGAGAAGGAAAACCTACCATTTTTGAGAAAAGGATTCCACACACTTGTTCCTGACTCTCCCTAAGAGAACGATGGCTCTGTGCCACCATCCTTCCAAGCCACAGAGATGTCGGCAAGCAGGCTCAGAGTTACGGTACACCTAGTACCTGAGATTGCCTTGGTCCAGCCATGGCTTCCACCAGTGCTATGTTGACTAGAGGGAGCCACACAATGGGCACCCCAAAGAAAGAAAAGCTGTGTAACTAATTCTGCTGCTGGACCACCATCAGAAAAGCACCTAGAAAGCCAGCTAAGTGTAACTGCTGACTGGTACTGCGCAATTAACTTTCCCAATGGAGAGCATTTCTCCTTTGGCCTTCTTGGAAACCTAACTGAATGTCCCAGCATCCTTTGCACAAGTGTGACAAAATACACTGGAGACACAGCGCTGCAGACAGTGCTAAATAAAAACTATTTGCACTCACTAAATGAATTTGGGGAACTTATTTACACTATTTGACAGAATGCATGACTCTAGCATTTAAGCCTGGATTCAATTAAGAGGAAAATCCCATAACTAGATTCAGGAATGTGAAAAGTTCCTGAAAACACAGGAAAGAATACTCCTAAAATTGAAAGCTGTGTGGATTCTGAAACCTCACAGGGCCTCTGTATGTGAAAAATGAAAATATTTCTTTTTAAATAATTCTATTTCTTGAAATTTCTGCTCCATAAATTCTAGCTATGCAAAACTGGATGTGGTCTCTGGAAATTAAAACTAACATTGTAATAAATATTGCTAAAATATATTATGTTTCTAGGGCACACTGGCAGCTTTTGTGTTCCTAAGAAAACCGTGTCTATTCAAAGGTTGTTACACACAGGCAGTGCAGTCCTGAATTCATGGGTAATTTTTCCTTTTATGAAGTTGAAGTGGTCTAGAGTCAAGGGAACACATTCTTTCTCACCTTTTTAAACTTTACAGCTAAACACCAAGCCTAATTCACCTTTCTCATCTCTCTTCAGATATTTCATTCCTCCTCATTAGTATTTTAATCACTGCTGGAAAAGGCTATGCTCTGTGGAACCTGAAGGGCTTAAGAACACACATGTTACAACATCCATTTAGGTGCTCATTTTTTAAATTAACTTCAGCTTTTTTCATGTGTTGAACTGGCCCTAGTTTCTCTACTTAAAAAATTAAACATAATGATTCACACTTTGTCTGTAAGTGTACCATGAATCTTAACTAAATATTTTGCTATATAAGCGCAAAGATCTCTTGAAGCCATAAAAGAATCCAGACTCCCAGCTCCATATCCCTTCCTCAGCACAATACAGCCCCATAGGAGAACCACCTTCCCACATTTCCTAATCAAAATTTTATGAGAAAAGAGGCCCTCTTGGGTTTCACACTCTTTGTGGGAACATTCTAGTTTTTCAAAAGTGAAAAATCACCCAAAATGGACCAATGGGACATGCACTGTTGTTTTCAGGTATATCTGGAATGTCATGATTAGCAAACTCTTCAGAATTTCTATTCCATTTTCTCGTTGAGGAGATACATGAGTAAAATTAACCGCAGCAGGTAAAGAAGTAGCTCCCAGAAACAAAGACGCTATTTTAATACCTGTATCTTCATAGAAGATGTAGCTCCCTTGCTTGCCAATGCTAAAATTCTTAAGAAGTCTATTTAAATAACGGAGTATGACCTGAATAACTGTGGCATGAGCTGAGCTGCTGTAGACGCCACATGGCACACTGTGAAAACGCCAAAGGAGCCTCTGCAGAAATCCCAGTGGAAATAATATAACCGAAGTTCATGAGACTTACACAGTCCTAATTTCTCATAACTTTGGAAATAGACTGCATCCTCACTAGACCCCTACGTACAATCCCAAGGTAGGCAGCTTATTCAGAAGGGCATTTATGAAATGTGGATGTAAACTAGAAGTGTTCCTGAAGTTCAAGGAGAGAAAAGCCTCTGCAATGCCAAGAAGTGGCTTTACAATAATTGATGGGTTTAGAGCAAACTGAGGGAGAGTTATTGCAGTTGACACAGCGTTGCTTCTAGTTTGCTTTTATTTCCAGAGTCAGCAAACAGGCTGTCATAGACAAACATTTGAAAAGAAAGAGCGATTCTGAAATACTTCACTTTAGGTAAGGTTTTCAGATACACTCGACCATCGAGTCCAGTAACCAGACAAACAATGCCACTTGCAGGCTAAAATGGATCACTGCACCAGCCTCCCTATGGAGGTCGTTCAGTGAGAGCTAATGAAAAGCGCCTTCATCAAGCCCAAACCCACTCCTCCCCCACAGCAAAATCATGGCCCCAGAACAAGCCTGTGTACCAAAGGCAGCACAGAAAATATCTGTATCCCTCGGAGTCCTGGATGCAGAGCAAGAGGCTGCCAAGCAGGAGGCTTGCAGGATTTTGTTCCCTTTGTGTCAGTTATTTTGGGGTAATACCAAGCTATTCAGAAAGATAAAGGGTATTTAAAACATCAAAAGGAAAGCGTTGGGAATAAGTGTGAAAATGCATTTACAAAGGCATTTCTTTAGAGAGAGGGAGAACTGTTGTACTATATTCCATGACTCTCATATATGCTCTGCTATACATACTCCACTATACATACTCTGTACTTACTGCACTTACTTAGGGGAAGCTTTTCCCTTAAGTTTGGCTGTCCCTCCCTCCTCACCATGTCCCTCAGGCTCTGCATTTTAGTGACCATCCCTTCAAGCCAAAGGAGGAAAGTTGTCCAAAGCTGCACAGCCTTCAGCCAGGAGAGGGTGGGGAGTGACTGAGACGGGTTCAAGGCATTTCCTCGTTGTAGGAGGTAAGTCCCCTACAGCAATTCCTGCCAGTATGAAGAGCAAAGATCGTCTTTATAGCAGCACAGTGTGCTGCCAGTAAACCTCTGCTCTGGCCCACGTCTCAGCAGTATCTCAGCTGTGCACTATTTATATTCTAAGCCATTATGTGTCTTTTTTTCCAGACATGCACATTGTTAAATTCTTTGTTCTTTAAACCGATACCACCTGAATGTAATTTTAACTTGTCACCTTACTGTAATTCTCAAGTATAATTCAACATACAAAACTGTGTATTTAACTCTAGAATTCCCTTTGCAAAGTAATTTTTTAGAGATTTTGGCATGTGACCAGCATGCCAACTTCTTAGCCCGGAGAACGGGAAATTAGGGAGGCTTTGCCTCTACAAATAAAAGGTATGGCACAACTATGGCATTACAATGAAAATATAGTCTGAAATATCTTTGTGTGCTTGAGAATAGGGTAGATAACAGTGGGAAATCCTGCTAATTGGGAGCGATGATTGCTGCACACTCACACCCCTAAGACACATCTTTGGAGAATGACAGAGGAGCAAGGGCAGTGCAATCCAGTCTCAAATTAACAATGGAAGTACAGGGCTACCAGCCAATAATTTCACAGGATTAACCAAAAGGTATAGAGGCTGTAAGTAAGGATGACCATAAGAAAAGAGCAAGGGAAGTGGGAGAGTAAATGAAGATCTGAGATAAGCAGCCACATGGTTCATCTCCACAGAGACCAACACTGGTCTCATCTGCCCCATGTCATCCCACCCTGTACATCACTCAGCGCTCGTTGTCAGATCCTGAGGGGAAGCAACATAAAGTTACGCTCTGAGTCCAAAAATTATTCTTCTCAATCAAACATCTTTCACAGCTGCTACTGCACGTAGGCAGACACCAAAGCTTCAAGCATCATGGAAATATTAACAAAGTATTGACAGTATAAAATAAATATTCAAGCAGCTCAAAACTCTGAGATGAACTAGCTTATCATTAGAGAGGCAAAGCAGAGGTCTTCCTTCTGCTGTTATTTGCGGGTGGGGAGTGGGGTGTCACCAGAAGAGAAATAATCATAGACAAGGTAACAGATAAATTATTACTATAGACAGAACTAGTGAATTGCATTCCAGCACTTGGGCATGTTTCACACCACTATGGAGAGTTATCAGGATATAAAATCAATTCAAAACATAGACCATGCTCCTGGCAGGCTCTTTACTGCAGCAGATGTTTGTCAATAAACAGAAATTTAACTGTGCCTCGATGGCATTTCATTATCTGGAGCTGAAGAATACCACTAAATACTTCACATTTATATAGATTAATCTATTCTTCCTTACTGTCTAATATCCATCATGATCTAATCTATATTGGCAAGACCTCTCCATTTCCCTGATGGGATGGGTGCATACTATTAACATGAACAGGTTTTATCTGTATCACAGTACTGGGGGCTATTTGCAAACACACTTTTAGTTTATCAAAATGCAAGATTCTCTTGTTTATTAGGGGAAAAAAACATTGACCTAGAATTAAACACAACAGCATTGCATTACAGATAAAGGAGGGATGTTCTTTTCTTCCTTCCTTTTTGCCCAGCACTTTAAAATAACTGTCTTCATGCTGACTTTGGGGAAGGGAGGGTTAAAGTGAAGGTCCCCTCCTCCCCCCCAAAGTGCTTTAGAACAGTAGGTACACATTTCAACATAAATGTAGCACATAAAATTCTGATTGTGCATATGCTCAGTATTGCTTTTGTAGTTTTTACTCTTGAAGGAACATTGTGATAATTTAGCCTGATCTCCTTAAATGTCCCCTCAAATTTCAACCACTGATTACTACAGCTATCACAGTCACTTTTAGATACGCAATAACCCTTGATTTAAAGGCTATAAACAACGGAAAATTTACCACATCCAATGACTGTCTTTTTAAGTAGTTCTGTTTCCACAATGCCATGAATGACAGCTTATTTTTCATCCAACATGAAGGATATGAGGAAACCACAGGACATGACTGGGTTCCAAATCATGCTGTTTACGAACTATGTGCAAACATACAAACCCTGGTAGCTGAGTGTCTCTCCAAAGCCCTGTATCAGACCTCCAGAGCCCAAGAATTACGCTGTTTATACATGTGCACAAGAATTTCATATCCAATACAGAATATGCTTTCAACGAATTTGTCCATAACGCTCTTTACTCTTCAAGATTATTGACTGCAGATGCGTTTCTTAAAATGTGCTTCCCATTAGTTCATTGATGGCAACTTTGTTTCATAATATTCACCAACTCAGGCTAACCTTGGTGCCTTAAGCAGAAGCTAGAACTACTTGGTCTTCGTAGAACCAAAGCATTCAACAAGGTTAACTTCACATTTTCACAAGTTAAATTAGAATAAATTAAATAATGCAACTATTATTATTTAATTTTTATAAAAGTATTTCCACCATATTACTGTGTCCATCTTTTCAGGCAAAGACACGTACGAGGACTGGACCTGTCAACCTCCAGCAAGACTCAGAGTCAAGCAAATGGCCTCAAGTTGTGGCAGGGGAGGTTTAGATTGGATACTAGGAAAAATTTCTTTACTGAAAGGGTTGTCAGGCATTGGAACAGGCTGCCCAGGGAAGTGGTTGAGTCACCATCCCTGGAGGTATTCAAAAAACACGTAGACGAGGCACTTCAGGACATGGTTTAGTGGGCATGGTTGACGGCTGGACTCGATGATATTAAAGGTCTTTTCCAACCTAAATGATTTGACCATTCTAAATGATTCCTTATTAGAGGAAGAAGTAAAAAAAGAAGCTGTTGCTTTCATCAACTTGCAGTATTACGTGTGATGGACAGGTAGTGGCATAAATAACTTTAAAACATACGGGCTGTCAATTACTCCATATTAATCCCTGTTCATTTTATCAGTTACATCATTTGCCTGCAGCAAAACCTACTTCTAACCTTTCCAAGGCTTCTGACGCAAAGCAATACAATGAATGAGAAATAATACAGCTTACATACAAATTGATTTACACTTTTTTTTCTTATAATTATTTGGGAAGTCAGCAGCACTTTGTTTCCAAAGTCTCTACACCAGATTTACTCTAAAAATCAACAACAAAAAGCTGTTTTCATCAAGTGCATTATAGCCAAGCAACAGAGACAGACAAGCAATTTCCTGAAGAGTTGAGCACCAATACTGCCTACTGGCATGAGTTTTGTCAGACTAAATATTTTCAATCAAAGCAGCTCTGTATGCAATTAAAAATAAAATCAGAATAAATCTAAATATTTTAACATCTGGCAACCTCCATTCTAAATTAAAAAAAAAAAAAAATCCAGAAAATCAAATGTTCTTAAAAGTCAACTGGATGGCAACAGGAAACCACAAAGAAAAACTCACTGGAATTCAGACAACGGGATTGTGCTTCTCAGTATACATATTTTTTGTCATTAAAACCTATTAGCCTTGCATCTCTATACCAAGGCATAGTTCAAGAGCTTTAAGTAATAATAACACTTTCTACATCAAGGCACTCTATAAACATGAACTAATTAATCCATGGAGCACTTCTGGGAACTGGGGAATTTGTGTGGAGTCTGAGCTGCCACAGGAAGAGGCACCAGATCCAGAACACCACCTTCTCTGAAGAACTGCAGAGCAACCACAGGCATCTGCTAATCCCTCCCCCTTGAAGACTTGTATGGCAAGCAACAGGCAGGGCAAGGTAGAAGAAAGCAAGACCATACTCCTCATAATTATGGAGCTTCTTAATTTTGGTGCAATGATGGGCAACTAGTGGTGGACTACTAGTGCTAGCCCAAAAGGCAGCAGCTTTCCAATCCAGCAGCACTAAAGAATCTAGCTGGTGTCATGACTGCCTTTGCAGAACGTGTAGGAACAACAGAATACAGACTCCCTTTCAGAAAGACAAGGTCAGCATACTCAGCATTCAGAGTTATTGATAGAATAGATTGCACAATTATTTATTGGAACTTCTCTCCAGAAAACATCATAGGAACTTCTGCACCTGCAGCAGTATGTTCTAGCTTATCACATAAGACATTCCTAAATGGATAAGGCAATCAACCCAGCATGCAACATTGTGGCCCAAAACAGCAGTTAGCTTTTTCTTTATTTCAGTTAAGACTTCAACCTGTGCTGTACCAAGGATCTGCTCAGTGGCATCTGATTAGATCACTGCGTCAAAGGACATCGGTAGTTCTTTACATTGTTTTTTCTCTTTAATGAAGCACAACAAGCTGGAACGCTGTTGCACAACTGTGCATGCTAAAATCCTTGACCTTTTATCTCAAAGTTCCTTAAACATGTTTATTGTCCTCCCAGAAGCATTTAAATTCAGCTGCAAACTTTGTGCTCAACCACGCTATGATAGAGCCTCTTCGTTTTAAGCTATCCAAGCATATTCAGAGGTCTTGACATACAATTCAACTAATTCATGCGAAGACAGAATGTTTAGTTTGAGATAGAGAACAGGAAAAAAAAATCTCAAAAAAAAACCACGCAAAGAACTCTTCAATGTTTCCATTTTTCCTTCATTAAACTACTTTCTTCTATGATATTATCTCCAAGGGAGATGTGCCTTACTTAGGTCTGTGTAAAAGGAAGCAACTTCACTTTCATGGATAAGCATTGTGGTTGACAGCTTTAGCCACAGTGAAACAGATCTCCTAAACCAGCTTGAGAACCAATCCAACCTCACTGAATAAACCACCAGCAGACTTTAGAACACTGTAACTCTAGCCTTTTCCTAGTCAGTGCAAAACTAATCAATCACCACAACACTCAATGTAATTCAGGTAGCAATATTATTATTGTTATAGTACTCCCTTACAATGTTCCTCTTTGGAAAGAAGGAGGAGAAAAAGAGAAAGCTCTGCATGACAGATAACAGTTGTCTCACCTGAAAAACTGCACAAAAGCTCTCAGATGTTATGTGGATGAGGGCAGTACAAAAGCATAAGCAGAATATAAAACTGAAGTGGAGGCTCTGCCTTTCACTCCGAAAATATTATTCAAGTGATATTTCTGCAAAGAATGGAGTCACAAACTGGGCCTGTTACACTCTACACTTTTTATTTGTCTTCCCGCTTGGTTCCTAAATTGGTTCTCAAGAGATGCAAATGAAACATGTTGAAATGACCACCAAGGAAAACCAGTTATATTTGCAAACATTTGTAAAAACAATTACAAATACATTTTCAAACTTTCAAGGCTCTAAGCCTGACTTCTTGGGAAACTAGAAGTGTTGACTGGGAGAGTTAATAGAGCTACTGAGGAAGACTTAAGACAAGGACAACGCTGGTCTTGCATTTAGGAAAGGAAGTCCTTCAACAACACAGACAGCTAGCAGTGAAACACAACTGGCAGCAAAGCATTAACACCTCCAGCATCCAACTTTAATGCATTAATGGTTACATTAACCCTTGCCAACCTCCGAGCAGCTTTCTAAGTGATACTTCAGGGTAAAGTAAGTGGATAAAAATGCTGTCAAGGAAGAGGTGAATAGAAAGCATTCTTATGGAAAAACCTAAATGCTTTCTACTAAACAGTGATAAGCGCTCAGAAATAAATCTTGTGCCATACCATATCCGCTAACAGTGAAGCTATAAAATCTGGAGCAAGATGTAAAACAAGGAAGAGGCAAAATGAGCTTCTTAGCACCCTTTTGAGGGTTTTGGCTTCCTCTATTCTCTCTTATTTTTGAAACCTGAATGGACATAAAAACATTGTGAAAAACAGTTCTCTAAGGCATTCTTGCTCTATGGCCACAAATGGCAACCAAACAAGCACAGAGAGAGGTTTCAGAGATTTTATTCCATATCTCACGGCCTAAACTGTGTTTTAGCCTGCTTGTAGGATTTACAACTGTGGTGAGAATATATTTTTTAAAGAAAAGGCAAACACTGCTATTTACATAGAAAACACATTTCCCTGCCTACTGAAACACAAGCTCTTAAGAATAGTGTTTATTGAAATTTAAGTATAATAAAGCAGTGGTTCAGAAGATTTTAGGTATTCATGGCAGCACATTTACCCTCAGAGGTTCTTTTTTTTGCTTTATCATTCTTGACATTTCATATAGCACGTTATGAGCTTTTGCAGAGGAACAGCACTTTTACCAGAGCAGCAAATTGCAGGGGTGGAGGAGGTTGATGCTAAACATTATTAAAAGATCTTCCTTTCCAAAATAAGAAATGAATGCAAAGGCATAAAATCATCTGAAAGCACAAATCCTTTAGAAAAAACATCAGAAATAAATGAGGGATATTCTGATTTTTAATAATAAAGTCACCTGTGCACCTGTCTGTTAGCTCTACTAACTATACGAGTTGTCTTCAATGGCCAGATGAAACACTGCACAGTGATTTAACGAGACAGTACATATAGTTTAGAAAGCTTTCCAGATTTCTGTCATCTATATGTCAAAAGACTCCAGCTGACATGGCTAGAGCACCATTTTCCAAGACCAATTCCAAGGACTTCTAAGCCCCCATACCAAAATCAAAATCAGATTTTATTTAAAATACAGACATTAGCATTCACTTTTGTAGAAACACTGAGATTAACATTATTTTTAAATCCTGATAATGGCAGCTTCTGGAAATGATTTGTTGCTCTGCCTCTCCAGCCCATTTGGTGACTGCTTTGATATATAAATTGTTAGCAGATCTATACACTCTGAAATTCTTCAGAGCAAAAGCCATGCTTCTTGTTTGACTTCAGAACTGTCAGAGGCATCTCCCAAATATCAATACATTTTAAACTGGATTTATGTTGGGGTAAATCTCCACAAATCTCCACAAAGTCTTTTTTCATTTGTTTTTGTGGAGTTTTTTCCTATCTTTCTTTCTTTCTATCTATTGGTTTCTTTCTTTCTACTGTCACTTTTCAGTTTCCACAACAGTGGTACACTGTATTTATTTGTAACTTCTTTCATGGATCATATGATCCATTTTAATGGCACACATCTTTCAAATTACCTTCCTTTGTTCAATTAACATACTTTATCTTATGTTCACTTTCTGCCAAAATCCCTCGGCTATTCAAATGTTCTTCACTCTGCATGTTTTGTTTGTAGACAGCAATGAAGCTAGCAGTTTTCTTAAAATTTCAAGTTAATAAATCCCTGAGTAATTGACATAAAGTGTCTATACCGAACCATTGGACTACCGGGGTGAGGACTGGCACCGCATAATTTAGCCTTCCAAAATCCCAGATCCTTAGTTTTGGAAACTCTTGTATTTACCTAATGCTTCCTGATAAACTGGCCTGATCCTCTTCCTGCTGAAATTGGTGATGGAATTGCCACTGACCTCAATAAGAACGAGGTTCCAACACCACTAACCCAAGGCTTTATATTTCCCATTGTTTCGGTACAAATCGCAGGCATTAAGAAATGTGTCTCCACCTCAAAATTAAATCCTTTGGGTGTGCAGCAGTAGATAAAACCACTTTGCACTGAGATAGCACTTTCTGTGTCAATGCATTTTACAATTGATTATGCCTTTCAAAGCCTTCAGTAAGATAACCGCATCATACTACAGACTGGAAAACCAGCACAGAGTGGCTGTCATTTGCCCAGTGAAGCGTGGGTGAAATTCCAACACCCGGCCCCTGCGGGTCCATGCCCCTCCGCTGCTGGGAAGAAGTAAGCTCACAAGTCCCTGTAACTAATCACCATTTCTCTTTATGAGAACTCAGCTACAGCTTCATAATCCTTTGTTAACATCCACATCTGTGATGTGATTCCACAGAAGAAAAACAGGTTATTGTTTTACTGTTCAAGGCTCAGTCCCAGTCCATTGAACCTGCCTCGCGTATCAGTGTCCAAAAGCTTCTCCAAGCCAGCTGGGTAGAGCTTAGGCAGTGTTTCTAATCCTAAAGGCCATCTCCAGACTCAAACCTTCTTTGAAATAAGGAGTTCCAACAATCGGGCAAAGCACCTGTAATCAGCATCTGAAATTTCCCTGTTACATGCCTGCTCTTCCTCAGAGCTTCCCCTGCCTTTTGGCTTGCCATCAACTTTGGCTACAGTCAGCAGAAAATGCAGAATGTTTATTCTTAATGCACAGCTAGCAGCAGGTCCCTGAAAACCTCCAAATTATTTCAAGACTTTTCCCTAGCGTTCACTCTTGTTTTCCAAGACTGTCATTGTTTCTACTCTTCCTGCCCTTTTCCTCTAAAAATGTATTTCTTTTAACCTGTACTCTAATGCTCACAATACATCTCTGCTATGCGCTTCACAGCAAAATTCTAGGCTGGTCCCTATGTCATATCAACTTTATCTGTGAGTACCTGTGTAGAAGAGACACTGCCGTTGTCTTCATGGGTCCTGACTGCTAAACAGTACAAATACTTGGTCTTGCTTTAAATTACCTAACTTTCTCACCATCAGCAACAAATCTGCAGCATTTGAAAAAATGGTGTCGTTCAGGACAGATTACATTAGCACTAATTGAGCTCGCACACCTGAATTTTGCTACTCTCCTTACAGTCTTGCAGCCACAGCTGTCTTATTAATGGCATTAGGATGGCTTCAGTGTTAGCATTTTAAAAGGCATCCAGAAACTTGAGCAAAGCAGCTGTTAACACTACAGAATGGACAATCTTTGGTCATGTCCAGACTTACATCAACACCCAGGGTAAAATGGACTTCATGATCTGACACAACCCATGCTGGGTCCTGGGCTTCCCACTGGTTTTGTTCAGTCAGTAATACCACTGAATCTTCAGCTTTCTACTGCTAAAGCAAGTTCTTGATGATCTTCTCATCCCACCTGCTGTAAGAAGCCCATAGACTTCAACAAAAGTATCTAAAGTTGGAGGACATCTTCCTACAGTTGCTAGATAAAAAAAGTTTATTGCACAACTTCCTTTCCCCCCTTAATTACAGTTACCAATGTCTTACTTTCCTCAGATTCCTAAGCTGAGTCACACAGTTAGTGAGCTGTTTGGAAATGCCTCACTTGCTCTTGCTTTTTCACTCTCAACTCCCCTTTATTTCTTGCAAACATATAAAAAGAATTTGCCCATCTGCATACTTGCTCTCCTACTATTGTGGTGTACTTAAATAATATGACGAAAATATGACTTGAGTATCTTTCTGACATACGGATGGAGTTCTGGAAGGCGCACAGTTGTGGTAAGAAGGGTTTGTTTTCCTTAGCTGGAAACACATGAGTTATACATTACCGTGAGGCATATCATATTTACAATTGAATTTGCCCTCTGAAGACCTTCATACCCTCAGATGCATAGCAGAACTGGGGCTGCATCTGCCAAATAAGTTAGGAGACGTTAATGAAGCACACAGAACTCTGTTGCTGTCCAGAGGAAAGCTGATGGTAAACCAACAGACACAGTCACGTGGTTTTGTTGTATAATTTTGGTCTTAACTAAAATAGCCAAAATGCCTGACTGTACTGAGAATCTCTGTGAAGAAGCTGGTGTTTAAAGTAGAACTCCCAACCTAGGAACTACTGACTGTGGCAAGACATCCATTAAAACCCTTTGACTTTGGAGGTGAGTAAAAACAGTTGAAGAGGCCATAGACCTTGTCTGGTGATTAGGAAAGGAACAGGGAAGACTCTAATTTCACTTAAACAGAGTAAGCAAGATAAAGCTTTTCTCCCCAAAACTCCAATCGGCATCTCTTCCAAGCTCCGCTTGTGGCCCAGCCATGCTACTGTTTGCGTTACAGTTGCCAGTAGCACAGGAGAACTGGTGCTATGCTCAAGGACAGCTCTGCCCTTGCGCTGATGCAGCCCCTGGAGACACCAGTGGTGAGGAGGGGGTGGAGGTGAATTGTGAAGGTTGTTACAGGCAAGATAATATCAAAATAAGTAAGCTAAGGGTAGTCCTGCTTTCTAACAGCTCCCTCCTACCACACGCCTGAGGTAATCGGAGACCAGGCAAGGGGCGAGGCAAGACTGAATCTCTGCAACCAAAGACTGCTGAAATTGTTGAAAGACAATATAAAAGTGTTTTTGTCTCAGCTATCTGAGACAGCCCCAGAACTCCATTCAGATTGTAGAAAGAGCCTCAAGAGTCACGGACTTGTCTTATTATTTAAGAGATATATTGGAAGTCACATCATTTGAGGCTCTTAAAACTCTGTTGGGCGCTGTACTAACACCTTAAGCAAATGCCTCAGTGCGTTGCTAGAGACTTTGGGCATTTATTTATTTTTCATATTAAAACACAGAGTGAAAACATCCTTCAGAGGCCATACTATTCTGTAAATTATTAAGAATTTGTTCTAATACTGACAGCTTAAAAATTGCATGGGCTGGGTCGTGGAACTTTAGAGCTGGAAGGAATCCAGCTCTCCAGCTCCTTCAAACACAGGAGCTGGAATGAACTCAGGTAACGTCAACAGAGACATAAAATAATTTAGTATACTGAATCAGTTGTTCCTTTTTCTTTTCCTTATTCCTTATTCCATGTAAAACTCCTGAAACTATTCTTACTATACAATGTAAAACAGAAACTATTTAGGAGAGACAAGGGATGTCAAAGTGAATAAATCTAAAAATTTGAAAATATAATAGTGTGCTAATAAATTATAAAATTGTCTACATAAATAGAGAAATCACAGTGCTAATGGCAGCTTCCCATACTGATATTATCACCACAAAAAGGCTTAAAGTTGTGGTCCTTGTATTTAGATGAAATAACTTTGCATTTAAAGGGGAGGTTCAAGAGAAGAACCTACTTCAATTGACACAAAGGATTAAAGTTAAGAAATTGAAAATATTGATTACCAAAGAAACAGTTTCACTATAAGGAAGAAATAAACATACACAACAAACTTTAGGCTATGGGATATTCTCCTGAAGAGTATGCTGAAAATCGCATTATGTGAGGCACTTGACATTCATCTGAATTTAATACTTGTAAGTGTACCATGAAGAAAACACTTGCACTTGTAGTGGGGGGGGGAAATTATAAATAACTTTTCCTCATCTAAGTTTCTACTGACAATAGGATCTGCAGTGGCATGAAATGAACAGGGCTAGCCTAAACTTCCCATAAAACAAAAGAAAAGGAGTCACAATATTTTATACAGATCAGTAGATATATATCAGTTATCTGACAGCAAGCTGCTTTTTATGGCATTTTGCAGTAATGTACTGATCACTTCATAGAGAGGCTGAATAAAGATGAAGATTTATCGCCCTCTTGTGAATAGGAAAAAAGTTGCAATCTTTCAGAAAATGAACACGCAGTTGCTGCTACTAAAGAATCCTGTAGTAAAAACATATCTGTACAATTCATAAACATAAATTTGGATTCCTAAAGGTAGAACCAGTGGTTACTGTAATAATCTATAAGAATTTTATCAGAAAAGGATAAATTGCAAAATCAAAAATAATTCAAATTCAAATCAGACCAAACAAGGTATTTTTTCCATTTAAGCAGGAAGACAGCAATCTAAATTCCACAAAATCATTGCCTACAGCACTGATGTCAAATGGCACAGACTAGCTTAAAGGTGTGCTAACCATCCTTGATTGCAGTCCCAAAATATCCTTCCATTTCAAAGGGAGCAGGAGGATGAAAACATCTATTTTTGTCATATGGGAGAAGAGGTGGCCTTTCAGCTGTAATGAATAATCATGGGTCTAAGTCCAACTTTGTTTGCAGACCCCAGTGAAGTCCCAGAGTCAGGACTAGGTATGTCTTGGTCCAGCACTCCACAGCAGCTCCAGAAGAAAACAGGCTAGCTCAACACTGGGAAGCCATCAGACCTCTGCTGAGTTATTTTTAAGGATCTTCCTCTTTGTGGCACTTCTTTCTTCCATGCTGCTCTGCACCCACTCAGGGTATTGCTGCTCCTTTCCTTCTCCCTCTCCCTCTGCTGTCCCTCTCCTTTCCCAAGAGACTATTGAAATCACGGTAAAAGCCATAAAATGTTCAGGCAAAGCCACCACTCCTCATCTCACAAAACTCCAAAGATGAGAGAAAGCAAGGGTCAGCGCCAGCTGTTGAACTCCAGGGTTTCCATTTCGTGCCTTGCCCTAAGTCTCTGGCCAGCTATGTCATCCCTTCCCTCTGCTTTGCCCTTCTTCATGCACCCTTTACTAACATTTTGTGGGGCTGGAGTAAATGATCTTAGGAGAATCCTTCCAACCTAAACAATTCTGTGACTGCTTACTCCCACATGCTTCTCCATCCCCTCGTAAGATGAAGTGGCCACTACCCACTACCATTTTCCTCTTAGACTTAGCCTATCACATGACTGTAGGCTTTCCCAGGCAGGCATAGGCCCTTCCTGAGTGCACGCACAGCACATCCACTGAGTTAATACAAATTAATTCTGTTGTTCTATCATTACATCTCATAACAAGATGGCTTTCTCCTCCTGTACCTCTTCAACAAAGAAACCTTACCAAAACTCTCTCCTGAGATTATTATTAAGCCATGATACCAAGAAGCCAAGTGCCATCTGATGATGATTAACAGAGGACTCTCATTACGAGAAGCAAGAATAACACTGTCTTACAGTAATCCAAGAGCTTCTGTCTTGGTTATGCTGCCTTCCCTAATTTATAATAAACAAAGCATAAATCCTATCCAAATGAAGGCATCACCAAGTCCTACTAGCACAACATAATAACCATTTCCACAAAAAGCTATGTATTAATACCACTTAGCATAATAAATATTTAAAATGATACTGCAGTAAAGAATACAAATTCACCTATGTCTTTCCTGTTCTTAGTAGTGACACTTAATAAACACAGCTTTATAGCTACTATATTTAAATGCAATTAGTTCCATACATTTCCAGCTTAATAAGAAATAATACATATTCATTTCTGCTCATTAACAGTCAGTATATAACTCTTAGCTAATGAACATTCAATTATGTTCCCTGAATAAATTGTGGGATAAATTCTCTTTTTGTTGCTTATATCAGTTCACTCCAATTCAGTTGCTTCTAATTAAAATTCTTTTGCCTCATGTAGACAAAACTGGGTTTTTTGGAGTCCCTGGAGACTTCCTTAAGAGTTCTGTTTTATCTTTATGTACAGTCAGCTCCTTAATTAATGCTTTAAATAGGGTAAACTTTACTGAGGCTCCTGGGTTCAGTTCAAAGGAAAAAAAAACCCAGTTAATTTTATATCTCATTCTCACACAATTCACTGGAGTCTCTCTTTTTCTTGTAAATCTACTTTTTTCTTTTGTTTTCAAGTGAATTCAATAATCAGGGAAGGTGCTAGTTTGAGAGCACTGGGAGTTGGAGATCCTCCATCATCAGTCTAGAGATTTCCTTACCCAGAGAAACAGAAGAGAAATTCTTGTCGAGTTGTCCAGTTCTGCACCCAGCTCAGGTGAGGAACTTTAACAGGAGGATTCTCTAAGGGGACACACCCAGTGGATTCCCTGAGATAATACTACATTTATTTTCACTCGGCATCAGCAAGACCCAATGCTATTTTTTCCTAATTTGTTAATAGAGCTAGCTCAGCAATCTATCTGCCTGTCTCAGACCAAAAATCTAACACAAGTCCTACTTACTCCACTGGGACTAACAACATGCAAGCTAAGCATTTACTTAAGTGCCTCCCTTTGCAGAGGTCATTATCAGGTATGACATGCCAACTGAAGTGACTAGATTCTTGCCACTGATTTTACTTGCCCTCTGTCCATTAAGCAATGCAAAGAGAAAGGAATTCAGCAGAAGCTTCAGGGAACTCTCAGCATGAGGTTTTCCTCTCTGGTGCAGCATCCTAGGACATATTCTTGGACTCTTTCACCTATCCCTATGGGCTGGGTTCTCATACTTAACAGACTGGGGGCAGCAACTTCCCTCTAATAAAAACAGCTAGAAACAACTCTCAAATAGAACGAATCATTTGGAAACCTACCAGGCAAACACTGTGTGAACCCTATGTGCACCAGTGTAAGGGATATAACACTAGCACAGAAAGTCTAACATTTAGGAAAGAAGGGAAAGAGGCAGAGAAAGGAATTTCTGTAAGAGGAAACGTCTAGGAATACCCAGGAGAAAACTTAGTTTTAGGGGTGTTTCAGTTCTATTTAACATTAAATGAAAACTCCCAAGATACACATATCGCTACAACTGTCTTAGAAGAAGAGAAAGTGTGTCTGGGTTTGTGTATGCAAGCATGCACACGTGTGTGCCTGCTTGGATGGATACATGTATGCCAGTAAGCACATCCTCCAGTCCACAAGTACCTGAGCACTGTGAAATGAACAGCCCAAAACTGCTTTTCTTGTTTGAAGTCACACTAAAATAATAAATTCTACTGAGGGACATGCAGAGCTAGATTCCAGCAGAATAAAATTGATTGATGCAGCCCTAACGAATTACACCATGTGTTATCCAGCCCACTGAACATTCCCATGGACAGCATTTTTTATTCAATACTAAAAAGATACTAGTTCTAAAGACTGTTACAAAGTGCTTGTTTCAGTTACCTTCTAAAATCAGATCATTTTTACCCCAGGGTCTGCCATTTAATTTGTCCTTTAGCAGTACAGATCTTGGAAGAGTACAGGGTGATTCTAGTTCCTCTTCCACAGTAAGTATTTTGTCTACTACTGCAGCTCATACTGTCTGCACAACAGACCACGTTTATCCCTGTAGACTTCATCAAGGAGAAAAGTATGTACACACTGCTTAGCACTAAGCCTTTATCTCCTCGAAGCCTCACACGCTGCCTTTCTGATTCTGACATACAACTATCAAAAATGTTTATGGCTTTTTAGTTCAAAATACCCGTGGCAGCCGGCCACAGTGCCATTTAAATAGCATGATACTGAGGTTGTATGTTGCATGGCCAAGGCACAAAGACCTTTGGGGGTATATGGCTTACCAGGATAACACTGGAAGACTGTCCCAGGTGGAGACAGACAAACTTCATGTGACTCGTATTACACTTTTTGGCTGCACTGGTCCCTGAAGAGAACATGCTGTCAGGCGCGGCCACAATGCCTCTTGGAAGGCATTAGTCGGCATTGTTTCAGGAGGGAAGCAGAGACTGAACCAGCATTAGGGGACCATGGCCTGGAAAAAAAGAAAGAAAGAAAGAAAGAAAGAAAGAAAGAGAAAGAAAGAAAGAAAGAAAGAAAGAAAGAAAGAAGGAAAGAGGGAAAGAAAATGAAAAATTAAATCAACAATGGAAACACACTGGCCATCTACTTCTGTTCTCATACCCATTTTGCACAAGTAGTTCACATTTAATAACACAGAAAGAAACACAAAATCAGAATGGTACTTTACATGAAGAAGTTTTGTAAGTCCTTGAGAAAAGGTTGTTTTTCTCACAAGCAGTTAACAGATGCCGCCCTAACTTTTCTGTGCAACAGTATTACACGATTGTGGCCACAAGATGGCAGATTTTTGTCAAATGCAGGCAGGGAGCAGTACAAACACAAAGCAGGTTTTCAATTTCTCTATCAAAAAATGCCTTTGTCAGCGTGTTTTATAAAGGTAGTATAACAGCCCTTATCAGAAGAATTAAATAGGGAAATGCTAAAAAGGACAACTTCTTTTAGCTTCTGGTTCAGGTTAGGAATTACTGACAGAAGATTTTTTAAAAAGTTTGCAAGGATTTCATATTCTGCAGTATATGATTTTACCCCACATTTTATAGAATTGATATATACTGGAATTACTTTGAAATTACTATAGCTTTATTAAAATCATTATGATAAGAAGATATGTTGGACTATATTTTTACAAATGCCAGGAAAAGAGAGTAAACTGTCGTAAAGGCAGCTATGATGAGGCGAAGATCTTAGTCCAATTTAAACTGTATATATAATTTATATTAAAAACTATAAAGCTCCATAGACTTTTGACCTGGTTTCAGCTGGGATAGAGTTAATTTTCTTCCCAGTAGCTGGTATAGTATTATGTTTTGGATTCAGTATGAGAAGAATGTTGATAACACACTGATGTTTTCAGTTGTTGCCAAGTAATGTTTCGTCTAAAGTCAAGGATTTTTCAGCTTCTCACGCCCAGCCAGCAAGAAGGCTGGAGGGGCACAAGAAGTTGGGAGGGGACACGGCCAGGACAGCTGACCCCAACTGACCCAAGGGATATTCCATACAATGTGACATCATGCCCAGTATATAAACTGGGGGGAGTGGGGCTGGGGGGAATCACCGCTGGGGAACTAACTGGGCGTCGGTCAGCAGGTGGTGAGCAATTGCATTGTGCAACACTTGTTTTGTATATTCCAATCGTTTTATTATTATTGTCATTTTATTATTGTGTTGTTATCATTATTATTTTCTTCCTTTCTGTTCTACTAAGCTGTTCTTATCTCAGCCCACGAGTTTTATCTTTTTTTTTCCTCATTTCTCTCCCCCATCCCACTGCAGGGGGAGGGAAGTGAGTGAGCAGCTGCGTGGTGCTTAGTCACCAGCTGGGGTTAAACCATGACAAGTTTAAAAAAGCTGTGTCTGTTTATATGAGAGAAGAATCCCTGTCTTACACTATGGAAATGTTTACTGGGGTTTCATGTATCACTAATGTGATTCACTTGGATTGTATACAGAAGCTACACCTGCTCCAGAGCCACTTTTCTTACAGTTTCTAGGCAGAATCAAGGCAATGTAGGGTAAAGCTCTTCAGGGAAAGCATACATCTTCCTAGTGACCTGCAGAATTGAAGCTGTAGCTTCAACTTAGAAAAATAATTAGTAGCAAGCTAATGCTACTGTTCCCTCAATGCCTGTCTCTAGGACCATATGCACCTTCTGATGAAGGAAAGATATTGAGGTGATTCCAGACATCAAGCTTGGTGGTGTTTTGCGTTAGTTGACCATAGAACAAGTTCTCTTTACCAGAGATTCACAGACTAAGAGATGCTGACATCAATTTAGCCAAAGAATTACATATGATTGCACCTTCTCACTTGTTCTGAACATTAAAACTTTTTTCACCATGTTTGTATTTTGGTGCCTGTGATTTGATGATGCTATGGCTAATCAGCCTTAGAAGAGTAAAATATTTATAATTAATTGTTTTTAACAAATGTACAAGTCACCAGAAACATTCTTCTACATAATAAAAGCATCATGTCTGTAAAGCCAGATGTTTTAGTATTTCCCAGTTCAAGAGGTAAGATCATTATCACCATTTGGTAAGGACAAATGTAGTGTTTCTTAAGAACTCTGTACCATAAATGACAAGTAATTGTTCAGAAATGGATCTAAGTGTTATCATGTGTCACAGTGTGAGTCACAGGGTCAGGCTAGTGACAAAAAAGCAGACACTATATAGATATATATAAATATTATGTGTTAGATACAAATTAATCCTTCCTGCCCACAGAGTAGCAGTGGTCAGTCCTCCTAGGGAGTAGTATTTCCAGTTTGGGGACTTCAAGAAAGGTGTGGACTCACTGGAGAAAGGCCAGAGGAAAGCATTAAGAATGCTCAGATATCTAGAAACTATGACCTGGGAGAGAAAACCTGAAAACACTTAATTGTTTAGTCTAGTGAAATCTTGAGAGAATCATAATGCTACACAAGTGTGCAAAAAGTAGCTGCAGAGGAAAGCAAACTGTTCTCATGTCTACTGAGAATGGATATAAATTGCAATGAGAAAGACTCTGCTCAGATACAGAAAAAATTGTTTCAAGACAGTACCAGAGAAGTGGTATCGCTGGAATGGATCAGCTAGGGAATTCATGGGGTTTTAAGAAGAGCTTGTACAATCATCTGTCAAGAATGATGGAGGTAGAATTGATCTTTCCCCTCTGGAGTTCCCCCCAGCCTCACTTTCTATGAGAATTGTGCTCACCAGGTTCGTACACAGCTCTCTGGTTTTTCATAGCATAGTGCTCACTGCAAGGACTGGCAATCACAGGGAGACCCTGGAAACCCGCCAAGGGAAATCCTACACTCATCAAGCTTCCATTATAGGCAGGCTTCAGTTAGCCCAAATATATCATTATGATTACTCCTTAAGCACCTGCAATTGCAAAACACAAATAATAATTTTATAATAATTGTTTTATTAATTCTGATGATATCTTTGTGGAAGCAGTCACGTCAAACTGGGAACTGAACTACGAGAGACTTATAATTACTTTTATTACAGCAGCGCAAACAGTCCAGCAACATACGGACTAATGTTGTGTTGGGAAGTACCAGTATTTTCATGTGAAGGACGGATACGAGCAAGGGAAAAGCACCGTAACAAAACAAAGCATCTGAACCAATGTCACGTAAGAGGCCAGGAGCCAGAGGTCTTGGACCGGCGCTCCCTGTGCAGAGACCGGTGGCTCACCCCCACCGTTGCAGTGGATTACCGCAGGAACCTAAAAGCATGTTTCCTAAATACGGTCAGGCTGAAACTTCCTTTGGGGTTGAAACCAGAAGCATCGGCATCGCGTTTGAAGGCGCACGACGGGCAGAAGGCAGCGAGGAGTGGAGTCCCTCACGGCACTCCTCCGCCGGAACTGCGCCCCGCGCCTGGCCTGCGGCCTGGGGCCGGCCACCCTCGGGCGGCGGCCCGTGGCCCATCCCCACAGGGCAGGCGTGCGGGAAGAGACCCCGCCTAAGGGAAAGCTGCAGCGGATCGCCAGACCTCACCGACTCAAGACCAGAGGCTCCGTATCAGCCTTCTGCAGCGGTGGAAACGCATCCTGCCCCTGGAAACAACTTCAGTCGCATGCTACGCCCACCCTCGCCTCTCTTCTCTCTCAGATAACAGACCACGTCCATCTGAGGACTGCCAGTGCCCATCGACAACGCGCCCGCCATGCCACTCCGCAAACATCGCCTCGGCGACCGGTTTACGGGAGGTGCAGATGGCTGTGGTCGGCGCGGGGCAGCCGCGCTGGGGGCGGGGAGGGCGGGCAGGGCTCCCGGGGCCGCCCGGGCTCCGCCGCGGGCAGGAACCCCCAGCGCCCCCCTCGGGTTTCCGCCTGGCAGCTCCCGCCTCGGCGCCGTCTCCCCGGGAGACGGGCGGCGGGGC